>NC_092384.1:85652333-85952333 GCF_030028105.1 Mobula birostris
AGCCAGAGAGTAGTGAATGCTCTGCCACAGACTATGGTGGAGGCCAAGTCCATGGGTATATTTAAGGTGGAAGTTGATAAGTTTCCTGATCGGTCAGGACATCAAAGAATACACCAAGAAGCAATTTGTATGTGGTTGAATGGAATCTGGGATCAGCCATGATGGAATGGTGGAGTAGACTCGATGGGCTGAAAGCCCTAATTCTGCTTCTGTGTCTTATGGTCTTTTCTAGATGGCTTTTAAACATTTCTGATGTGCCTATCTCAACCATTATTTCTGGCAGCTCACTGAAAATATGCCCCAATCTTTGCATGAAAAAGCTGCTTATGTCCCTTTTTAAATCTCTTTAACTGTTATCTTAAACCTATACACTTTCATTTTTAGCATCTCCTCCCTCTGACCAATGCTTTGTGGAGTTGGAGAAAAACTTCCCTGCTCTTGTATTCAATACCCTAACTAATGAAGGCTGTTATTCTTTATAGCTTTCTCAAAACTTGCTGTTAGGAATCTTTGGACTATTTATGCCAAAGTCCCTCTGTTTCTAATACTCCCCAAGTCTTTATCATTTATTGTGCATGTCCTAGCCTCATTAGTGCTTCCAAAATGCATCACCTCACATTTGTCTGGGTTCAAGTTTCCTGGCCCATTACACCAGCACATTGATAAACATTACCTTCCACACTAACAACAACTCCGCTAATCTTTGTTCCATTCATGAATCTGCTTATACTTCCCACATCAACATCTAAATCTTTCACACATATTACAACCAGTAAGGATCTCAGCAGCAACCCTTCTGGGGCACCACATGTCACAGGCATCCAATTGGGAAAAGCAACCCTCTCCCATCACCCTCTGTCTCTCGCTTGACAAAGCCATGGTATATTTCTGATCACTCTTGTGCTGTTCTGATCCTTTCCAAGTCATCATTAATACTTTCCCTCAGTTTTCTGCAATAACCAACTTGCTACCGATGTTAGGCTCACAGGTCTGTAGTGACTAGGCTTTTCATTGCTGCCCTTCTTGTGAAGATGGCCATGTTTTCCATCTTTGATATCTGTCCCCACTTTGTGGTTGACAGATTTAAAAATTTCAGCCAGAGTTCCTGCAGTCTCTTTCTTTTCTAATCTACCTTTAAGCCTGCTAAGAGTCTACCCTCTCTTTACTAAGGTATAAACTGCCTCCTTTTTAAGCCGGTAAAGGCACAAACTGCCTTCTCTTTACTAATGGTGATTTTGCTAGAACCTTCTCTGAATCCTCTTACATGAAGACTTGTGTAAGACTTTATGACCTACCTTCATTTAATTCATCTAGCAAGTTATATAGGTTCAATCTACTTGTTCTGGAGAAAAAGTACCCATTGGTGTTTTAAGGATATTTATTCCAATGATGCATATAGTCTGTGTATATAAAGCATGTTTAAAGTTGATAGTGTGATTTTGTCACTTTTTAGACATTCACTTTTCTTGTTTTTAACTGTTTCAGAAAGCAATTGACCTTGTAACTAAAGCCACAGAAGAAGACAAAGCTAAGAATTATGACGAGGCATTGAGACTGTATCAACATGCAGTAGAATACTTCTTGCATGCCATTAAATGTGAGTTCTACAGCATCTCTCAAGACAGTCTAGTGATGGTGTAAGAACATAACGGTTGGGTGAACCTACTCCACCATTTGTTAAGGCTGCGACCAGTCTGATCTTGGTCTTTCTTGATCGTCAAAGAAATTCCTCATCTAAGCTTGAAATGGGAAACTCTTTATTCTGAAACTAAACAAGGGGCTCAACCTTTCTTCCACTAGATGACCCAATGAACCTTCTCCTGTTTCCGCTAGTGATTGACCCACTGAACCTTCTTTTTCCTTTAGTGATCGACCCAGTGAATGTTTTCCCTTTCAGTGATCAACCCAGTGAATCTTCTCCCCTTTCTCCAGTGGCTGACCCAGTGTACCTTCTCTCCTTTCCTTGTGAGCAACCTATTGAACTGTATCCCCTTTCCTTCATTGATTGACCTAGTGAACCTTTTCCCCTCTCCTTCAGTGATCAACCCAGCCAACCTTCTCCCTTTTCCTTCGTTGATCAACCCAGCCAACCTTCTCCCTTTTCCTTCAGTGATCAACCTAGTGAACCTTCTTAACCAGCCTCCCATGTTGGACCTCCTTGTCAAATAAGCACAAGAGAACTGCCTTACTAAAGTCCTTGTAGACAATGTCCACTGACTTGCCTTCGTCCACTTTCCTGGTAACTTCCTCGTAAAACTCTTTAGACATGACTTGCCATGCATGAAGCTATGCGACTATCTCTAATCAGTCCATTCAGTCCCATTATACTTTCCAGTAACTTTCCCACTATTGATGTCAGGCTTATTGGCCTATAATTTCCTGGTTTACTTTTACAGCCTTTCTTGAACAGCGGAACAATATTGGATAACCTCCAATCCTCTGGTACCTCACTTGTCGCTATAGGATGACTTAAATGTCCCTGCTAGGGGCCCAGCAATTTATGCACTTGCTTCCTATAGGGTCTCAGGTAACACCTTGTCAGGCCTTGGGGATTAATCCACCCTAATTTGCCTCAGGATAGCAAACACCTCGTCCTCTACAATATGTATAGGGTCCATGTAGTTAGAAACATAGAAAACCTGCAGAACAATACAGGCCCTTCGGCCCACAAAGTTGTGCGGAACATGTCCCTACCTTAGAAATTACTAGGGTTACCCATAACCCTCTATTTTACTAAACTGCATGTACCTATCCAAAAGTCTCTTTAAAAGGCCTTATTGTATCCGCCTCCATCACCATTGCTGGCAGCCCATTCCACTCACTCACCACTCTCTGTGTAAAAAAAAAACTTACCCCTGACATCTCTGTACCTACTCCCAAGCACTTTAAACCTGTGCCCTCTTGTGGCAGCCATTTCAGTCCTGGGAAAAAGCCTATGACTATCCACACGACGAATGCCTCTCATCATCTTGTACAACTCTATCAGGTCACCTCTCATCCGCCGTCGCTCCAAGGAGAAAAGGTCGAGCTCACTCAACCTGTCTTCATAAGGTGTGCTCCCCAATCCAGGCAACATCCTTGTAAATCTCCTCTGCACCCTTTCTTTGGTTTTCACATCCCTCCAGTAGTGAGGCGACCAGAACTGAGCAAGTTGTTGTCGCTTTGCCTCACTTCCATAGACTTTGTCAGTCTCCTGAGTAAATTCAAATATAAAATATTTATTTAAGCTCTCCCTCATCTTGTCTCCACACATAGATTACCATTCTGATCTTCCAGTGGACCAATTTTGGCCCTTGCGATTGTTTTATTCTTAACATATCTATAGAATTCCTTGGGGTTCTCCTTTACCTTGTCTGCTGAGGCAACTTCATGCCTTCCTTTAGCCGCCCCCCCCCCCCCCCCGGGATTTCTTTCTTAATTGTTTCCTTGCATTTACCAAGAAAGCTTGCAAGAAAGTTGCTTGACTCAATCCACATTTACCAACACACATAAAAGTTGCTGGTGAACGCAGCAGGCCAGGCAGCACCTCTAGGAAGAGGTGCAGTCGACGTTTCAGGCCGCGACCCTTCGTCAGGACTAACTGAAGGAAGAGCTAGTAAGGGATTTGAGAGGGGGAGGGGGAGATCCAAAATGATAGGAGAAGACAGGAGGGGGAGGGATGAAGCCAAGAGCTGGACAGGTGATTGGCAAAGGGGATATGAGAGGATCATGGGACAGGAGGTCCGGGGAGAAAGACAAGCGGGGGGGGGGGGGGACCCAGAGGATGGGCAAGAGGTATAGTCAGAGGGAGAAAAAGGAGAGTGAGAGAAAGAATGTGTGTATAAAAATAAGTAACAGATGGGGTACGAGGGGGAGATGGGGCATAAGCGGAAGTTAGAGAAGTCGATGTTCATGCCATCAGGTTGGAGGCTACCCAGACAGAATATAAGGTGTTGTTCCTCCAACCTGAGTGTGGCTTCATCTTTACAGTAGAGGAGGCCATGGATAGACATGTCAGAATGGGAATGGGATGTGGAATTAAAATGTGTGGCCACTGGGAGATCCTGCTTTCTGGCGGACAGAGCGTAGGTGTTCAGCAAAGTGGTCTCCCAGTCTGCGTTGGGTCTCGCCAATATATAAAAGGCCACATCGGGAGCACCGGACGCAGTATATCACCCCAGCCGACTCACAGGTGAAGTATTACCTCACCTGGAAGGACTGTTTGGGGCCCTGAATGGTGGTAAGGGAGGAAGTGTAAGGGCATGTGTAGCACTTGTTCCGCTTACACGGATAAGTGCCAGGAGGGAGATCAGTGGGGAGGGATGGGGGGGGGGGGGGAACGAATGGACAAGGGAGTCACGTAGGGACTGATCCCTGCGGAATGCAGAGGGGGGGGGGAGGAGGGAAGGATGTGCTTAATGGTGGGATCCCGTTGGAAGTGGCGGAAGTTACGGAGAATAATATGTTGGACCCAGAGGCTGGTGGGGTAGTAGGTGAGGACCAGGGGAACCCTATTCCTAGTGGGGTGGCGGGAGGATGGAGTGAGAGCAGATGTGCATGAAATGGGGGAGATGAGTTTACCAGATCCTTTCTGATATCTTCAAAATTTAGAATCTCAACCGCACACCAGATCTATCTTTTTGCATATTTACTTTGAAACTAACGGCATTGTGGTCACTAGATACAAAGAGTTCCCCTACGTTAACGTCTGTCACCTGTCCTGTCTCATTCCCTAATAGCAGATCAAGTATTGCGCAGTTTCTCGTTGGGGCTTCTATGTACTGACTAAGGAAACTTCCCTGAACACATTTGACAAACTCTATCCGGTCTAGTCCTCTTACCGTCAACATGTGTGAAGTTAAAATCATCTACTATCCCAACCTTTTGTTTCTTGCAACGGTTTGCAATCTCTGCAAATTTGTTCCTCTAAATCCCTTGGGCTGTTTGGTTGTCAGTAATATAGCTCCATTAATGTAGTCATACCCTTTATTATTTCTCAGTTTATTATTTCCCATAATGCCTCATTAGATGAGTTCTCCAGTCTATCTTGACTGAGTACTGCCGTGACATTTTCTCTGAGTAGTAACACCACCCAATCTTCCTTAATCCCTCCCACTCTGTCATGTCCAAAACAACAGAACTCTAGAATATTTTGCTGCCCGTTCTGCCACTCCTGCAACCAAGTCTGACTAATGGCTACAATATCATAATTCCTGGTGCTGATCCATGCCCTGAGCTCATCTGCCTTTGCTACGATACTACTTACATTGAAATGTATGTAGGTCAGGATATTGGTTGCACCTTTTTGCTCCTGTCTTTAGCTCTTAACGTCTGTCCCTACAACCTCTTCACTGTACCTCTTGTAAAGTCTGAACTGTGCACGAACATGCAGATATAATCTCATCAGGGCTCCATACACTTGTAGTGAAATCCTCTTGTAGTATAGGCTAGTATCCCATTTGCCATCTTAATTATTTGCTGCTTTTGTCTTTTGACCTTCGCTGATGTGGACAGACACGAGAGCTGGAATGGATTAGTTCTATGAAGAATGAGTGAATAGACTGGTATTTTATCTGTTGGAATTTAAAAGAGGAAGAATGTTCTCAATTGAAACAGACATAGGTCAGGATGGGATGGATATGAGAGGATATATTCTCTTGAGGGAGAATCCTGGAATAACAGAGGCTGAGGAACAAGTGACCTGTAAGGAGCACCTATGATTGTTTAATGCTAGCTCCAGTATACATGTGTTAAGGAGAATGAAATAATTGTTACTCTGCATCCAATACAGCACAAGGAAACACAATAAACTGAAGTACACAATAATAAAAAAGCACTATAAATATAGAAGGTACTTATATAAGACGATAAGACATAGGAGCAGAAATCAGGCCATTTGGACCATAGAGTCTGCTCTGCCATTCAGTTGTGGCTGATAATTTTTTCCCTTCCTCAGCCCCACTTCCCAGCCTTCTCGGCATAACCTTTGATACTGTGTCCAATCAAGAACTGATCAAGCTCTGCTTTAAATACACCCAACGATCTGGCCTCTACAGCTGCCTGTGGTAATAAATTCCACAAATTCATCACCCTCTGGCTAAAGAAATTTCTCCGTATCTCTGTTTTAAGTAGACACCCCCTATCCTGAGGCTGTGCCCCCTTGTCCAAGACTCCCCCACCTTGGGAAACATCCTTTCCACATCTACTCTGTCTAGGCCTTTCAACATTGGAAAGGTTGCAACCGGATCCCCCTCATCCTTCTAAATGTCAGAAGAACGGACCTAGAGCTATCAAATGTTCCTTGTATGATAACCCTTTCATTCCTGGAATCATTCTTGTGTACTTCCTCTGAACTGTCTCTAATGCCAGCACATCTTTTCTTTGATGAGGGGCCCAGAACTGTTCACGTTACTCAAGGTGAGACCTCACCAGTGCCTTATAAAGCCTCAGCATCACATCCCTGCTCTTGTGTTCCAGACCTCTTGAAATGAATGCTCACATTGCATTTGCCTTCCTCACCACCTACTCGACCTGCAAGTTAACCTTTAGGGTAATATATACAAGGACTCCCAAGTCCCTTTGCGTCTCAGATTTTTGGATTTTCTCCCCATTTAGGGAATAGTCTGCACATCTGCATGACCATGCATTTTCCAGCATTGTAATTCATTTCCCACTTTCTTGCCCATTCTCCTAACCTGTCTATGTCTTGTGTCCTCAACATTACCTGCCTCTCCACCAATCTTTGTATCATCTGCAAACTTTGCATCAAAGCCATCTATTCCATCATCTAAACCATTGATATACGGCATAAAAAGAAGCGGTTCCAACACCAACCCCTGTGGGACACCACTAGTCATTGGCAGCCAACCAGAAAAGGATCATTTTATTCCCACTCGCTTCCTCCTACCAATCAACCAAAGTTGTAACCATGCCAGCAACTTTCCTGTAAAACCATGGGCTCTTAACCTGGTAAGCAACCTCATGTGTGGCACCATGTCAAAGGTCTGAAAGTCCAAATATGCGTCCCCTTTATCTATCCTACGAGTAATCTCCTCAATAGGCTTGTCAGGTAAGATTTTCCCTTAAGGAAACCATGCTGACTTTGTCCTGTCTTGTCCTGTGTTACCAGGTATTCCATAACCTCGTCTTTAGTCATAGTCATACTTTATTAATCCCAGGGGGAAATTGGTTTTTGTTACAGTTGCACCATAAATAATAAATAGTAATAGAACCATAAATAGTAGTTAAATAGTAATATGTAAATTATGCCAATAAATTATGAAACAAGTCCAGGACCAGCCTATCGGCACAGGGTGTCTGACCCTCCAAGGGAGGAGTTGTAAGGTTTGATGGCCACAGGCAGGAATGACTTCCTATGATGCTCTGTGCTGCATCTGGGAGGAATGAGTCTCTGGCTGAATGTACTCCTGTGCCCACCCAGTACATTATGTAGTGGATGGGAGACATTGACCAGGATGGCATGCAACTTAGACAGCATCCTCTTTTCAGACACCACCGTGAGAGAGTCCAGTTCCATCCCCACAAAATCACCTTCCTTACGAATAAGTTTGTTGATTCTGTTGGTGTCTGCTACCCTCAGCCTGCTGCCCCAGCACACAACAGCAAACATGATAGCACTGGCCACCACAGACTCGTAGAACATCCTCAGCATCGTCCGGCAGATGTTAAAGGACCTCAGTCTCCTCAGGAAATAGAGACGGCTCTGACCCTTCTTGTAGATAGCCTCAGTGTTCTTTGACCAGTCCAGTTTATTGTCAATTCGTATCCCCAGGTATTTGTAATCTTCCACCATGTCCACACTGACCCGCTGGATGGAAACAGGGGTCACCAGTACCTTAGCTCTCCTCATGTCTACCACCAGCTTTAACAATTGATTCCAACATCTTCCCAACCACTGAGGTCAGGCTAACTGGTCTATAACTTCCTATTTGCTGCCGCCTTCATTTCTTAAAGAATGGAGTGCCAATTGCAATTTTCCAGTCCTCTGGAACTGTGCCAGAGTCCAATGATTTTTGAAAGATCATTACTCATGCCTCCACAGTCTCTACCGCTACCTCTTTCAGATGCCCATTGTAATCTGTGGTCCACATCTCAGCTACTGTTAGGTGGTCTGCATTACCATCAGGATCCTTCTACCCTTGCAGTTTCTTAACTCAACCCACAAGGATTCAACATCATCTGATCCTATGTCACATCTTTCTACTGATTTGATGCCATTCTTTACCGGCAGATCCACACCACGCCGTCTGCCAACCTTTCTATCCCTCCGATACAACATGTAACCTTGGGTATTCAGCTCTCAACTGCAACCATTCTTCAGACATGATTCAGTGATAATATACATATATTAATTTTATGTCCGTTAATTGACGCTAGGCACAGGAGTGCCTGTATGTAGGGGGACTTATGAGAAGCTAACTGAGATTAAAGGGGGTTGTCTTACAATGGATATTCTTTAAAAACAATTCTGGTGTTCTGGGGATGGTTAACAAGGAAGATGCAGAGAGAATGTTTTTTCTTGTGAGGGAGATCTCGTACTGGGAGCATTCTTTCAGGAAGTGGTTCTCCAATATCAGACAAAATGAGCTGGAATTTTTTTTGGGGCTGAGAACCTGGATGAGAGAGCTTTGGGGACGAGATATACTGAAGGCTGATGTTTCTCATTTTATCATTCATCTCAGAATTTGAGGTTTATCATTTTGCCAGTATTAAAGAAAATACCTTTTATTGCTCTGATTATACTGTATAGGGCATAGTTAGAATGCAACCACTTTGTTTTATAATACTAAGACAGTGTTTCAAGATAATGGTACGGAGATAGAATGGTTTAGAGCCAGGGTTCCCAACCCTTTTTTTATACCATGGACCAATAGTATTAAGCAGGCGGTCTGGGGACCCCAGGTTGTGATCCCCTGCTTCAGAGGGATATATAGGACTGGCTTAGTTGGACACCTTTGGGTATGGGTGAGTTGGGCTGAAGAGCTTCTTTCCATGCTAGGGTATACAGTTGAAGTCAGAAGTTTACATACACCTTAGCCAAATACACTTAAACTCAGTTTTTCACAATTCCTGACATTTAATCCCAGAAAACATTCCCTGTTTTAGGTCAGTTAGGATCACAACTTTATTCTAAGAGTGTGAAATATCAGGATAATAGTAGAGAGAATGATTTAATTCAGCTTTTATTTCTTTCATCACTTTTGCAGTGGGTCAGAAGTTTACATACACTTCGTTAGTATTTGGTAGCATTGCCCTTAAATTGTTTAACTTGGGTCAAAAGTTTTGGGTGGCCTTCCGCAAGCTTCTCACAGTAAGTTGCTGGAATTTTGTTCCATTCCTCCAGACAGAACAGGTGTAACTGAGTCAGGTTTGTAGGCCTCCTTGCTTGCACACGTTTTTTCAGTTCTGCCCAGAAATTTTCTGTCGGATTGAGGTCAGAAAATGCTGTCAAGTCTGGTTCATCCTTGGGAGCAATTTCCAAACGCCTGAAGGTACCACGTTCATCTGTACAGACAATAGTATGCAAGTATAAACACCACGGGACCACGCAGCCGTCATACTGCTCAGGAAGGAGACGCCTTCTGTCTCCTACAGATGAACGTACTTTGGCGCGAAAAGTGCAAATCAATCCCAGAACAGCAAAGGACCTTCTGAAGGTGCTGGAGGAAACAGGTAGACAAGTATCTATATCCACAGTAAAATGAGTCCTATATCGACATAACCTGAAAGGCTGCTCAGCAAGGAAGAAGCCACTGCTCCAAAACTGCCATTTAAAAAAAAAACAGACTACAGTTTGCAAGTGCACATGGGGACAAAGATCTTACTTTTTGGAGAAATGTCCTCTGGCTTGATGAAACAAAAATTGAACTGTTTGACCATAATGACCATCGTTATGTTTGGAGGAAAAAGGGTGAGGCTTGCAAGCCGAAGAACACCATCCCAACCATGAAGCATGGGGTTGGCAGCATCATGTTGTGGGGGTGCTTTGCTGCAGGAGGGACTGGTGCACTTCACAAAATAGATGGCATCATGAGGAAGGAAAATTATGTAGATATATTAAGCAACGTCTCAAGATATCAGCCAGGAAGTTAAAGCGCGGTCGCAAAATGGTCTTCCAAATGGACAATGACTCCACGCATGCCTCCAAAGTTGTGGCAAAATTGCTTAAGGACAACAAAGGTATACAGGTATTGGAGTGGCCATCACAAAGCCCTGACCTCAATCCAATAGAAAATTTGTGGGCAGAACTGAAAAAACATGTGCGAGCAAGGAGGCCTACAAACCTGACTCAGTTACACCAGTTCTGTCTGGAGGAATGGAACAAAATTCCAGCAACTTACTGTGAGAAGCTTGTGGAAGGCCACCCAGAACGTTTGACCCAAGTTAAACGATTTAAAGGCAATACTACCAAGTACTAACGAAGTGTATGTAAACATCTGACGCATTGCAAAAGTGATGAAAAAAATAAAAGCTGAAATAAATCATTCTCTCTTCTATTATTCTGACATTTCACATTCTTAAAATAAAGTAGTGATCCTAACTGACCTAAGACAGGGAATGTTTTCTAGGATTAAATGTCAGGAATTGTGAAAAACTGAGTTTAAATGTATTTGGCTAAGGTGTATGTAAACTGCTGACTTCAACTGTATATAATGACTTGAACATATATATCTTGCTTAGAGTCATCAATCAAATTTTTTTCTGGATGCAAAGAATTTGATTTTGCCAAAGAATTGAAATTCTTCCTTATCTTTCCTTTAAAAGGACCATATAACCATATAACAATTACAGCACGGAAACAGCCCATCTTGGCCCTTCTAGTCCGTGCCGAACTCTTACTCTCACCTAGTCCCACCGAGTCCCATCATCTAAATTTGCAGAAATAAAATGTTTAGTCTCTCTTGGTTTTTCAGCCATTTTCTTCCCAAAAATTACCCTGGTGAATCTCTTTTGTACTGCTTCTAATACTCCATCATCATTGGATATGGACTGACTGATAAGAGATAGTTATGATGGCTTTGTGTTAGGAAAATGGTGCATTATGATCAGAGATTAAGGGAGCTAGGGCTTTACTCTTTGGAGAGAAGGAGGATGAGAGGAGACATGATAGAGATATACAAGATATTAAGAGGAATAGATAGCGCCTCTTCCCCAGGGCACCACTGCTCAATACAAGAGGACATGGCTTTAATGTAAGGGGTGGGAAGTTCAAGGGGGATATTAGAGGAAGGTTTTTTACTCAGAGAGTGGTTGGTGCATGGAATGCACTGCCTGAGTCAGTGGTGGAGGCAGATGCACTAGTGAAATTTAAGAGACTACTAGACAGGTATATGGAGGAATTTAAGGTGGGGGCTTATATGGGAGGCAGGGTTTAAGGGTCGGCACAACGTTGTGGGCTGAAGGATATGTACTGTGCTGTACTATTCTATGTTCTAACACATTTGATTAGTTGTTGGAGAGGTGATGAAGAAGATTGACAAGGTTAGAGTGGTAATCATTGTCCACGTGAACTTTAGCAAGGCCTTTGACAAGATCCTACATGGTCACCTGGACTGGAAGGTTAGATCACATGGGATTCAGTGAGACCTCACTAGTTGGATATAAAATTGGTTTGGTGGAAGGAGGCTGGTATAGGGTTGTTTTTCCAGTTGGAGGTCTCTGATCAGTAGTGTGCCACAAGAATTTGGGCTGGGTTCTTTGCTGTTTCTTCTACACTCAGTGGCCATGTTACTAAGTACACCTTATTAATGCAAATATCTAAAAAGCCAATCATGTAGCAGCAACTCAGTGCATGAAATCATGTAGACGTGGTCAAGAGGTTCAGTTGTTCAGATCAAACATCAGAGGAGGGAAGAAATATAATCTAAGTGACTTAACCATGGAATGTCTGTTGGCGTCAGACCAGATGGTTTGAGTATCTCAGAAACTGCTGATCTGAAATTTTTATGCACACTGGTCTCTAAATTTTGCAGAGAATGTTGTGAAGAACAAAAAACATTCAGTGAGTGACAAACCGTGAGTGAGGGAGGTCAGAGGAGAATGGCCAGACTGTTTCTAGCTGACAAGAAGGTGACAGTAACTCAAATAACCACTCATTACAACAGTGGTGTGTAAAAGAGCGTCTCTAAACACACAACACATCGAATCTTGAGGTGGATGGGCTACAGCAGCAGCAGCAGAAGACCATACTGGATTCCAACCCTGGCCATTGTGTCTGTTTATTTATGATCTGGGTGTTTCTAATGTGACTGTTAAGTTTGTGGATGACATCAAAATTGGTAATATTAGTGCTCAGAAAAGAAGGTTATCTAAGATTACAACAAGAACTAGATGAACAAGGGAAGTGGGTCAAATTATCCGATTTAATGTTTAGGACGTTATAAATTCCGGACACCAAAACCCTATTTTAATTGCATCTCTCTGATATCTGGCTAATTATCATTTTTTTCTACATCTTATTGAAAGTTAGAGCACTGTAAAGTGCAGCAAAGTGACATCACTATTTAATCCCTGTCCATATGGCCTTGCTTGAGGATCCTTCTCAGTTATCCTCACTCAGTACTGACTAGATAGGTTGATGGATACTTTATTGACCCCAATGGAATTTATACTGTCACAGTAGCATTACAAATCCACAGATATACCAATTTTGGAAGAGAAGTAAGAAAGAATAAAAGATAATTTACCTCAAACAGTCATATCAGGAGGGGGTTATCACTTCCTTGGCTATATATTGACTCATTATAGAGCCTAATTACCTAGGGTAAGAATGACCTCATATAGCGCTCTTAGGAGCAGCACAGTTGTCTTAGTCTATTACTAGAAGTGTTCCTTTGTTCAGCCAAAGTGGCATGAAGGGGATGAGAAACATGGTCCAGAGTGGCCAGGATTTTCCATAGGGTCCCTTGTTCTACCACAGCCTCCGGTGTGTCCAGTTTGACTCCTAAACAGAGCCAGCTTTTCTAATCAGTTTATTGAGCTTTATGGCATCACCTGTGTTAATGCCTTTGCCCCAGCATGCAACCGCATAGAAGATTGTACTGGCAACAACAGACTGGTAGAACATGGAAAGGAAAGGTCTGCATACTTGTTGACTAACAGTTCAGTGCCACCTCTTCTTTCACTCTCCTATGTGTTTTCCCCCCTCGTTACTCACCTACGCATCTCACTTCATCTGAGTATTTTGTACCCCAGGATGTTGAGTTACCAGTCCTACTCCTCCTCCAAACAAGTCTCAGTGATGGCAACATATTCCTCTGCATAAATTACAGTTTTGAGTTCATTTACTTTTTTAGTGAGACATCTTGCTTTAAAATAGATGCAACTTAATTTTGAGCTCCCTGATGAGCACTTACCCACTTGTCCCTCCTCCTAGCTTAAATGTTTCTTTTCTCGGTGATTGTATCTTCCCATTTGAACTTCCACTCTGAGCCCCATCATCCGGGATAAAGCATCCTTGCTCAGTTGGCTTTCTACTCAATACTTGAAACATTCATTCCTACCATCACTGGCTGCAGTGTGTGCTATCTATAAAAGGTACTGCAGTCACTTGGACTGGACCTGCCACATCAGTAGGCTGCTCCGAAAGGTTAGCTCCCACCACTGAGGACAAGGGGTTGAAGTGCATGGTAACAACACACTCTTGTTGGTTCCTCTACTCATATCACTGTTGTCCAGCATACCGTGGGACCGTAGCACACTAGCTTCCCATCAAAGGCAATTAGATCCCCAGAGATAAATAAGCAAAAGGCTCTTGCTCTTGATGACTCTGAGGTTAGGGAAATGGTTTGGGATTGATACGTTGCAGTGGTGTATACAGCTTCAAGCCTGTGTAGTGACATTGGATTGAGACGGGGAGGGTGTAGTGTAGCCACCAGTATTCCACAATTCTGATGCTGTAAGCATGTGGGTATTATGCTGTGTCATATCTCGGGTTAGAAGCACGACACATTAAGGGTGTCTGAAAACTGGAATGGTGTTCACCTCAGCTAAATTTTAATAAAATATTTCAATGTTCTCGTTACAGATGAGGCTCATGGAGAAAAGGCAAAAGAGAGTATTCGAGCGAAATGTGTTCAGTACCTGGACAGAGCAGAGAAATTGAAGGAGTATTTAAAAAACAAAGACAAGCATGGCAAAAAGCCAGTGAAAGAATCACAGCAAAATGACAAGGGGTAGGTGCAGCAAGTTGATCAGTTTTGGGGAAAGTGGTCCTGTGGGGTAGAGAGGCACACTGTGTATTGCAATGTTTCCGGTACTATGGCCTATATATACCCCACCCATCGTCCCTCAGTAATATCTGCTGAAAAGCGTAATGGATTTCTACACATTCACAACCTTTAAGCTGAGGCTTTTTTGGAGGTAACAAAAGAGGTAGATACAGGAGTGGGTAATTTAGTGCCTTGGTAACCACTCTATCATTCAGAAAGACTATGGCAGATATCTTCCTGCATTAAGACAATATCCTATGATCAGCAACACACACGTGTCATCCCATGATTCCCTTAGTATCCAATTACCCTTAGTTTCCAAATATTGACCACTCTGGCAGAAGAAATTTCTTTTCAACTTGGTTCTTAGTGTTTTATCCATACTTTAGTTCCAGACACACTGAAATCCACATCTACCCTATCAGCTGTCTATGGATCACATACCTAAACTCTTGGCCATTATGATTTGAAGGTTAATAATCTTTCATCAGCAAACCAGGAATGAACCTGGTGATCTTTCACTGCCCTGCCTTTATCATGAGTATTTCCTTGATTGGGGAGACTACATTTGTTCCAGTATGCTTTTATGCATGGGAATCCTCATGAATTGCATGAGGATTTTTGAAGATGTGAACAAGAAGAATTATAAGGACATGGCTCTATACTTTGCCCACATGTTTCTAACAAGGTAAGCCTGGTAGGCTGCTCCGAAAGGTTAGATTATGGATGGGCTAGCCAACTGGATACATAATTGGCTTGGAGGTAGAAGACAGAGCGTAGTCCTGGAGGGTGAACTTTTTCACAGAGTGGGTGGTGGAGATGTGGAATGTGCTGCCAGAAGATGCTGTAGAGACATTACACTTTTTGAAAGGTATTTAAACAGAGACATGGATAGGTTTGGGGATATGGGCTAAGTGCCAGCAAATGTACTAACTCAGGTAGGCAACTTGGTTGGCATAAACAAGTTGGGCCAAAGGGCCTGCTGTTGTGTTGTATGGCTGCTGTTTCACCGGAGCACTATATACTTCAGGCTGCTTTTGTAATTGCTTGCTAGACTTGCACATTGTCACCTGTGAACCAGAATATCCAGGTTTGTCTGAATGTTCAAAACTTATCAGTTCAAAATCAGTAAATAAAAATACTGTATCTTTCTGTCCTTTTATTGGTTTTCCACATTCTATTTCATCAGTGCTCAATGAAGAGGAGTTTCTCCAAAAGTGTATGAGCAGAGAGATGCTAGTTGACCTATGGGGTACTGTATAGATGAATCTGTTTAGCAGGCTGATGTGTCTGTATATTAGGTTCATTTCCTCTTGTGCTTTGTCATGGACGTTTGGATTTTTGGAATGTGGATGTCACCAGTAAGGCCTATTTGTCATTGAGAAGGAGCTGGTGAGCCACTTTCTCAAACTGTTTGAATCCTTCTATGGAAGCTCCGATGTTGTTGGGGGGAATAGAGAATTTGAACCTAATGGTTTGAATAATTGTGATGTATTTCCAAGCCAGGGTCTTGTGTAACTTGGGAAACTGATGGGTGATGGTGTTCCCTGGTTCCTGCTGCTTGCTGTAAGAGGTACTTACCAGGTTGTCTGAGCAAATAACTGCAGTGGAGTTTGTACATACTGAAGCCACCGTGCACTGATAGTAGGGGGTGGGGTGCATGAGTGTTTAGGGTGGTTGGGTTGCCAGGCAAGTAGGCTGCTTTACCTTCTTTACCCTGTATGGTGCTGAGTTGCCTAAGAGCTGTTGGCACTGCCCTCATTTAGGCAAATAAATGGCGCCTAGGTTAAACAATTTCTGCTTGTCGATAGCTGTTTGTAGATATTAATTTTCTATTTGTCGTTAGCTTAACATCGCTTGGTATTTGCTCTCCTACCCAGTGAATGAGAATGCTGCAACTCAAATCTTGATTATTTTTTTGCAGGAGTGACAGTGACAGTGAAGGAGAAAATCCTGAGAAGAAGAAACTGCAGGAGCAGCTGATGGGTGAGTGAGATCCATATCATGTGCTAGAGTCAGTAGGCCAGCTCCTATGTAGGTTGAGTAGAGCAATGGGGTCAGAATCAGAATCAGATTTACTATCACTGGCATATGTCGTGAAATTTATTGCTTTGTGGAAAAGTACATCTGCAGTGCATAATAAAAAACTATAAATTACAGTAAGAAGTATACAGTATGTAAATTTAAATTAAATAAGTAGTGCAAAATGTGAGGAAGTGTTGATGGGTTCATTTTCCATTCAGAAATATGATGGCAGATGGAAAGAGTCTGTTACTGAAATGTTGAGTGTGTGTCTTCAGGCTCCTGTACCACCTCCTTGATGGTAGCAATGAGAAGAGGTCATGTATGTCCTGGGTGATGGGGGTCCTTAATGATGGATGCTGATTTCTTGAGCCCTTTTGAAGCTGTCCTCGATGCTGGGGAGGCTAGTGCCCGTGATGGAGTTGGCTGAGTTTGCAACTTTTTGCAGCTTTTTCCAATACTGTGCAGTGGCCTCTCCATTCTAGATGGTGATGCAACCAGTTAGAAAGCTCTGTGCTGTATATCTGAAGAAATTTGCAAGAGTTTCATCTCTCTGTTGACCTGGAGTCCCACTCAGCACCTGGCGCTATGGGAACAGGAGGTGTTGGTATGAGGCCATGGTCATTAAGGTGGCTATATTGCATTTGGAGTTTGAAGAGACTTGGTATGTCATCGAAGACTCTGGCCTTCTTTGTAATTGCGTCAATATGTTGAGCCCAGGATAAATGATGACCCCTAAGGGCTTGAAACTGCCTGCCCTTTCCACTGCTGATGCCTTACCCTTCCTGAAGTCCACAGTCAATTCCTTGGTCTTACTGATGTTGAGTGCAACTTGTTGCTGTTGCAACACCACTCAGCCATCTGTAGATTTATTCTGGCAATAGGCAAATTGCAGCAGGTCTAGGTCCTTCCTTAGGCAGAAGTTGATTCTAGCCATGACCAACTTCTCAAAGTACTTCATCACAGTGGATGTGAATGGCACTGGGCGATAGTCATTGAGCCAGTTCACCTTGCCCTGGGGTTGGTAATTGGCAAACTGAACTCTTGCCAAGGCTGAAGTTGATGATTTCAGGCTTCTCAGAGCTCAACCAACAATATAGCAGATTAATTACAGAAGAAAAATTTCTAAATCAGTATATTAAGAAGAAGATGGGAACCAGAGTGCCAGAAGAGTTAGTAGAGAGGTTGTGGAGGCAGATCTCAGACAGTCAGAAATGTTGAGCATGGTGCGACTAGTGTCCTGAGCTGTGTGTGTGTGTGTGTGTGTGTGTGTGTGTGTGTGTGTCTGTGTGTGTCTGTCTGTCTGTCTGTCTGTCTGGCTATAGATACAAAACATTGCAAAAAGGATCAAGGAAAGGTGAATGAGCTCAGGGCATGGATCAACACCTGGAATTATGACGTTGTAGCCATTAGTGAGACTTGGTTGCAAGAGGGGCAGGACTCTTATTGTGTACAGTTTTGGGCTCCTCATCATAGAAGAGATGTGTTGACATTGGAGATTGTCCAGAGGAGGTTCACAAGGATGATTCCAGGAATGAAAGGGTTATCATACAGGGAACGTTTGATGGCTCTGGGTCTGTACTCGCTGGAATTCAGAAGGATTGTGGGGGGGGGGGGGGCTCTCATTGAAACCTTTTGAATGTTGAAAGGACTAGACAGAGTAGATGTGGAAAGGATATTTCCCATGGTGGGAGAGTCTAGGACAAAAGGGCACTGCCTCAGGATACAGGGGCATCCACTCAAAACAGAGATGCGGAGAAATTTCTTCAGCCAGAGGGTGGTGAATTTGTGGAATTTGTTGCCACGTGCAGCTGTGGAGACCCAGTCATTGGGTGTATTTAAGACAGCAATTGATAGGTTCTTGATTGGACATGGCATCAAAGGTTACAGGGCGAAGGCCGGGAAATGGGGTTGAGGAGGAGAAAAAAAGGATCAGCCATGATTGAATGGCGGAGCAGATTCCATAGGCCAAATGGCCTAATTCTGCTCCTATTTAGACCATAAGATATGGGAGCAAAATTAGGCCGTTCAACCCTTCGAGCCTGTTCCACAATTCCATCATGGCTGATCCTAGATCCCACTCAACCCCATACACTTGTCTTCTTGCCATATCGTTTGATGCCCTAACCAATCATGGAACCTATCAACTTCCACTTCAAATATACCCACGGACTTGGCACCCACCACAGTCTGTGGCAGAGCATTCCACAGAGTCACTAGTCTCTGGCTAAAACAATACTGTATAACAATAGAAGCAACCTTCAAAATTTGCTTGATGTGACCACCCCAGTCGATATATATCTCTTGTGTAGATCACTATCCTATTCAATATTCACATGAGAGTGATCCCACAGAACCGTAATCTTACTGTGGCCATCATTACCTGAAGGTTGCTCAATAATTGGGCCTAAAAACTGACTACTGATTATCCCCTCTGGGTTGCTAAACAATGTCACCGTTAAAATTTTATTACATAGTATTATATCTTTGTATCTTCTGGAATATTTAATGTTTTATCCATGCACACCAAACCATCTACCCCAGCATAATACAAATTTCTCCCACATGTGCCTGTATTACCCATGTTGATTGAGAAAAATTGTTTTTAATCTTCGAATGTTCTTCATATAATGGATGACACATTTGTCTGCTGTAATGGTTCTGAAGCACAACCAACCATGGCCCCAGTCATGGTTAATTCCATCACAATAAAATACATTATGCTCTTCATTTCAAATTACATCTGTAGCACACAAGTGTAATATCTGCTCTTATTTCTAGTTTCCATCTTAAATTACTTTAAGTCCATATTTTTAAATCTGTTTTTCTAATCCATCCAATCTAGGCTCTCAATTGTCTTTGGACTCAATCTGTCCATCTTTTCTCACCAAATTTGGTTTCAGATTAGGGGAGGCAGGAACCAATGTATTTTCGTTACAAAACTCGCCTGATTCTCAGAGTGAAAAAATAGAATAAACTCCTCTTTGGTCAGATCTGTTGCCATCTTGTTGGAGCAACTGTTCCAACCAGTGCCTAAGAAGAATAATGTGAGCTGCCTTAATGACTATCGCCAAGTAGCACTCAAATCTACAGTGATAAAATGCTTTGAGCGGTTCGTCATGACTAGACTGAACTGCTGCCTCAGCAAGGACCTGGACCCATTGCAATTTGCCTATTGCCACAATAAGTCAATTGCAGATGCAATCTAATGACTCTTCACACTGCCTTAGACCACCTGGACAACACAAACACCCATGTCAGGATGCTGTTCATCGACTATGGCTCAACAATTAATACCATCATTCCCGCAATCCTGATTGAGAAGTTACAGAACCTGGGCCTCTGTACTTCCCTCTGCAATTAGATCCTTGACTTCCTATCCAGAAGACCACAATCTGTGATGGCATATCATCCTCACTGACGATCAACACTGGTGCACCTCGGGTGTGTGCTTAGCCCACTGCTGTACTCTCTCTGTACCCATGACTGTGTGGCTAGGCATAGCTCAAATACCATCTATAAATTTGCTGATGATACAACCATTGTTGGTAGAATCTCAAATGGAGACGAGAGAGCGTACAGTAGCGAGATATGCCAACTAGTGGAGTTGTGTGACAGCAACAGCATTGGGCCATACACCTGTGTTGGTGAGGCTTGACACCATTTTTGAAGCTTGGGGTACAGTCCCCTGGATGGTGATGTCTCCCACCATGGGATCAGAAGTGGAGAGAGTGAGCAGTTTCAAGTTTCTGGGTGTCAAGATCCCCTGGTCCAACATGTCAATGCAGTTATAAAGAAGGCAAGACAGCGACTATGTTTCATTAGGAGTCTGAAGTGATTTGACATGTCAACAAATACACTCAAAAACTTCTATAGATGTACCATGGAGAGCATTCAGACAAGCTGTATCACTGTCTGGTATTGGGGTGAGGGGGGAGCTAGTGCACAGGACTGAAAGAAGCTGCAGAGGGTTGCAAATCTAGTCAGCTCCATCTTGGGTACTAGCCTACAAAGTACCCAAGACATCTTCAGGGAGCGGTGTCTCAGAAAGGCAGCGTCCATTATTAAGGACCTCCAGCACCCAGGGTATGCCCTTTTCTCACTGTTACCATCAGGTAGGAGGTACAGAAGCCTGAAGGCACACACTCAGCGATTCAGGAACAGCTTTTTCCCCTCTGCCATCCGATTCCCAAATGGACATTGAACCCGTGAACGCTACCTTACTGTTTTAATATATATTATTTTTGTTTTTTGCACTATTTTTAATCTATTCAGTATACGTATACTGTATTGATTTACTTATTATTTTTATTATTTTTTTCTTCTATATTATGTATTGCATTGAACTGCTGCTGCTAAGTTAAATTTCACGACGCCTGCCGGTGATAATAAACCTGATTCTGATTCTGAACCTCAAATCTTCCAAATCAGAACTATTGTGTGCATCAATTGTCAAGTCTCCAAAATTGGGACCTTCATGTACACCAATTGTTACGTGCCGATGTTGATAATTTCCCTGTTTCTCCCCCATCAAATTCAACTGGCTGATGTGGTACCATCCACTTTTATCTGGAAAAGTCAGTACCCTGTATACTGATGGACTTGCTTTGTCTATAATTTCATAGAGCCCTGCACACCTTAGATTTAAACATGAGGTGGTTGGTCTCTTTGTCCTGGGTGTAATTCTATGGGACTGACTTTTGAGTCAAAGTAGGCTTTACTCTGCTGCTTCTTTCCTAGTTGATGGGCTACCACATTCACTGACAGTGACCTCTTTCACTGTCTCTCCCAACTGTTGTACCCACACTTCTGACGCAATCCTATCTCCTTCAGGTTCTGACAGATCTAATCCTAACAACTCCTCCAACCCTCTCATGTCTCTTCTGGTCACAAGTTTATAGGGGTGTAACCCATTGAAGATGCTACTGTATTCCTTATCATCATCAGTACATAAAGCAAATCTACTTGCCATGTTGTTGCACCATTTTGGCCATCATACTTTTTAATGTTCAGTTCATCCTTTTCACAATTCCTTGAGACTCTGGTCTATAGGGTATATGAAATCTCTGCTTAATCCCTAGAAGTGTCATCACATTTTACATGAGCTGGGTTGTAAAATGTGTGCCTTGATCTGGCTCTATACTCCGAGGTAATCCCCAGCAAGTAAAAACCTTTTCCAGTAAGATTTTTGCTGTGGTTTTGGCCATGTTAGTTGGAAAAGCTGCCACCCATTTGGTGAAAGTATCTACTACTATAAGAATATACTTGTACCCTCCTTGGGTAGATAGCAAAGGTCCAACATAATCTATCTGCAAATTAGTCCAAGGCCTTTCCACTGGTTGGGTATGTCAGAGAACTGCTTTCTTTACATTTCTGTCAGGATTATATTGTGCACAAATCAAACAATTTTCACATGGTGTTCCATGTCGTCCTTCATCCTAGGCCACCACCACAACTCCTTTACCTTTTCCAGGGTGCTTTCGGTTTCCTGGTGTCCCCATAGATCATGATACCAATGTGATTTCTTCCTCCCTCTGGGACCACAAACTTTCCTTCATTTAGGACTACTCCATCCTCAACATGTACATCCTTGTGCTCTTTATACATTTCTGACTCTGCTCATCCTATTAATTTTTTTACTCTTTTATGCTCAGTTAAATCCATAGCCTTAACTTGTTCCTTCTGCCTTCCCATCTCCCCAATCCGTGGGTGCCATTCCTGCCCATATAAAGTACCTTGCTTCGCTAATTCATCAGCTTCCCTGTTTCCCACAGTTCTCTCACCATCCTGTACTGATGGGAACCCATCTACAAAAAATTTAAAATAGGCTTTTTCTTCTCCCTTGTGTCTTTGTTCTCAGGCATTACTTTGTCTGATCCCCTCCCTTTTGTTTTGATACAAATGACCCTTGGGATCATTTACTATCATAACTTGACACTTATGTTTACCTCCTTGGTACACAAGGTTGTCAGCTAACATAGAGGTGGTATGTACTCGATTTACAGTTGTATTTCTTCCTTACAACAGCAATGTCCATCTAGCAATTCTGTTTTGGTTTACTGAACCATCTTTAATCCCTCCATCTGGTAGTAATTGTATGGGATCAAAACACAAGCAAGAGAGAATCTGTAGATGCTGGAATTCTGAGTACAGGTTTCCCCCGCCATCCGAAGGTAGAGCATTCCTATGAAACGGTTCATAAGCCGAAATGTCATAAAGTGAAGAAGCAATTAGCATTTATTTATATGGGAAAAATTTGTGAGCATTCACAGACCCAAAAATAACCTGCCAAATCATGCCAAATAACACATAAAACCTAAAATAACACTAATATATAGCAAAAGCAGGAATGATATGATAAATACACAGCCTATATAAAGTAGAAATACTTCTCTACAATCATTGCATGCACTGTTCCCTGTAGTGAAAATCTCTCCAGTAACCTTTAAGCTATGAAGCTGCCAAATCATACCAAATAACGCATAAAAATACACAGCCTATATAAAGTAGAAATAATGTATGTACAGTGCAGTATCACTTACCGGAATCGGGAAGACAACGCCGAGCACACTGATGGTGTGTTAGGCTGAGTCACAGAACATAGAACAGTACAGCACAGTACATGCCCTTCGGCCCACATGGTTGTGCTGACCCTCAAACCCTGCCTCCCATATAACTCCCCACCTTAAATTCCTCCATATACCTGTCTAGTAGTGTTAAATTTCACTAGTGTATCTGCCTCCACCACTGACTCAGGCAGTGCATTCCACACAACAACCACTCTCTGAGAAAAAAAACCTTCCTCTAATATCCCCCTTGAACTTCCCACCCCTTACCTTAAAGCCATGTCCCCTTGTATTGAGCAGTGGTGCCCTGGGGAGGAGGCGCTGGCTATCCACTCTATCTATTCCTTTTAGTATCTTGTATACCTCTATCATGTCTCCTCTCATCCTCTTCCTCTCCAAAGAGTAAAGCCCTAGCTCCCTTAATCTCTGATCATAATGCATACTTTCTAAACCAGGCAGCATCCTGGTAAATCTCTTCTGTACCCTTTCCAATGCTTCCACATCCTTCCTATAGTGAGGCGTCCAGAACTGGACACAGTACTCCAAGTGTGGCCTAACCAGAATTTTATAGAGCTGCATCATTACATCACGACTCTTAAACTCTATCCCTCAACTTATGAAAGCTAACACCCCATAAGCTTTCTTAACTACCCTATCTTCCTGTGAGGCAACTTTCAGGGATCTGTGGACATGTACCCCCAGATCCCCCTGCTCCTCCACACTACCAAGTATCCTGCCATTTACTTTGTACTCTGCCTTGGAGTTTGTCTTTCCAAAGTGTACCACCTCACACTTCTCCAGGTTGAACTCCATCTGCCACTTCTGTAACCTATCAATGTTTCTCTGCAATCTTGACAATCCTCTACACTATCTACAACACCACCAACCTATATGTTGTCTGCAAACTTGCCAACCCACCCTTCTACCCCCACATCCAGGACGTTAATAAAAATCACAAAAAGTAGAGGTCCCAAAACAGAACCTTGTGGGATACCACTAGTCACAATCCTCCAATCTAAATGTACTCCCTCCACCATGACCCTCTGCCTCCTGCAGGCAAGCCAATTCTGAATCCACCTGGCCAAACTTCCCTGGATCCCATGCCTTCTGACTTTCTGAATAAGCCTACTGTGTGGAACCTTGTCAAATGCCTTAGTAAAATCCATATAGATCACATCCACTGCACTACCCTCATCTATATGCCTGGTCACCTCCTCAAAGAACTCTATCAGGCTTGTTAGACATGATCTGCCCTCCACAAAGCCATGCTGACTGTCCCTGATTAGACCATGATTCTCTAAATGTCCATAGATCCTATCTCTAAGAATCTTTTCCAACAGCTTTCCCACCACAGACGTAAGGCTCTATAGATGTATAGATGTCTTCTGGTTTTATCCACATTTCACCCTTTGAGCATATTCTTTCCTGATTTTCATGTAACACAGAGCTTTATCAACTCCCGTTCGCCTAGGGGAAACCGCCGTCTGCCCGCCAAACTGTGTCTCATGTGATTTAAAAAAACCCTACTAAGCAGAAAAAGTGGGGGGTAAAAAAACCTATTAGGAGTACAACCCCAGAGCCATGTGTCATACAAAAAGCTTCTAAAAATAAACATCAATCTGCCAGCAAGAAAGAAAAATATACCAAAAAATTTACAATTAGATCGTGGAGAAAATCTATCAATTAGCTTAAATGATAATAACGAGCAAATGAGCCTCATCTTTTCTCAAAATACAAAGGTTCAAAGGTTCGACTTCTAATTTTCTCCAAACTAAGACATAGCATCACTTGAGAGAACCATTGTGACAAAGTCGGAGCTGATGTATCCTTCCACTTCAACAAAATGGCCCTCCTAGCTATCAATGTAACAAATGCAGTAACATGTTGGTCAGACACAGAAATACCATGGATATCTTGAGGAATTATTCTGGAAAGCACAGTTAATCTGTTAGATGGTAGATTAATTTTAAGTGCTTTAGAAATTGTCGAAAAAACTGATTTCCAGAACTGTTCCAGTATAGAACAAGACCAAAACATATGTGTCGGTGTAGCTATCTCAGTTTCACATCTATTATAATAACTATCAACATTAGGAAATATTTTAGAGTCTCTCCTTCGTCAAATGATAACGATGTACAATTTTAAATTGAATCAGTGAATGACTAGCACAGATCGAAGAAGAGTTGACCAGTTTCAGAATCCACGTCCAATCCTCCGTCATAAAAGTCAAATTGAGTTCCTTTTCCCAATCCTGTTTAATCTTAAATAAAGGACGCTTATCCCATTGTAAAAATAAATTATAAATTCTTCCAGTGGAACCCTTCATCGAAGGGTTCATACTCATAATAGTATCTAACAGGTCAGCCTCCAATATGAAAGGAAAATTACTTAAATATTTTTGTAAGAAATGTCTAACTTGAAGGTATTGTAAAAAGTGTGAGTATGGAAGAGAATATTTATCAAATAATTGTTCAAAGTCAGAGTTTTGTAATAATGTGTGAGACATGCGCCATGGTGGACAGGGAAGAATGATGTCATCAAGTTCAAAGGACAAACTCAGCGCATGATCAGATACAGCAATAGTGTCATATTCACAATTTTTAACACTAGGTAAGAAGCGGGATCGATTATAATATAATCAATCCTCAAATATTTTTATAGACATGTGAAAAGAAGGAATATTCTCTGTTATTGGGATGCAGATGCCTCCATAAATCGATCAAAAAGGAATTAATAAGTGATGCAGAGCGATTTGGAAGTCGCTGATTGGTTGAGCTCTTGTCAATCATAGGATTTAAACAACAGTTAAAATCCCCGCCCATTATCAACATATATTCATTTAAATCAGGCAGTAAAGCAAACACTTTTTTTTAAAAAAAACAGGATCATCTAAGTTAGGACCATACAGATTGACCAAAACAACTTTTCTGTTACAGATCACTCCTTTAACAATTAAAAATCTACCATTAGAATCTGATTCAATATCCTCTTGAATAAATATATTGGATTTAATAAAGAGGGACACACCTTTAGTTTTACTCTGAGAGGTAGAGTGGAATTGCAAGTCTCTCCACCATCCAAAAAATCTATTTTGATCTCCCACCCTGATATGTGTCTCCCGAGCAAAAAATATATCATATGGTTGGAATCGATTAATAATTTTAAAAGTCTTTTTCAGTTTGGTAGGATGATTCTAACCACGTGCATTCCAACTTATTACATTAATCCGTTTAAATACCATACTATAATTGTATTCTACTTTATCCATGTGCAGAGCACTATACCAATATGGGATGATCAAAAATGGCGGCGATGAAGAATACAGCCACATAGAAAACACGCATGCTGCGGAACCACCCAATGGGAAAAAACTCCTAACTCTAACCCCACCCCCCTCCATTGTAACCCTACAAAGCCAAGGACTGCTCTGTCTGTATTTTCTTTCCCTCCCCCTAGTTAGTAAAAAATTAGTGACCTTGTAAGAAAGAAAGTCTCAAGAAAGGGAAGTATTTACATTCTGTTATCTATTAAACAAGAAAGAACCAAAATAATGTTATCTCTTAGAGAGAAAAACCAGCGCCATCTTTAAGCTTAACATTAAGTCCCCGAAAAAACTTTAAATTCGGTTATAAGACGCTATAAAGAGAAAAAAAAGTTAATGGTATATTTAACCAAGCTAAATTTTCCAAAATACTAATTAATAATATCATAAGTAATTAAACCCTCCCAAATATATATATGAAAAGAAGCCCTATTAGTAGGAAAAATCTACCAATTTTAAGAAAGAATCAAAAAAACATCAAACCAGGTATTAGGTTAAAGAACCAAATCCCTTTATCTTTTCTCAGTTGAATGTCTGGAAAACCATTTAAACAGTCATACTTGAACCATAAATCTTCTTTCCAAAAGAAAACCAATATTATGCAATAATGAACAAATCTCCTTATCTTCTTTTATTAGTCTCTCGATGGAATAGCCAAGTAACCTTCGTAAATCTTCTTTCCGAAATGCGAATAATATACAGATAACCTAGCAGCGGCAGGTATTGTCTGAACAGTGTGGCTTTTGGATTAAAAAATGTACGAGGAGGAGAGTTAGGAGGAAAAACTTTAATTCTTGTCGGGTAATGCAGAGAAGGAAACTGTTTCTTATCATATCCCTGTTTCATTACCAAAGCAAATCTTGATCTTTGTTCCATTACCTCCCTCGTATAATCCTTATAAAAATGGAGCTCAGACTCCTTAAATCTAAAAACTCTGTTTTCTTTCCTTGTCGCATTATTTGATCTTTAATT
Organism: Mobula birostris; assembly: GCF_030028105.1. Taxonomy (NCBI): domain Eukaryota; kingdom Metazoa; phylum Chordata; class Chondrichthyes; order Myliobatiformes; family Myliobatidae; genus Mobula; species Mobula birostris. The sequence goes on from NC_092384.1 coordinate 85,679,426, forward strand.
TTAAAGTGATGAAAACAAACCAGAACAGATCTTGGTTTACAAACCCCATTTCCAGAAAAGTTGGGATATTTTCCAAAATGCAATAAAAGCAAAAATCTGTGATATGTTAATTCACGTGAACCTTTATTTAACTGGCAAAAGTACAAAGAAAAGATTTTCAATAGTTTTACTGACAAACTTAATTGTATTTTGTAAATATACACAAATTTAGAATTTGATGGCTGCAACACACTCAACAAAAGTTGGGACAGAGTTAAAATAAGATTGAAAAGTGCACAGAAACCGTCATGCTACTGTGAATTATAGCCACCTGGGCTCAGGAGTACTTCGGAAAACCATTGTCACTCAACACAGTCCGTCGCTGCATCCAGAAATGCAACTTGAAACTGTATTACGCAAGGAGGAAGCCATACATCAACTCTATGCAGAAACGCCGGCAAGTTCTCTGGGCCCGAGCTCATCTCAGATGGACCGAAAGACTGTGGAACCATGTGCTGTGGTCAGATGAGTCCACATTTCAACTAGTTTTCAGAAAAAACAGGCGTTGAGTTCTCAGTGCCAAAGATGAAAACGACCATCCAGATTGTTATCAGCGAAAGGTGCAAAAGCCAGCACCTGTGATGGTATGGGGGTGCATCAGTGCCCACGGCATGGGTGAGTTGCATGTATGTGAAGGTACCATTGACTCTGAGGTGTATATTGGGATTTTAGAGAGACATATACCATCAAGGCGACGTCTCTTCCTGGGACGTCCATGCTTATTTCAGCAGGACAATGCCAGACCACATTCTGCATGGGCTACAACAGCGTGGCTTTGTAGACACAGAGTGCGTGTGCTTGACTGGCCTGCTGCCAGTCTAGATCTATCTCCTATTGAAAATGTATGGCACATCATGAAGAGGAGAATCAGACAACGGAGACCACGGACTGTTGAGCAGCTGAAGTCTTATATCAAGCAAGAATGGACAAAATTTCCAATTGTGAATCTACTACAATTAGTATCCTCAGTTCCAAAATGATTAAAAAGTGTTATTAAAAGGAAAGGTGATGTAACACAATGGTAAACATGCCTCTGTCCCAACTTTTGTTGAGTGTGTTGCAGCCATCAAGTTCTAAATTTGTGCATGTTTACAAAATACAATTAAGTTGGTCAGTAAAACTATTGAAAATCTTTTCTTTGTACTTTTGTCAGTTAAATAAAGGTTCACGTGAATTAACATCACAGATTTTTGTTTTTATTGCATTTTGGAAAATATCCCAACTTTTCTGGAAATGGGGTTTGTATTTGGATCCTTAAATTTCAAAGTAAACGCTCTGTGTGCTCTTTCTATAGCAGGCGGCTGTGATAAAATGGTAGGAAATAAAGTATGAAAAATCTTACCAAAGTAAGCAGTTAAATCTCCAACTTCAGCTCCTTCTTGCAGCCCAACAATTCGTATGTCCTTTCGGCGAGACCTAGTTTCCAGGTCTATAATTTTATTTTGATATCTTTCCAAACAGGTTGTAGCTTCAAACAATTTTTGATTAGTTATCTTCAATCCCTCTTCATGTGTAATAACTTGAGTTTCCAAGTCTTTAAGTTTTCCCAGAAATGACTTCATTCCATTACTATTCTTTTCCAGTTGGTCTTTAATTGACCCATTCTGATCTTTAATTGCATTCAGTGTCTGAACAATATCTTCAGCCCATGGTGGCATTTCATCAGATCTTTCCTTTGGCATCTTTGCTTTTCCATTACCTTTGTCACTAGGTTCAGACAGGTTCTTCCCAATCCTCGTAAATGTAGACATATTATTCCTCCTCAAGAATCAACAAATAAAAATTTTAAATTCGAAGTTTAAACTGGGGGAGAGAAAGAACTAAGAGCAGCACAAAATTGCTGCTACTCCATTTGCAGACAGGGGCGGTCTTGGTGTCCACATTTCGGAGGATCTCACCTGGTCCCTGAACTCCATCCTGATCAAAAAGGCGCAACAGCGCCATTATTTCCTGTGGAGCTTCAAGAAAGCTCACTTCTGTCCCAGGATACTGACAGACATTTACTGCTGTACCATTGAGAGCATACTGACCAATTGCATCTCGGTGTGGTATGGCAATTGTCCTGTATTGGACCGCAAAGCACTCCAGTGTGTGGTAAAAACTGCCCAGCGGATTATCGGCACCTAGTTGCCCACCATTGAGAACATCTACCATAAACGCTGCCTGGGCAGGGTGAAAAGCATTATCAGGGATGCATTTCACCCTAACCATGGACTTTTTACTCTCTTCCCATCTGGTAGGCGCTACAGGAGCCTCCGCTCCCGCACCAGCAGGCACAGGAAGAGCTTCTTCCCTGAGGCTGTGACCCTGCTGAACCTCACATCACAGTGCTAAGCAGTGTTGCACCCATATTGTACTGTCTCAGTACTTTTATATTTGTGTGTTGTAGCACTTTTTATTCACAGTTATTTTGTAAATAACACTTTTTTGCATTTCTGGTCAGATGCTAACTGCATTTCATTGGCTTTGTATCTGTACTTGGCACAATGACAATAAAGTTGAATCTAATCTAATCTAATCTAAACCCTAGAGCAATACAACACAGGAACAGAACCTCCATCCCACAATTTATTTAATCCCAAAATCCTGCACATGATCTGTATCCCACTTCTCCCTGCTAGTTCATGTGTCAGTTGTTATGTATCCTGTAACGGGTTAGAGAACCAGCAGTTATGGAAAACACCTTGGAGTCTGGTATTACTGTTAACTAATGCTATTTTATTAGTAACTACTCAATACAGTAATATAAATTCAGATATATCAAACAGGTTAGCAAAGTTCATGCATTTATAAGTGTGGAAATATAAAAATCAAGCTTCTTCAAGCCTAGGGGGTAAATGAATATAGTCTTATGATGATGGGTAAATGAAATCAGTTCAGTTCGTGGTATTAAGTTGAGTAGTGATGGAGAGAGAGAGGTGTTGTGGTTGTCTGAGTAAGTCGATGCCGTCAATTCTTCCCGTTGTCCTCCGAAATGGACCAACTTGAGAGTGCTGTCTTCAAGTGATAGTCTACCAGCCCAGCAAATACCAACCCAGGCAAAGGTTAGACGCACTGGTAGACTCCACAGGGTCGCTCTTTCACGCACTAATAATTACAGATCGATTCCTCTCAATCGATCCTCAGTCCCACACTCGTGGGCACCTGAAAAGGATAGTGGTAACTTCACCACACCTTAGTGCGTCTGCTTGTCCTGTGAAACAAGCAATTACGCTGGTTTAAATACTGTTGTGCTGAACACCAGCTGTCCGTCATGTCGCTCCTCCCTTCTCTCTCTGTAGGAACTCAGAAGCTGACAATGTCCTTGCAGAAATCCCAAACAAACTGTGAGCAGTCTTCGCCCCTCTCCCTTTCTGTAACAAGCTGTTTGTGCTGTACAGCTGCGCACTCTCTCTCTCTTTTTAGAGGCACAGTCCATGAGGGATAATTCAGGATATCGTCACACAGTGTAAATGTTTGTTAAATATTGCTATTGTACTTGCTTCCACCCCCTGCCCTGGCACCCACCAGCTACCATTTGTGTTTAAAAAATAAAACATGCCTTGTAAGTCGCCTTTAATTTTTCTCCCCTTTCATCTCAAATTTATCCCCACTGGTATTTGACTTTTTCACCCTGGGAAAGGCACACTGACGTCTACGCTTCTCAATTTTGTAAGTGTGTTATCAGTTTGACTCTCAGCCTTCCACAGTTCAGTGAAAACAATCCAAGTTTGTCTAACCTCTCCTTATAGATAGGGCTCTTCAATCTAGGCAGCATCCTGGTGCACCTACACTTTCAAAAACCTGCACACCCTTCCTATGATGCAGTGACCAGTACTGTACACACTAGTCCAAATTTGGCCTAAATAAAGTTTTATATAGCTGCAACGTTACCTAAAAATTTTTATACTCAATCCATCTGACAAAGGCACGCTTTCTTCGCCACCCTCTATTTCTGTGGCCACTTTCAGCAACCTATGGACATTCACCTCAAGATCCCTGTGTGTATATATCAGTGCTCCTAAAGCAGGGGTCTCCAACCTTTTTTGCACTGCGGGCCGGTTTCATATTAACAATATTCTTGCGGACTGGCTGACCCGGGGGCGGGGGGGGGGGGCGGTAGGGTTGCCAACGGGCAAAAGTAGCAGTCAAATACATTGTTTACCACGAGACTACAATGACCATGAAGCTTTGCGCGGGTACAAGTGCGCATGCGTGATTTGCGCGTGCATGTAGATACCCATTTTTTCTATAAATCGTTTTCGGCGATTCTGTTCGAGGGAGGGCGGGGCATGGTGTTAATCATAACCGGAATATCGGTGATAAGTGGCTAATATACTCAATTTCGTCTCTAAAAGGGTTTATGTAACGATTTTAATATTAAACACACAGCGCATATTTTCCTCTCATGAATATAGCGATAAGTCAATTATCAGGGGAGCTGAACAAAGTGTTGAACAAACTTCCAGTAGAAGTGGTAGAGGCAGGTTCGACATTATCATTTAAAGAAAAATTGGATAGGTATATGGACAGGAAAGGAATGGAGTGTTATGGGCTGAGTGCAGGTCAGTGGGACTAGGTGAGAGTAGCGTTCAGTACGGACTAGATGGGCAGAGATGGCCTGTTTCCGTGCTGTAATTATGATATAATTATATTATAAGTAAGTCAATAGCATCGTAACATTTTAAGTATCGTTTGGATATTAAACACACAGCACATATTTTCCCCGTATGAAAATATAAAATCATTGCAACACACCAATATTGCTGAATCAGTGGGAGCCCTGGGCTTGTTTCCCTGCAACAAGACGGTGCGATCGAAGGGTGACGGGAGACAGCGATACTCGAAGGTGGTTTCTTATGTCCAGTCTATTCCGCAATGTGGTTTTCGTTGCATTCATTGTAGAGATATGTTGGAAATGGAAGCAACGTTTTCAGTGCTTTCCTGACTGTCTCAGGATATTTAGCCTTGACTTTGATCCAGAACGCCGGCAGAGATGTTACGTCAAACATACTTTTCAGCCCGCTGTCATTCGCAAGCTCGAGGAGTTGATCTCCTTCCCGCGCTGACATGGATAACGCGCGGGTAATGACCTCGCATGCGTAATGGCTCAACAGTGGGCGTGACAGGGAATGAAGAAAGATGCAGCTGACTCATATCGTTTCCTCGCGGCCCGGTGGTTGGGGACCGCTGTCCTAAAGCACTACCATTTTGTTTAATATTTTTTTCTTGCATTTGATCTCTTAAAATGCATCACCTCACACTCTGGGATTAAATGCCATCTGCTACTTCTCTGACCAAATTTCCAACTGATCTGTATCCTGCTATAGTCTTTGATAACTTTCTTCAGTGCTCACAGCTCCAGCAATTTTATTGTCATCTGCAAACTTACTAATCAGGCCACCTATATTTTCATACAAATACATGATAAATAACAGAGGTGATTGTTGTGTTCTGTTCACAACGATCCTAGCACTGATCGTTGTGGAACCCCACTGCTCACAGACCTCCAGTCAGAAAAACACATGTCCATCATTACCCTTGGTCTTCTATGACCTAGCCATTTTGAATCTAACTTCTCAGCCCATGTGACTTAACTTCGTAAGAACAGCCTACTATGTGGGATTTTGTCAGAAGTTTTACTGGAGTGTGTAAGTACCTTACACTGCCCTACTATTATCAATCATCTTCATCACCTTCTCAAAAAACTCAACCAAGTTTGTAAGACTTCCCACTCAGAACAAAGGCCGGCTATCCCCAGTAAGTCCATATTTTTTAAATGGTCACAAAGGCTCATATCAGGTACCCTCTAAATCTCTTAGTCCTTCCCCTAAATCTCTATCATGTCCATTTCTCTCAGCTCCTCAGATATGTCTTCCCTACTAATTCTGGGAGATCAATGGTTCTGAGATCCCTGAAGCATTAACTTGACCAATTTATTATCTTGTTTTATCACAGGTGCTATTGTGATGGAGAAGCCCAATGTACGATGGAGTGATGTGGCAGGATTGGAAGTGGCGAAGGAGGCATTGAAGGAAGCGGTGATATTACCTATCAAATTCCCTCACCTATTCACTGGTATGCTTTTGTAGCTAATGGTGATTCTTATCAAACGTTTTTCGCAGCTCCACTTTTGTCCCATGTTCTGAAGCTTTCTTGTCTCTTTCCTGGGCCATGATGACGAAAGGGGAGAATAACAAAAGTCAATAGAAATGCTGAAAAAAGTCTGTCATTACTGAAAACAATTATAAAGGAGTAATGAGCAGAGCAAAACTACCGGGCTGCTGTCAAGTCTGGAAGGTTGTATATTTCTCAGTCGGAAAAACAAATAATTTTTTATTCAGTTGATGTTGAGTTATGTTGGAAGAATGTAAGAGCCCAGTGACTTATAGAATTGAAGCAATAGGCAGACTGAACAGAGCCTTCCTGGATAGTAATCACATAACGTGGATTTTAATAGATCAGAAATGGGCCCTTTCCACGCTTATCATCATGTTGACTGTAATGTCGATCAATGCTAATCCTATTTGCTCACGTTAGGCCATATCCTTCAATTCGTTACCTGTTCATTGTAATTGTATTGCTTCCACCACCTTCTCTGGTGTCTCATTCAACATAACTACCAGCCTCTAGATGGAAAAACCTTCCCCTTTGATCTGAATAACATAGGAAGGAAAAACAAAGAGGCCCTGAGAAGAGAATTTAGAGAGCTAGGCAGAAAGCTAAGAAGCAGGACCTCCAGGGTAGAGATTTCTGGACTGCTACCTGTGCCTGGCGCCATGAGGATAGAAATAGTATCATTTGGCAGATTCATATGTGGCTGAGAAGCTGGTGCGGGGGGTAGGGCTCAGGTTCTTGATCATTGGGATCTCTTTTGGGGGAGGTGTGACCTGTTCAAAAGTGACGGGTTGCACCTGAACCTGAGGGGACAGGTTTGTTAAAGCTGTTGGGGAGGGTTTAAACTAATTTGGCAGAAGGATGGGAACTGGAGTAAAGGGACTCTGGGTAGGACGGATGGTAAAAAAGCAAAGCTGTCGTGCAGTCAGACTGTCAGAGAGGGCAGGCAGATGATAGGACAAAATTGCGGCCAGCAAGGTGAGTTTCAGTGCATTAGGGATGCAGGATCAAAAAGGTAGCAAATACAGTATTCAAAGCATCATATCTTACGGTAGAGTATAGCAAATAAGGTAGATGACCTTATTGCACTTTTACAGATTGTTGGGTGTGATGTTGTGGCCATCACTGAATCATGGCTGAAGGATGGTTGTAATTAGGAGCTGAATGTCCAAGGTTACACGTATCGGAGGGATAGGAAGGTAAGCAGGTGGGGTGGCGTGGCTCCGTTGTAAAGAATGGCATCAAATCAGTAGAGAGGTGTGAAATAGGATTGGAAGATGTTGAATCCTTGTGGGTTGAGTTAAGAAACTGCAAGGGTAAAAGGACCCTGATGGCAGTTATATACACATCTCCCAACAGTAGCTGGGATTACAATGGGAAATAAAAAAGGTTTGTCAAAAGGGCAATGATATGATAGTCATGGGAGATTTTAACATGCAGGTAGATTGGGAGAATCAGGTAGGTAATGGATCTCAAGGGAGTGATTTTGTTAAGTGCCTGCGAGATGGCTTTTTAAAGCAGTTTGTCATTGAGCCTCCTGGGGGATCAGCTATACTGGATTGGGTGTTATGTAGCAAACTGGAGGCAGTTAAGGAACTTATGATAAAGGAACCCTTAAGGCAGTGATCACAGTGTGATTGAGTTCAACATGAAATTTGACAGGGAGAAAATGGAGTCTGACATAGCAGTACTTCAGTGGAGTAAAGGAAATTACAGTGGTATGAGAGAGGAATAGACCAAAGTAAATTGGATGACAGCAGAGCAGCAACGTTTTGAGTTTTTGGGAAAAATGAGGAAGGTGTAGGACAGATGCATTCCAAAAACAAAAGAAATACTCAAATGGCAAAGTAATACAACCGTGGCTGGCATGGGAAGTCAAAGCTAATGTAAAAGCAAAAAAGAGGGCATACAACAAAGCAAAAATTGGCGGGAAGATAGAGCATTGGAAAGCTTTAAAAAACCTGCAGAAAGCAATTACAATCATTAGGAAAAGGATGAAATATGAAAGCTAGCCTGCAAACAATGTCAAGGTGGATAGAAAAGGCTTTTTCAAGTACCAGAGAAATAATAATTGGGGACAAGGAGATGCAGGTGAACTAACTGAGTGTTTTGCATCAGTCTTCACTGTGGCAGACACTAGCAGTGTGCCAGTTATAGAAGGGTGTGAGGGAAGAGAAGTGAGTGCAGTTAATATTACTAGGTGCTCAAAAGTTAAAAGGCCTTTGACAAGGAGCCACTCATGAGGTTGCTTACCAAGTTAGGAGCCCATGGTATTACAGGAAAGTTACTGGCATGGTTAGAGCATTGGCTGATTGGCAGGGAGTGGGAATAAAAGGGATCCTTTTCAGGTTGGCTGCCAGTGACTAGTGGTGTTTGGCAGGGGTCGGTGTAGGGACTGCTTTTTATGTTGTATATCAATGATTTATATGATGGAATGGATGGCTTTGCTGCCAAGTTTGCAGATGATACAAAGATTGATGGAGGGGCAGGTAGATGAAGAAACAGGTAGGCTGGCAGAAGTACAACAGAGGCACTTATGGCAACAGAGGGTTCGGAAGCAATACTGACAGGTAAAATCAAAGAAAGCCTTGAAAGTTTTTTTTTCAAAAACATGAAAGAGTCATAGAGTACAGAGTCGCTTCAGCCCACTTGTTCATAAATTCATAATTGTTGATAAATGTTGGAAAATGCAAGGTCATGAACTTTGGTAGTAGAAATAAAGGTGCAGACTAGTTTCTAAACGGAGTAATTCCAAAAATCTGAGATGCAAAGGGACTTGGGAGTCCTTGTGCATAACACCCTAAAGGTTAACTTGGAAGTTGAGTCGGTGGAGAGGAAGGTAAATGCAATGTTAGCATTGATTTCAAGAGGTCTGGAATACAAGAGCAGAAATGTGATGCTGAGGCTTTATAAGGCACTGGTGAGGCCTCAACTTGAGTACTGTGAGCAGTTTTGTGCTCCTCATCTAAGAAAAGATGTACTGGCTTTGGAGAGGGTTCAGAGGAGTTTCACAAGGATGGTTCTTGGAATGAGAAGACTATCATATGAGAAATGTTTGATGGCTCTGGGTCTGTACTCACTGAAATTTAGAGGGATGAGGGGAGATCTCAATGAAACCTTTTGAATGTTGAAAGGCCTAGACAGAGTAGATGTGGAAAGGATGTTTCCCAGGACGGAAATCAGTTTAGGCCAAGAAGGCACAGTCGCAGGATAGAGAGGTGTCCCTTTAAAACAGAGATGCTGACAAATTTCTTTAGCCAGAGAGTTGTGAAATTGTGGAATTTGTAACCACAGGCAGCTGTCGAGGCCAGGTTATTGGGTGTATTTAAGGCAGAGATTGATGGATCCTTGATTGGATACGCATCACAAGTTGCAGGGAGTGGGGCTGAGAAGGGGAAAAAAGGGGGAAAATTCCGATTGAATGGCTGAGCAGACTTTGTGCGCCGAATGGACTATTCCGACTCCTATATCTCATGGTCTAAATATATGCCCTTTCACCTCAAACCTCTGCTTGCCAGTTCTAGTCTGCTGTGTTCCTGGAAGAAGATTCCAAATATCTGTGCCCCTCATAACATTGTACATTTCTATTTCTGTGTTGTGAAACTTTATGGCAACAGAGGGTTCAGAAGCAATACTGACAAGTAAAATCTAAGAAAGCCTTGAAAGTTTTTTTCAAAAACATGTGAAAGAGCCATAGAGTACAGAATCAGTCGCTTAAACTCACTTGTTCATAAAGTCAGAGTACAGAATCAGACCCTTACTCACTTGTTCATAAAGTCATAGCGTACAGAATCAGACCCTTAAACTCACTTGTTCATAAATTCAGAGTACAGAATCAGGCACTTTAGCCCACTTATTCATAAAGTCATAGAGTACAGAATCAGACCCTTAAATTCAGTTGTTCATAAAGTCAGAGTACAGAATCAGACCCTTCAGCTTACTTGTTCATGCCAACCAATGTGCCTGTCTAAGACCACATTTTTCCTATCGATGTACAGCAGTATCTGTAAATGATCAAAACTGCCCTCTGTGAAGGTATCAGTAAAGCACAAAATGTTGGGTTGTTTCTGCAATACTGGATACACAAGGCATGGTTGGAAAGTTTGCAGATGACTCGAAAATAAGAGGTACCGTGGACAGTAAGGAGGGTTATCAGAAATTGCAGGGAGATCTTGATCAGCTGGGTAAGCGCGCTGAGGAATGGCACCTGGATGAGTGTGAGGTGTTGCATTTTGGAAAATCAAATCAAGTTAACACTTTCACATTGAACAGCAGGGCCCTGGGGAGTGTGCAGAACAGAGGGACCTAGCAGTACAAGTAAGTAGTTCGAAAGTGGAGTCACCCATAGGATGGCGAAAAAGACTTATAGAGTCATAGAAAAGTACAACACAGAAAGAGGACTTCCAGCCCATCTAGTTTGTGCCGAATCATTTAAACTGCCTACTCCCATAGCCCTCCAGACCCCCACCATCCATGTACCTATTCAAACTTCTCCTAAACATTAAAATTAATCGTGCACGCACCACTTGTGCTTGCAGCTAGTTCCATACTCGTGATCCCCTGAGTGAAGAAGTTTCCCTCATGTTCCCTTGAAACTTTTCACCTTTCACCCTTAACTCATGACTTCTAGTTGTAGTCCCACCCAACTTCAGTGGATAAAGCCTGCTTGCCCTATCTATAACCCTCATAATTTTGTTTATCACTAGCAAATCTCCCCTCAATCTTCTACGTTCCAAGCAATAAAGTCCTAACCTATTCAATATTTCCTTATAAATCAGGTCCTCCAGTTGTAGCAACATCCTTGTAAATTTTCTCTGTACTCTTTCAACCTGATTTATATCTTTCCTGTAGGTAGGTGAACAAAACTACAAACAGTATTCCAAATTAGGCCTCACCAACATCTTATGCAACTTCAACATAACATCGCAACTCCTCTACTCAGTACTTTGATTTATGAAGGCCCATGTGCCAAAATCTTTCTTTCTAACTCTGTCTACCTGTGAGCCACTTTCAATAAATTATGGACCTGTATTCTCAGATTCCTTTGTTCTATAGCACTCTTCAGTATCCTACTGCTCACTGTGTAAGACTTACCCTGGTTGGTCCTACTGAAGTGCAACACCTCACACTTGTCTGTCATTTTTTTCAGCCCATTTTTCCAGCTGGTCCAGATCCCACTGGAAGCTCTGATACGCTTCCTTGCTGTCCATTAGAATTCCAATCTTGGTGTCATCCGCAAATTTGGTGATGCAGTTAACCGCATTATCACACCATACTATGCACGAAGCCACGCTGACTATCCATAATCAGTCCATGTCTAACCAAATACTCATATGCCAGGTAGCTTAGAATACTTTCCAATAACTTTCCCACTGTTGATGTCAGGCTCACTGCACTATCATTTTCTGGTTCATTTTTAGAGCCTTTCTTAAACTGTGGAACAACAGTAGCTATCCTCCAATCCTCTGGTACCTTACCCGTTGCTCAGAATGATTTAAATATCTCTGCTCTACCTCACTTCTATAGATTGTGTGTCCATCTCTGGAGTAATTCCATTTATGGCCTCCCCCCATCTCTTTAGGGTCCATGGATTACTATTCTGATCTTCTAGAGGACTAATCTTGTCCCTTGCAATCCTTTTTCTCTGAACATATCTGTAGAATCCCTTAGGAGTCTCCTTCACCTTGTCTGCTAGGGCAACGTTATGCCTTCGTTTAGTCCTCCTGATTTCTTCCTTAAGTGTACTCTCACATTTTGTGTACTCCCTAAGCACCTCATTTGGTACTACCTGCCTATACCTGCTATGTACTTGCTTTTTTTTAAACCAGGTTTCAGTATCTCTTGAAAACCAAGGTTCCTTAAATCTGTTAACTTCACCTTTTATTCATACAAGCTTTGTACTCTCAAAATTTCATTTATGAAGGCCTCCCACTTACCGAGTACACCTTTCCCAGAAAACAGACTGTCTCAATCCACACTCACAAAATGCTGGAGGAACTTAGCAGGCCACGCAGCATCTGTGGAAAAAAGTACAGCCCTCGTTTCCGGCTGAGACCTTTGGCAGGACTCGAGAGAAGAAGCTGAGGAGTAGATTTAAAAGGTGGGGAAGGGGAGTGAGAAACACAAGGTGATAGATGAAACTGGGAGGGGAAGGGATGAAGTAAAGAGCTTGGAAGTTGATTGGTCAAAGTGATATTGGGCTGGAGAAGGGGGAGTCTGGTAGGAGAGAAGAAAAGGCCATTGAAGAAAGAAAAGCGGGGAGGAGCACTAGAGGGAAGTGATGGGCAGGCAAGGAGATAAGGTGAGAGAGGGAAATGGAGATGGGTAATGGTGAAGGAGGTGCGGGGAGCATTACCGGAAGATCGAGGAAATTGATGTTTATATCATCAGGTTGGAGGGTCCCAGATAGAATATAAGGTGTTATTCCTCCAACCTGAATGTGGCCTCATCATGACAGTAGAGGAAGCCATGGATTGACGAATGGGAATAGGAAGTGGAATTAAAATGTGTGGCCAATGGGAGATCATGCTTCTTTTAGCAGACGGGTGTAGGTGCTCAGTGAAATGGTCTTCCAATCTACTTTGGGTCTCACTGATATACAGGAGGCTGCACTGGGCACGGTATATAACCCTAGCAGACTCACAGGTGAAGTGTTGCCTCACCTGGAAGTATAGTTTGGGGCCCTGAATGGTAGTGAGAAAGGTGGTGTAGGGGCAGGTTTAGCACTTGTTCTGCTTGCAAGGATAAATGCCGGTGGAGAGGGTCGAATGGACAAGGGAGTCACGTAGGGAATGATCCCTGCGGAAAGCAGAAAGTGAGGGGGAGGGTGGTGAAGATGTGCTTGGTCATGGGATCCTGTTGGAGATGGTGGAAGTCTGGAGAATAATCGAAACGTAGAAAATCTACAGCACAATACAGGCCCTCCGGCTCACAAAGCTGTGCCGAACATGTCCTTACCTTAGAAATTACCTAGGGTTGCCCATAGCCCTCTATTTTTCTGAGCTCTATGTACCTGTCCAGGAGAATCTTAAAAGACCCTATCGTTTCTGCCTTCACCACTGTCGCCAGCAACCCATTGCACACACTCACCGCTCTCTGCGTAAAAAATACTTACCCCTGTCTCCTCTGTACCTACTTCCAAGCACCTTAAAACTGTGCCTTCTTGTGCTAGCCATTTCAGCCCTGGGAAAAAGCCTCTGACTATCCACACGGTCAATGCCTCTCATCATCTTACACACCTCTATCAGGTCACCTCATCCCCTGCTACTACAAGAAAAAAAGGCTGAGTTCACTCAGCCTATTCTCATAAGGCATGCTCCCCAATCCAGGCAACATCCTTGTAAATCTTCTCTGCACCCTTTCTGTGGTTTCCACGTCCTTCCTATGGTGAGGCGACCAAAACTGAGCACAGTACTCCAAGTGGGGTCTGACCAGGGTCCTACGTAGCTGCATCATTACCTCTCGGCTCCTAAACTCTTTCTTTTTCTTTCTTTTTAAATCTTTTTTATTAATTTTCAAAATTATAAACACAAGAACAAAGTTGATACAAAGAGATTGGAATCATCTTAATAAGCATATACAAAAAGGATTTTAAGTAACATAATGAAAACTCATAATGAAATTAGTCATAAAAAAAAGAAATAAAAAAAAAGAAATAAAAGAAAAAAAAATATATAAACAAAGAAAAATCCCCCAAAAGAAAAAGAAAAAAAACCAAAAAGAAACAGAACAAAGCAGGGCTAGACCAATATCTTGAATCAGACACGTTCAGTAATGTCAGCAACTCCGCTCCTCTATTCATGTAATTTAAGTTAAAAAAAGATTCCGAAAGGTCAAATCACATCATATGAAAATGTTGCATAAAAGGTTTCCAAGTTTCTTCAAATTTAACCGAAGGATCAAAAATATCACTTCTAATTTTTTCTAAATTTAAGCTTAATATAGTTTGAGAAACCATTGGAATGTGGTAGGAAGATTGGTTTCCTTCCAGTTCAACTAAATAGATCTTCTAGCCATTAAAGTAACAAATGCTATCATCTGACAGGCTGAAGAAGACAAAGATCTATGTTCTACCATTGGTAATCCAAAAATTGCCGTAATAGGATGGGGTTTTAAATCAAAACATAGAACTGTTGAAATAATATCAAAAATATCTTTCCAATATTTTTCCAAAAGAGTTCAGGACCAAAACATATGAGTTAAAGAAGCCACCTCAGAGTGACATCTATCACAAGTAGGGTTGAGATGGGAATAAAAACAGGCTAATTTATCTTTGGATATATAGGCTCTATGTTCTACTTTAATTTGTATTAATGTATGTTTAGCACATGTAGAAGAAGTACTAACTAATTGAAAAACTTTATCCCATTTCTCTATAAGTAGACAAAGTTGAAGTTCCCTTTTCCATTCATTTTTAATTTTATCAGATATACCTGGCTGTAATTTCGTAATTATATCATAGATAATTGCTATTAATCCCTTCTGAAAAGGATTTAAACCTAAAATTTTATCAGTAATATCAGTAGGATTTGAAGTTGGAAAGGTAGGCAACATAGTATTTAAAAAATTTATTTGTAAGTATCTAAAAAAAAATGAGATAAGGCAAATCAAATTTCTTAGATAACTGCTCAAAAGACATAAATAGTTATCACGAAAACATATTATACCTTTCGCTTTCCGTATCAAAAAGGCTTGGTCCATAACCGAGGGTTGAAAAAAGAAATTAGATATAATAGGACTTCATTTAGGCCAAAAAATTTATGAAATTGAAACCATATTCGCAATGTATGTTTAGCTATAGGGTTAAACATTTGTTTATTCAATTTAGATAGTACAAAAGGAAGTGAAGTTCCTAAAATGGAAGCTAAAGAAAACCCTTGTACAGAGTGGCCTTCAAGGTTTGGGGTTATATGGGCTTGGGGTTATATTCCAATCTTGCCTCCAAAACATTAAATATTGAATATTAATTGCCCAATAATAAAATCTTAGGTTAGGCAATGCCAAACCACCCACTTGGATTTTTGTAAGTATTTTTTACTTAATCTGGGATTTTTATTTTACCATATATAAGAGGAAATTTTAGAATCAATAGTATCAAAAAAGGATTTAGGAATAAAAATTGGTATTGTTTGGAATAAATATAAAAATTTAGGTAAAATAATCATTTTAATAGCATTGATTTGGCCAATCAATGATAGAGACAATGGGGACCACTCAGTAATCAGTTGTTTATCCTGATTAATTAACGGTAAAAGGTTGAAATTGAATAGATCCTTATGTCTCTTAGTAATTTTAACTCCTAGATAAGTAAAATAGTCAGTAGTCACTCTAAATGGAGAATTTCTATAAATGGGAACCTGCATATTTGATGGAAAAAGTTCACTCTTACCTAGGTTCAGATTATAACCAGAAAACCTACTAAACTGAGCAAGCAAAGTTAATACTGCCAGAATAGATTTTCCTGGGTTAGAAATATATAATAGTAGATTATCTGCATATAGTGATAATTTATGAGTCTCATTTCCACGGGTGATGTCAAATATATTAGGGGAGTCACGAATAGCATTAGCTAGCGGTTCCAAAGCAATATCAAATAGTAGTGGACTAAGAGGGCAACCCTGCCTAGTACCACAGAATAGATGAAAAAGAGGGGATCTTTGATTATTTGTAGATACCGAAGCCAAAGGGGTGAGATATATCAGTTTAATCCAAGATATAAATATCGAACTAAAATTAAATTTCTCAAGGGTGTTAAATAAATATGTCCATTCAACTCTGTCGAAAGCTTTCTCAGCGTCCAATGAAATAACCCATTCTGGAATTTTGGGTGAAGGCGTATAAATGATATTCATTAATCTCCTAATATTAAAAGAAGAGTAACGATTTTTAATAAGTCCAGTCTGATCAGAAATAATTTGAGGTAATGCATTCTTCAATCTCATTGCCAATATTTTAGAAAAAATCTGAGAATCCACATTCAGCAAAGATATAGGCCTATAAGATCCACATTCAGTAGGATCCTTATCTTTTTTAAGAATTAGGGAAATAGAAGCTCAATAAAAAGATTGTGGTAATTTACCTATAGATACTGTATCCCTAAAAACACTAGGGATTTGGGCTGTAGTGCCTCTTTCTGTGCTGTATAACTCTTAATGACACACCAGAAAGTACACAAGTATTTAAAGGGCACTGGAAGGGCTGGAGTGTCTGACAAGTTTGTATTTTTTGAACAGAAGTCATGGAGTCATATAACAGGGAAACAGACACTTCGGCCTGTCTGGCCCATGCTGATAAGTTGCACACATAAGCTGCTCCCATTTGCGAGCATTTGACCCATATCTCTGTAAATATCCATTCACCTTCAAAATGACCTTTAGCTGTTGTACTTGTACCCACCTAAATCACTTACTCTGGCTGCACATTCCATATACCCACTACACTCTGTGTGGAAAAAGTTGCTACTTCTGGTTTAAGATAGCCCTGGTGAAACACAGTGATGCCTTGCCGGCTGAAAACAAAACTACTAACTCGGGGTGGAGGAGCAGCAACTTGTATTCAGTCCGGATAGTCTCCAACTGGCATGAATATCGATTTCTCCTTGCAGTAAAAAAAATACTCCTTACCCTCTCCTTTTCTTCTATTCCCCAGTCTGGCCCCTTACCTCTTCTCATCTGGCTGTCACCTCCCCCTGGTGCCCCTTTGTCCTTTCCTTTCTCCTATGTTCCACTCGTCTCTCCTATCAGATTCCTTCCTCTCCAGCCCTTGACCTTTCCTGCCCAGCTTCACCTATCACCTTCCAGCCATCCTCCTTACCCTCTCCCCACCTTTTTATTCTGTTGTTTCCCCCTTCCTTTCCAATCCTGAAGGAGGGTCTCGGCCAAATCATCGACTGTTTCTTCATTTCCATAAGTGACCACCTGAGTTCCTCCAGCATTTTGTGTATGCTACTTTGCATTTCCAGCATGTACAGAATTTCTCTTGTTTGCTATTAACTATTCTATTAATGGAAAAAGATCACTGTAATCAATAGCCTGTAAGTTCCCTTTCGGTGTTGAGCTTTTGCCGCCTGTATGACCTGCCATTTTTGCGGTGTTAATTGAAGTCTTGAAGGTGCAGGACAGTTGCAGTGTAGTGTACGGGCCAAATTGAGGTGGCGGGGCTTGGGTCCCAGGAGCGTGTCAAAAGATTGAAGCAGCAGAGCGCGGGTCCAAGGGTGTAGAATAACCTGCTGTTTGGCCAATTTAAGCAACAGGTCAGGTCAGGGTGTCAAGCCTGCAGGAAAGGGATGGACCAGTGTTCAGCTGGGCGAGGTTTACTCATCTCTGCACTGAACTGGGGCTGTGGCCTGCAACTAACAGGCTCCCGGACTGGCTGCAGTAAAGGCATCCGTTAGTTTCATGAGAACATGGATTTGCGCCTTGGAAGGTTTCCAGGGCGCAGGCCTGGGCAAGATTGTATGGAAGACCAGCAGTTGCCCATGCTGCAGGTCTCCCCTCTCCATGGGAAGGGCACTAGGGCCGATACAGCTTGGCACTGGTGTCATCGCAGAGCAATGTGCCTTGCTCAAGGACATAACATGCTGCCTCAGCTGAAGCTCAAACTACCAACCTTCAGATCACTAGACTGATGCCTTAACCACTTGGCCACGTGCCAACACGAACTGGCTGCGGTGATCTAGTTACATGGCTGTGGACTCATTTTCATGAACGTTCGTTCTGAATGTTACTTGCTTATTGTTTGCATGATTTGTTAGAGTCAGAGACCGATAGAAAAGTACAGCATGGAACCAGGCCATTTGGCCCATCTTGTCCACGTGTAACCATTTAATCAGCTTACTCCCATTGACCTGCGCCAGGACCATAGCTCTCCATACCTGTACCGTCCATGTACCTGTACATCTCTTAAATGTTAAAATCAAGCTTGTATGTACCACTTGTGCAGGCAGCTTGTTCCACATTCTCACAACCCTCTGAGTGAGGAAGTTCCCCCTCATGTTCCCCTTAAACTTTTCATCCTTAACCCAAGACCTTGGGTCATCGTCCCACCTGACCCTATCTATAACCTTCATAATTTTATATACCTCTATCAAATCTCCTTTCAATCTTCGATGTTCTAAAGAATACGGTCCTAACCTATTCAATCTTTCCTTATAACTCAGGTCCTCCAGACCTGGCAACATCCTTGTAAATTTTCTCTGCACTCTTTCAACCTTGTTTCCATCTTTCCTGTAGGGAGGTGACCAAATCTGCACACTGTACTCCAAATTAGGCCTCACCAACGTCTTATACAACTCCAATATAACATTCCAACTCCCGTACTCAGTACTTTGACTTATGAAGGCCCATGTGCCAAAATCTTTCTTTACAACCGTGTCTACTTGTGACCCACTTTCAATAAATTATGGACCTGTGTTCTCAGATTCCTTTGTTCTATAGCACTCTTCAGTATCCTACTGCTCACTGTGTAAGACCTACCCTGATTGGTTCTATCAGTGTGCAACACCTCACACTTGATGGCATTAAATTCTATCTGCCACTCTTCAGCCCATTTTCCAGCTGATCTTGGTGTCATCCCCAAATTTGCTGATCCATTTAACCATATCATTATCCAGATTGTTGATTATGGAATACAGACAAAAATAGACCCAGTGCCGATCCCTTTGGCACTCCAATAGTCACAGGCCTCCAGTCAGAGAGGCAATCGTCTACTGTCTTGCCTTCTTCAACTTTCCTGGTAAC
This sequence comes from Mobula birostris, assembly GCF_030028105.1. NCBI lineage: Eukaryota > Metazoa > Chordata > Chondrichthyes > Myliobatiformes > Myliobatidae > Mobula > Mobula birostris. The sequence continues at coordinate 85,698,298 of NC_092384.1, forward strand.
TTCCTCGAAAAACTTATAAGATTGATCAGACATGACCTATCACGCAAAAAGCCATGCTGACTATCCTTAATCAGTCCATGTCTATCCAAATACTTGTATATCTAGTCCCTTAGATACCTTCCGATAACTTTCCTACAACTGATGTCAGACTCATCGGCCTATAATTTCCTGGTTTATTTTTAGAGACTTTTCTTGGAACAGTGGAACAACATTGGCTATCTTCCAATCTTCTGGTACCTCAGCTATTGCCAAGAATGATTTTAATATCTCTACTAGGACCCTGGCAATTTCTGCACTTGCCTCCCACAGAGTCCAAGGGAACTCCTTGTCAGACATTGGGGATTTACTTCCACTCTAATTTACTTCAGGGCAGCAAACACCTCCTCCTCTGTAATCAGTATAAGGTCAATGAAATTGATGCCACTTTGTTTCACTTCTATAGACTGTGTTCTTCTGGGTAAATACAGCTGCAAAAAAATCCATTTAAGAACTCCATCGTCTCTTTAGCATTCTGATTTCATTTAGGATTACCATTCTGATCTTCCAGAGGACCAGTTTTGTCTCTTGTAATCCTTTTGCTCTTAACATATCTGTAGCATCCCTTAGGATTCTCTTTCACCTTGTCTGCTAGGACAACCTCATGTCTTCTTTTAGCCCTCCTGATATCTTTCTTAAGGTGATTAAACACTTCTTGGGCTTCCAGCCAGGTACAGGTGTTGATAATAACCAATGTTTCGAGGACAAATTCTGCCACTTCATCAAGGATGATATCTGGGCATTCTCCTGATTGGTCCGTCCTCATCCATCAGGTTTCCACTCTCCCACCTTGTTACAATCAAATTCCAGTTCTTACTTAGAGTGAGGCCTTTGTCTTTGTTAAAATTCCTCATTCTCATGAAACAGTCTAATGCGCAATGTTGGAGCTCACTGATAGGCTGTTCATCCACTAGTGACCACCTCCGATTGTCGCTGACCTCTGGACCCTCACTCCAAGTCCACTCCATCCGGCGGCCTACCAACTCTCTCCCTCCTCATCTCTCCCCGGCAAAAGACCACAAATTCCCTGCTCCCAGACTCACAAGAAAGAACAACATCCCGCTCATTGGCTAATATGCCCCGTTATCTCTGGTCATAACCTAAACATTGCTGCTACAGAGAACCATTACCTTAGCAGTGGAACATTACAGAGAAGCCACTATATTAGCAGTGAATCCTTACAGTGTGTTACACTAGCATGGATAAAACAGTGGCTGATTGGCAGGAGGCAAAGAGTGGGAATAAAGGGAGCCTTTTCTGGCTGGCTGCTCCACAGGGGTCTGTGATGGGACCAATTCTTTTTACTTTATATGTAAATGATTTAGATGATGGAATTGATGGTTTTGTTGCAAAGTTTGCAGATGATATGAAGATAGGTAGAGGGGCAGGTAGTTTTGAGGAAGTAGAGAGGCTACAGAAGGACTGAGACAGATTAGGAGAATGGACAAATAAATGGCAGGTGGAATACAGTGTTGGGAAGTGTATGGTCATGCACTTTTGTAGAAGAAATGAAAGGGTTCACTATTTTCTAAATGGAAAGAAGATACAAAAACTGAAGTGCAAAGTGACTTGGGAGTCCTTGTGTAGGATTCCCTAAAAGTTAATTTTCAGGTTGACTCTGTGGTGAGTTGAGGAAGGCCAATACAATGTTAGCATTCATTTCGAGAGGACCAGGATGTAATTACAAGGATGTAATTTTGAAACTTTATGAAGCTTTGGTGAGGTGTCACTTGGAGTATTGTGAACAGATTTGAGCCCTTTATCTTAGAAAGGATGTGCTGAGGTTGGAAAGCGTTCAAAGAAGATTCACGAAAGTGATTCCAGGATTGAATGGCTTATGCTATGAAAAGCGTTTGATGGCTCTGGCCCAGTATTCACTAGAAGTAAGAAGAATGAAGAATGAGCTCATTGAAACCTATCAAATGGTGAAAGGCCTTGACAGAGTGGATGTTTCCTATGGTGGGAGTCTCAGAATAGAGCGGTGTCCATAAGACATAGGAGCAGAATTAGGCCATTCAGCCCATCGAGTCTGCTGTGCCATTCCATTATGGCTGATCCCAGATCCCACTAAACCTTATACACCTGCCTTCTCACCATAACCTTTTGACGCCCTGAACAATAAGGAAACTATCAGCTTCCACTTTGAGTATACCCACAGACTTGGCCTCCACAGCAGACTATGGTAGAGCATTCCACGGATTCATTACTCTCTGGCTTAAAAAATTCCTTCTTGCATCTGTTCTAAAAGGGTAATTTTGAGGCTGTGCTCTCTGGTTCTGGATACCCCCACCATAGGAAATATCCTGTCCACATCCACCATACCTAGTCCTTATGACATTCGGTAGGTTGCAGTGAGGATTCCCCCACCCCTGCCTTCTTCTAAATTCCAGTGAGTACAGCCCCAAAGCTGCCAAATGCTCCTCATGTGTCAACCCCTTCATTCCCTGTAGAACGGAGATGAGGAAGAATTTCTTTAGCCAGAGAGTGGTGAATCTGTGGAATTCTTTGTCACAGGCAGTGTGGATGATAAAGTTTTCCACAAAAGGCGTCTCCTGACTTTTCATACCTTTTGGCTTCGACAGAAGGTGGTTGCTGATGGAGCTTAAGACAGGACATTCCTTTATCAATTAAAATTTAAATTTCAGTGGAGTCTTCTATCTAAGTTATTAAGTTTTGCTCTATTTGAGTAGCTGGGATGTCTATCGAACTGATTGTTCTGTTGTATCAACCTGAGTGTCCTTTTGTATCCGTGGCCTTATAACTTGTAACAATTCTGACGTCAGGCAGTGAACTTGTTGAACCGCCGGAGGGATGAGAACGCTTCTCCCCTGATGTCGGGACCAAGTTTACTCGCCGGCTGAGATAGGAGAAATAAATTGGTGAAAAGATAGTAACGATCTTCTTGTGCTGTGGTTATTTGATCTGGCAAATTTACGTTTACATGGAGACCAAGTCTTTATGGATATTTAAAGCAGAGGTTGATGGATTCTAGTTTGGTCAAGGATTGAGGAGATATGGAGAGAAGACAGGAGGTTGGGTCTGAGAAGAAAATTGGATCAACCATTATGAAATGGCAGATGGAATACAGTGTTGGGAAGTGTATGATCATGCACTTTGGTAGAAGAAAGGAAAGGGTTCTGCTCCTGTATCTTATGGTAGTGTGGCCTCATGGACTCCAGGCACTCCAAAAGTTCCACGCCATCTGAACAGTATACATCCAAGCATTCAATTTACAGTGCAGCTGGAGAAGAATGGTTGCCTCCCGTTCCTGGACATTCTAATACAACAGAAACTGGATGGTAGCTTCAGACTTGGCGTCTATTGGATATACAGACTTGTACCTCAAGAATAAGAGCCACCATCATGCCTCCCAATGTAGGCAGTTGTTTCTACTTTAATTAACAGTGTGAAAACTTTTTCGGACCCGGAGAGCCGCCCCGAGGATATAAAATGACGACAACATTTCCACTGAATGGCTACAAGGGGAAGGAAATCAACCTAGCCCTTAAAAGGGCCAACGCAAAAACCAGGAAACTTAACAATGAGGTGGAACCTATCACTGGCACCTGTCTTTCCCTGCTTTTCCACAGTTTCTGAAGGACCGCTAGGATCCCGAAGAAATACCAGATTAATACCTTCCACAAACCTGTAGGGAAGCTTAAATTGCAGCTTCTGGGGATCAGAGATGACCTAGGATTCAGGTTGTCCGGCGTTTACAGGATTCCCTGTGAATGCAGAGCAGCGCATATCGACCATTTGGGTCACATGGTGGAAACCTGCACAGGAAGTATATCAGTTTGGGCTACCCAGAGAAATCAGTGGTAGCAGAATACTGCATTTGCAACGGCCATAGGATTGACTTCGACAACACAACACTAGTGTGCCATGCCAATGGTTTTTGGGACCGCCTGGTGAAGGAAACCATTGATATAAATCTAGAGGAAAAGAATTTTATCACATATAAGGGTCTCACTCTAAGTAAGAACTAGAATTCGATTGTAAACAAGATGGGACAGCAGAAACCTGATTGGATGCGTACTAACTAATCAGGAAGGACAGACTACGGGGTATAAATACCACTGGACTAGACATGCCTACGCATCCTCCCTGATGAAGATGGCAGAGGTTGTCTTTGAAACGTTGGTTATAATCGATACCTGTATCCGGCTGGAGGCCAGAAAAGAGTTTATTCATCATCTACACTGGGAAAGCACTAGATCCCTTTTCGTAACTGCATTCTTGCATTTCTTCTACTCCATTAGCACCCCATTTGTTCCTATCTGTTTATACCTGCTGTGCACCTCCTTTTTTTTTCTTAACCAGGGCAGCAATATTGGCGGAAAACCAAGATTCTCTAACCTGCATCTAACAGGCTGTACTCTCAACATTTCACTTTTGAAGGCCTCCCACTTACCAAGTACACTTTTGCCAGAAAATATCTGTCCCAATCCACTCTTACTAGATCATTTCTGATGCCAGCAAAATTGTTCTTTCTCCAATTTAGAATCTCAACCCGTAGAGCAGACATATCTTTTTGCATATTTAATTTGAAACTAATGGCATTGTGATCATGAGATGCAAGTATTCCCCCACACAAACTTCTTTCGCTTGCCCTGTCTCATTCCCCAATAGCAGGTACAGTTTTGCACACTGTCTCGTTGGGATTTCTATGTACTGAGTAAGGAAACTTTCCTGAGCACATTGGTCAAACTCTAGTCTTCTTACAGTATGGGAGTCCCTGTCAATATGTGGAAAGTTAATATCATCTACTTTAACAAATTTATCTTTCTTGCAACAGTCTGTTATCTTTCTACACATTTGTTCCTCTTATTCCTCAGTTCCATGCATAACACCTCATTAGGCGAGTTCTCCAGTCTGTCCTGACTGAGCACTGCTGTGACATTTTCCATCACTAGTCACACCACACTCTTCCTTTAATTCCTCCAGCTCTGTCTTGTCTAAAATAACTGAACCCTGCCATATTGAGCTGCCAGTCTTGCCTGTCCTGCAACCAGAATCGGGTTTATTATCACCGGCATGTGATGTGAAATTTGTTAACTTAGCAGCAGCAATACATAATCTAGCAGAGAAAAAAAATAAATAAAATAAAAATAATAATAAATAAACAAGTAAATCAATTACATATATTGAATAAAGTGTAAAAATTGAAATACTGTATATTTTTTTAAAAAAAAAGGTAGTGTCCAAAGATTCAACGTCCATTTAGGAATCAGATGGCGGAGGGGAAGAAGCTGTTCCTGAATCGCTGAGTGTGTGCCTCCAAGCTTCTGTACTTCCAACCAGATGGTAACAGTGAGGAAAGGGCATGCCTTGGGTGCTGGAGTTCCTTAATAATGGACACTGCCTCTCTAAAGATGTCCTAGGTACTTTGTACAAGTTTCACTAATGGCTAAAATATCACAGCTTCGGATGTTGATCCATGCTCGGAGCTCATCTGCCTTTCCTATGGTACTTTTTGCATTGAGTATATGCAGCTCAGGCCATTAGCCACACCATGCTCAACACTTTGGTACCTGACTTTGCCTGAGGTCTTAACAACAACTGTCCCTACAACCTCTCCACTAACTGTTCTAACACTCTGGTTCCAATCCCCCTGTAACTCTAGTTTAAACCTCACCATGCAGCACTAGCAAACTTCGCGCTAGGATATTAGTCCCTTCAGGTGCAATTTCTTATGCACATTGTGTGTTTTGATTGTCTTCTTTTTTAGTGGGTTCTGTTGGGTTTCTTTATTTTGTGGCTGCCTGTAAGGAAACAAATCTCAAGATTATATATAATAAAGCTATATATATAAAAGTTTAATAGAGCTGTTAGGGAGGGTTTAAACTAATTTGGCAGGGGGGATGGGAACCGGAATGACAGAGCGGAGGAAGGGGAGAACAGAAATAAATCTAAGATAGTGAGCAGTAAAGATGTCAGGAAAGACAGGCAGGTGATGGGGCAAATTTGTAGCCATTGGGGTGATTTGCAGTGCAGTGCAAGTTACAGTGAAGTCAAAGCGAAAATTACCAAATACTGGTCTTAAGTGTTATACTTGAATGCATGCAGCATAAGGAATAAGGTGGATGATCTTGTCGTACAGCTACAGATTGGCAGGTATGATATTGTGGCCATTACTGAGACATGGCTAAAGGATGCATGTCTCTGGGAGCTGAACGTCCAAGGATACACGGTGTATCAGAAGGATAGGAAGGTTGGCAGAGGGGGAGGAGTGGCTTTATTGGTAAGAAATGACTTTAAATCATTAGAAAGAGGTGGTATAGGATCGGAAGGTGCAGAATCTTTATGGGTTGAGCTAAGAAATTGCAAGGGTAAAGGGACCCTGATGGCAGTTATTTATAGGCCTCCAAACAGCTGCAGGGATGTGGACTACAAATTACAACAGGAAATAGAAAAGGCTTGTCAGAAGGGCAGTGTTATGATAATTGTGGGGGATTTTAACATGGGAGTGGATTGGGAAAATGAGGTCGGCACTGGATCTCAAGAGAGAGAATTTGGAGAATGTCTGCGAGATGGCTTTTTAGAACAGCTTGTTGTTGAGCCCACCAGGGGATCGGCTGTACTGGACCGTGTAATGAACCAGAGGTGATTAGAGAGATTGAGGTGAAGGAACCCTTAGGAGGCAGTGATCATAACATGATTGAGTTCACTGTGACATTTGAAAAAGAGAAGCCGAAATCTGATGTGTTGGTATTTCACTGGAGTAAAGGAAATTACAGTGGCATGAGAGAGGAACTGGCCAAAGGGACACTGGAAAGGGACACTGACGGGAAAGACAGCAGAGCAGCAGTGGCTGGAGTTTATGCGAGAAGTGAGGAAGGTGCAAGGCAGGTATATTCCAAAAAAGAAGAAATTTTCGAATGGAAAAAGGATGCAACCGTGGTTGACAAGAGAAGTCAAAGCCAAAGTTAAAGCAAAGGAGAGGGCATACAAGGAAACAAAAATTAGTAGGAAGACAGAGGATTGGGAAGTCTTTAAAACCTTACAAAAGGAAATTAAGACGGTCATTAAGAGAGAAAAGATTAACTATGAAAGGAAGCTAGCAAATAATATCGAAGAGGATACTAAAAGCTTTTTCAAGTATATAAAGAGTAAAAGACAGGCGAGAGTAGATATAGGACCGATAGAAAATGATGTTGGAGAAATTGTAATGGGAGATGAGGAGATGGCAGAGGAACTGAACGTGCATTTTGCATCAGTCTTCACTGAGGAAGACATCAGCAGTATACCGGACACTCAAGGGTGGCAGGAAAGAGAAGGGTGCGCAGTCACAATTACGACAGAGAAAATACTCAGAAGCTGAATAGTCTAAAGGTAGATAAATCACCTGGACCAGATGGAATGCACCCGCGTGTTCTGAAGGAAGTAGCTGTGGAAATTGCGGAGGCATTAGCGATGATCTTTCAAAAGTCGATAGATTCTGGCATGGTTCCGGAGGACTGGAAGATTGCAAATGTCACTCCGCTATTTAAGAAGGAGGCAAGGAAGCGAAAAGGAAATTATAGACCTGTTAGCTTGACATCGGTGGTTAGGAAGTTGTCGGAGTCTGTTGTCAGGGATGAGGTTACAGAGTACCTGGAGGCATATGACAGGATAGGCAGAACTCAGCATGGATTCCTTAAAGGAAAATCCTGCCTGACAAACCTATTACAGTTTTTTGAGGGAATTACCAGTAGGCTAGACAAGGGAGATGCAGTGGATGTTGTATATTTGGATTTTCAGAAGGCCTTTGACAAGGTGCCACACATGAGGCTACTTAACAAGATGAGAGCCCATGGAATTACGGGAAAGTTACATACGTGGATAGAATGTTGGCTGATTGGCAGGAAACAGAGAGTGGGAATAAAGGAATCCTATTCTGGTTGGCTGCCGGTTACCAGTGGTGTTCCACAGGGGTCCATGTTGGGGCCACTTCTTTTTACATTGTACATCAACAATTTGGATTATGGAATAGATGGCTTTGTGGCTAAGTTTGCTGACGATATGAAGATAGGTGGAGGGGCCGGTAGTGCTGAGGAAACAGAGAGTCTGCAGAGAGACTTGGATAGATTGGAAGAATGGGCAGAGAAGTGGCAAATGAAGTACAATGTTGGAAAGTGTATGGTTATGCACTTTGGCAGAAGTAATAAATGGGCAGACTATTATTTAAATGGGGAAAGAATTCAAAGTTCTGAGATGCAACGGGACTTGGGAGTCCTTGTACAGGATACCCTTAAAGTTAACCTCCAGGTTGAGTCGGTAGTAAAGAAGGCGAGTGCAATGTTGGCATTCATTTCTAGAAGAATAGAGTATAGGAGCAGGGATGTGATGTTGAGGCTCTATAAGGTGCTGGTGAGACCTCATTTGGAGTACTGTGGGCAGTTTTGGTCTCCTTATCTAAGAAAGGATGTGCTGACGTTGGAGAGGGTACAGAGAAGATTCACTAGAATGATTCCGGGAATGAGAGGGTTAACATATGAGGAACATTTGTCCGCTCTTGGACTGTATTCCTTGGAGTTTCGAAGAATGAGGGGAGACCTTATGGAAACATTTCAAATGTTGAAAGGCATGGACAGAGTGGATGTGGCAAAGTTGTTTCCCATGATGGGTGAGTCTAGTACGAGAGGGCATGACTTAAGGATTGAAGGGCGCCCATTCAGAACAGAAATGCGAAGAAATTTTTTTAGCCAGGGGGTGGTGAATCTATGGAATTTGTTGCCATGGGCGGCAGTGGAGGCCAAGTCATTGGGTGTATTTAAGGCAGAGATTGATAGGTATCTGAGTAACCAGGGCATCAAGGGTTATGGTGAGAAGGTAGGGGAGTGGGACTAAATGGGAGAATGGATCAGCTCATGATAAAATGGCGGAGCAGACTCGATGGGCCGAATGGCCGACTTCTGCTCCTTTGTCTTATGGTCTTATAATATACTTAGATTATAAACATGCTTTTGAACTTTGAGGTTCCCAAGCCCATCACATTGATGCAATGACAAATAAGGCACGTTGGGGATTCTCATTTATTATAAGTTTGAAGTGAATTGGGATGTCACCAAAGGCATGCAAATTTCTACAGATGTACTATGGAAAGCATTCTGACTGGTTGCATGAAAACCTGCCTTCAACGCAGAGGGTCGTAGATTCGGCCAGTTCCATCATGGGCACAACCCTCCCACCGTCAAGGACATCTTCCAAGAGGTGCATCCATCATTAAGGAACTTACCCATCCGGGACATACCTGTTTGTGCTGCTACCATCAGGGAGGAGGTACAGGTGCCTGAAGACCCATACTCAATGTTTTAGAAAAGCTACTTTCCCTCCGCCATCAAATCAGTATCAAGTTTAGGATCACCAGCATATGTCGTGAAATATTTGCGGCAGCAGTACAATTTCGGGCAGATGGGGCTTGTCAGCCTTGGAAGGCAGCCTGCCTAGGAGAAGGAAAACTCTGATTTTAAACCTCTGCTGCCTTGCACCATATCCATCCATGGGTAAGGCTTTGGGAGTAAACCCCGAGGATGAAATCGGGAGCCAGGGTCCCTAAGGCAGTTTGATGTTGTTCACAACTTCACACTGGCAATTTCTGCGATGACACTGGTGCCAAGCTGTATTGGTGATTGCCCTTCCCTTGAACTACATCATTGACATGGAGAGGAGGGACACATTGCACGGGCAACAGCCGATTCTCCAAATCATACCGCACAGGCTTGTGCCCTGGAGAGGACACAGCCCACCAGAGGTGCAACCCATGATCCTCTGGGATTGATGGCTGCCTGCTACTACAATGCAATACATAATAATAGCGGACAAAAAAAGACTGAATTACTGTGTGTTGTGTGTATATTTAACTGTTTTATAACATTTAAATAGTGCAAAAATAAAAATAAAATGTGAGGTTGTGTTCATGGGTTCAATGGCCATTCAGAAATTGGATGGCAGAGAGGAAGAAGCTGTTCCTGAATCATTGAGTATGTGCCTTCAGTCTCCTGTACCACCTTCCTGATGGTAGAAATGAGAACAGGGAATGTCCAGGGTTATAGGGGTCTTAATGATGAACACCACCTTTTTGAGGCATCACTCCTTGAAGATGTGGATACTGTGGAGGCTGATGCCCAACATGAAGCTGACATGAGTTTACAACGCTCTGCAGCTTATTTCAACCCTGTGCAGAAGCCTCCTTCATACCGGACCATGATACAGCCAGTTAGAATGCTCCCCACGGTATATCTGTAGAAATCTGTGAGTATCTTAATGACATACCTAATCTCAATCTCCTAATGAAATATAACTGCTGTTGTATTAACGTTCAAGCACAAAGACAAGATTTTCTTTCATTTTAACAACTTCCATTCATATTATTACACAAGGCTGCTTTAGAACAAAGGTAATTACTGCCTGTGCCACACGACAGTGAGAGTAGGAATGCGATGAGGTGGAGGATAAATGCGTGGCTGAGGGATTGGAGCAGGAGGCAGGGATTCAAGTTTTTGGATCATTGGGACCTCTTTTGGCGCAGGCGTGACCTGTACAAAAAGGACGGGTTACACTTGAATCCTAGGGGGACCAATATCCTGGCAGGGAGATTAGCGAGGGCTACTGAGGTGACTTTAAACTAGAATGGTTGGGGGATGGGAATCAAATTAAAGAGGCTAGGCGAGAGGAGGTTAGTTCACAACAGGGGGATGGGAACCAGTGCAGAGAGACAGAGGGGTGTAAAGTGAGGGTAGAAGCAAAAAATAGTAAGGAGAAAAGTAAAAGTGGCAGGCTGACAAATCCAGGGCAAGCATCAAAAAGGGTCACTTTTCAACATAATTGTATAAGGGCTAAGAGAGTTGTAAAAGAGCACCTGAAGGCTTTGTGTGTCAATGCAAGGAGCATTCGTAACAAGGTGGATGAATTGAAAGTGCAGATTGTTATTAATGATTATGATATAGTTGGGATCACAGAGACATGGCTCCAGGGTGACCAAGGATGGGAGCTCAACATTCAGGGATATTCAATATTCAGGAGGGATAGACATGAAAGAAAAGGAGGTGGGGTGGCGTTGCTGGTTAAAGATGAGATTAACGCAATAGAAAGGAAGGACATAAGCTGGGAAGATGTGGGAATTGATATGGGTAGAGCTGCATAACACTAAGGGACAGAAAACGCTGGTGGGAGTTGTGTACAGGCCACCTAACAGTAGTAGTGAGGTCGGAGATGGTATTAAACAGGAAATTAGAAATGTGTGCAATAAAGGAACAGCAGTTATAATGGGTGACTTCAATCTACATGTAGATTGGGTGAACCAAATTGGTAAAGGTGCTGAGGAAGAGGATTTCTTGGAATGTATGCGGGATGGTTTTTTGAACCAACATGTCGAGGAACCAACTAGAGAGCAGGCTATTCTAGACTGGGTTTTGAGCAATGAGGAAGGGTTAATTAGCAATCTTGTCGTGAGAGGCCCCTTGGGTAAGAGTGACCATAATATGGTGGAATTCTTCATTAAGATGGAGAGTGACATAGTTAATTCAGAAACAAAGGTTCTGAACTTAAAGAGGGGTAACTTTGAAGGTATGAGACGTGAATTAGCTAAGATAGACTGGCAAATGACACTTAAAGGATTGACGGTGGATATGCAATGGCAAGCATTTAAAGATTGCATGGATGAACTACAACAATTGTTCATCCCAGTTTGGCAAAAGAATAAATCAAGGAAGGTAGTGCACCTGTGGCTGACAAGAGAAATTAGGGATAGTATCAATTCCAAAGAAGAAGCATACAAATTAGCCAGAAAAAGTGGCTCACCTGAGGACTGGGAGAAATTCAGAGTTCAGCAGAGGAGGACAAAGGGCTTAATTAGGAAGGGGAAAAAAGATTATGAGAGAAAACTGGCAGGGAACAAAAAACGGACTGTAAAAGCTTTTATAGATATGTAAAAAGGAAAAGACTGGTAAAGACAAATGTAGGTCCCCTACAGACAGAAACAGGAGAATTGATTATGGGGAGCAAGGACATGGCAGACCAATTGAATAATTACTTTGGTTCTGTCTTCACTAAGGAGGACATAAATAATCTTCCAGAAATAGTAGGGGACAGAGGGTCCAGTGAGATGGAGGAACTGAGCGAAATACATGTTAGTAGGGAAGTGGTGTTAGCTAAATTGAAGGGATTAAAGGCAGATAAATCCCCAGGGCCAGATGGTCTGCATCCCAGAGTGTTTAAGGGAGTAGCCCAAGAAATAGTGGATGCATTAGTGATAATTTTTCAAAACTCTTTAGATTTAGGACTAGTTCCTGAGGATTGGAGGGTGGCTAATGTAACCCCACTTTTTAAAAAAGGAGGGAGAGAGAAACCGGGGGATTATAGACCGGTTAGCCTAATGTCGGTGGTGGGGAAACTGCTAGAGTCAGTTATCAAAGATGTGATAACAGCACATTTGGAAAGCGGTGAAATCATCGGACAAAGTCAGCAGGGATTTGTGAAAGGAAAATCATGTCTGACGAATCTCAGAATTTTTTGAGGATGTAACTAGTAGAGTGGATAGGGGAGAACCAGTGGATGTGGTATATTTGGATTTTCAAAAGGCTTTTGACAAGGTCCCACACAGGAGATTAGTGTGCAAACTTAAAGCACGTGGTATTGGGGGTAAGGTATTGATGTGGATAGAGAATTGGTTGGCAGACAGGAAGCAAAGAGTGGAAATAAATGGGACCTTTTCAGAATGGCAGGCAGTGACTAGTGGGGTACCGCAAGGCTCAGTACTGGGACCCCAGTTGTTTACAATATATATTAATGACTTGGATAGGGAATTAAATACAGCATCTCCAAGTTTGCGGATGACACAAAGCTGGGCGGCAGTGTTAGCTGTGAGGAGGATGCTAAGAGGATGCAGGGTGACTTGGATAGGTTGGGTGAGTGGGCAAATTCATGGCAGATGCAATTTAATGTGGATAAATGTGAAGTTATCCACTTTGGTGGCAAAAATAAGAAAACAGATTATCACCTGAATGGTGGCCGATTAGGAAAAGGGGAGGTGCAACGAGACCTGGGTGTCATTATACACCAGTCATTGAAAGTGGGCATGCAGGTACAGCAGGTGGTGAAAAGGCGAATGGTATGCTGGCATTTATAGCGAGAGGATTCGAGTACAGGAGCAGGGAGGTACTACTGCAGTTGTACAAGGCCTTGGTGAGACCACACCTTGAGTATTGTGTGCATTTTTGGTCCCCTAATCTGAGGAAAGACATCCTTGCCATAGAGGGAGTACAAAGAAGGTTCACCAGATTGATTCCTGGGATGGCAGGACTTTCATATGAAGAAAGACTGGATGAACTAGACTTGTACTCGTTGGAATTTAGAAGATTGAGGGGGGATCTGATTGAAACGTATAAAATCCTAAAGGGATTGGACAGGCAAGATGCAGGAAGATATTCCCGATGTTGGGGAAGTCCAGAACGAGGGGTCACAGTTTGAGGATAAAGGGGAAGCCTTTTAGGACTGAGATGAGGAAAAACTTCTTCACACAGAGAGTGGTGAATCTGTGGAATTCTCTGCCACAGGAAACAGTTGAGGCCAGTTCATTGGCTATATTTAAGAGGGAGTTAGATATGGCCCTTGTGGCTACGGGGATCGGGGGTATGGAGGGAAGGCTGGTGCAGGGTTCTGAGTTGGATGATCAACCATGATCATAATAAATGGTGGTGCAGGCTCGAAGGACCGAATGGCCTACTTCTGCACCTATTTTCTATGTTTCTATGTAAGGAGGATTTTTTAATATTTTAATATTTAAGGTGAAAATTGACCTTTATTGATAGTTTCCTGATGGTCAGGGCATCAAAGATTATGACAAGAAGGCAGGTGTATGGGGTTGAATGGAATCTGGGATCAGCCATGATGGAATGGCGGAGCAGAATGGGCTGAATGGCCTAATTCTGCTCCTAGTTTTATGGTCTAAGGGTGTCACTTTCTTTTTCCCACCTCCATCACCTTTGTGGGCATGCCCAAAAGAACAGATCTCTGCAATCTCCCATCCTTTTTATGTATGTATTAAAAATAAATGTCCATTGGTTTAAATGTATTACTTTTACCTCTAGTTGTTAAGCCTAATAAATTTCGTATGATACCCTATACCCTTGCTTAGTGCCTTCAGAGTACCATAAGTAATATATACATCGACTCAAATGTCCTTTAAGATGTGGGAATTAATTCCATCACTTTAATGTCCTTTAGGATGTAGGGATTAATTCTAACCCTTGATGTTGATACAGTTCTTAAGGTACCAAATGCCTTCACTAGGTGCCTTCAGCAGCACAAGAGCTGGTACTCCCTTCTTTGTGAGATGGTCTGCTAGTTGTTCCTTTGTAGTTGACTATAGCTTGTGACGAATTTTCTGTGCTTGGATGAGTTCCTTGATGCTGTTTATCTCTAGACAAAGCCTCTTCTCTTTAACTGACTTGGTGGATTTAATGGTAACGACCAGAGAGTAGTTGTCAGTGACTCAAGTTGTTTGTAATGTTCTTCATTGGGTGATGATGGACAAGCTCAGAACAGATTGTAGCCAGATAAATGGCATTGTCAATATCGTTAGACATTGCAAGGGCTTCTCCTGCCAGTGAACTATGTACGACTGTTTGGATCCTTTCTGATTGCCAGCAGAGAGGTGAAAATCTTCCCTCTTCTCACGTTAATACAATAAAATATCCCCCTTGAGTACCTCCATCAGGGAGATTTTCAATCAAGGCATCACTGAAGACAATGAGCTATTTTTTTCAAGTTCTTGGAACCTCAAGTCTACTTTTTCAGATTGAATTTTGCACACAATTTTGTGCTAGATGCCAAGTTGCAGACATCAAACGTGATGTCATGTCTGCTCTGTCTTATTGCCTATCTTTGACCAAAGTGGCTCAGTTTCAGCTTCACTGAGGGGTGCATCCTGCTGTATGGCATGTGAGGATTCCATGCGGATTGTCTGAAGATTCCTGATGTAGTTTCCTTGGTGTTGTTCCATCAATAGCAAGGATGTCTATATCTACATAACGGAATCTTGTCATGTTCTTCATGCCCAACCTGAAATGTTGACTAGCTGTGGGATGACTTTTGTGGCAAAGTTTTGTAAGCTTCCCCATATGAAGTCATTTAGATAGCAGGCAAGTATTCTAATCACATGACATTGTGAATCTTGCCAGTAAACATCAGCTGGATCCATTTGTGACATCTTTCGACCTGTTTTCAGCATTATTTCCTTGACTCCTTTATGCCAGTGGAATGATGTATCTGCTAGACCACACACACACTTTTTGAGTTTCCACGGCATTCCTTCACTTCTAGCTTCAGACAAGGGCTGAATGTAAATGACGTGATAATTCCGTTCCCTGTAAGACTGTGAGAAGTAGTCAGAGGTACTCTGATGCTTATGTTGTTGAGACCTTTTGGAGTTCATTTATGTTCAGTTCCTCCAAACCTCTAGCCATCAGGCGTGCTTTTGGTGTAATTTGTGTCAAGGTTTCTCTCTGGGTGCGCACCCTTCTTGTAGATACTGTCTTTTGGTCAATGTCTTTGACTTCTGCAAACACTTCATTATTTCTCCCAACTACTGATTTCATCCTGTTTTACTGATTCAAATGACGTCTCCTTAGTTACTAGGACAGCTTCATCTTAACATTTCTCAGATGGTCCAGACTGTTCTATATTTGGTTCATTGTAAAGTCTGTCTACATGTGACATGTCGACTGACCCCACGGTGTCAGCGACCATGGCTGGTTCCAGGTAATTCAAGTTGTACCAAATTTTGTTTCTCGCAGTGGCTTTGCCTGCTGGTCCTAAGACTTAAGCTCTGTATGAGATGCCAGTGTCTTGGTCTACAAATCTCACAGTTTGTCCTGTTTTAAAACTGAAACTTCCATGTGATGATTCCTGTTTAAGCAAGTCTGTTGAGTCCCTAGCTGCACTCTCTTCAGCACTGTGTGTGCCACTGTTGAGCAACTCTTTTGGGTCCTCAGCATTCTTTGTGCTATGTGACACTGATTCAGTTTAGTGCTTTTCATTTTTTGTGTCATTCTCCATGGAGTTCTGATCATCTTCAGTTTGTCCTTTACATCGTCTGGAATGATACACTCTCATATATGTACCTCCATGTCCCACAAATAAACAACTCCATCCTGACCAATGACAACTCCAGACCATTTCCATTCTGTGCAGTCTGCTCCTTAGTAATGCACTTTGTCCTCTGTCTCATATTTCTTATCTGTAGGACAGACCTGTGTCCTCAGTGCCCTTCGAATTCTCTCTGAAAACTGTGCTTCAGTGACAGTCTTCCTTGACGCATGCAGTGCTGAAATATGTTTCCCAACCCATTCGCTCCTTGTAGTGTCCTCTAGAGCAGGTGGCCTGTCAACCAGTATAGAGGGAAGGTTTAGATTCTGGCTAAACAAAACCTTATTATGGGCTATAGCCATGTACATTGTGCATGGTGTTCTTCGCCTCAAGGGCCCAGTCCAGGGCTGTGTTCCAATCACATCCATTGCTTTTCTTTACTTTCAGCATTATTTCAGCAAGTATTTGATTGTGTCGTTCCAGAAGTCCATTACTCCGAGAACTAACTACGTGCCGCTGTTGCCTTTGTTTCAATGTTAAACTTCTCTGTCAGGTTGCTGAATTCATCATTATTAAATTCGCTACCATTACCACTGAATAATTTCTAAAGTAGGCCATGCACACTTATCCAGGAATGGATTAAGTTTTTTCCTGTCCCTGAGGATTTCTGAAAGATGTGAACTGATCAATGATGTGGAAATACCACACATCTTGCTCCAGTTTGTGTAGGTCTACGGCTACCATTTCATTGTATTCGTAGTGGCAGAGCAACTGCAAGCTTGAATTTGGACTTCCCAAACTTCTGGCATGTCTCACAGCTGTAAACTATCAGCTTTGAAATGGAAAGATAGTCTGCATCTTTGTTTCCTAAACTCCTGAGCAGTTTCTTGTCTATCTGTCAAAGTGTGTCCAAACTGCTTGTGAAGCTTCAACAACACTTCCTGTTTCTCACCTGGGGTCATGTTCTCTGTGACAGTACTTCATTCTTACATTGATTCTCGGTAATGTCTTCATCTAGAATATTCACATAATAATGTCCAGAACTGGGGAGCTCTTGAGAAACTGGCTGTTGAAACATCGTTGCTTGGTCAATCTCCATATTCAGTACTGCCCCTGCTTTCTTTCAGGAATTTTTCCTCAAGAGTAATAGAATATTTATTAGTATCACCTCTGTTTCAGTGTAACATTTTGGCAGCCCTATTTTTGCGGGAATTTTCACTTTTGGTAGAATGTATTATCTTTCCATCTCCAAATTTGAATGCTTTGTAACTGGGTGTATCTGTGTTGACCAGTTTATGCACTTCATTCTGTTTAGTTCACTTACATAGCTATCAAGCTATTTTTTCCCTCACAGTTTGCATGTGCATGCTGTATCAATAACAAAGATTCCATCATCAAAAAATCTGCGTCAGATGTCTCTGAATTAGTAAGTGATTCCTTTGGAAGCAATGTTAGAAGGCAGTCTTCTACGTCTTCAGATTTGTTATCTTTAGTTTGCTTGTTTAGTTCTGTGCAGATAGTTTGTTTGCCCATGGTAGATACTGTGACAACCAGCACATTTCAATCTCCTGCTTATCTACTGGATGTATGCCAATTAATGGTGCTGTTGTCTGGTCACTTTCAGAACTACTTTCGTTACCCCCTCGTTTCTGCTCAATGAATCATGCCGTTTCCTAACTCAAATGAATCCTGACAGTTGTCTTTGCAGTCTGTTCTTCAAAGATCCTCTTCATTGCTGATTTCATAGATGCAAAAGTAACTTCTGTACATGCAGTTAATGCTAGCTGTCTGTGGTGCGGCATGGCAGTAGCGGCCTTTCGGATCCGGTGCTACTTTAATTTAGTTTCTTAACTTAATTTTAAGACACAATTAGGGTTTAGGGCAATGGATAACAGAGTGACTGTCTACCATCACCAGATACTGCTATCATACAGAGATCGCCCAAAAACAAACCTTCATGAAGATCTGCTGGTTAAATTGTGCGACCTCGGCTTGCTGAGGGAATCGGGCCTGCAGTCCTCAGAGTCGCCTGATGCCAGTGGCCAGAGGTGGGGATGTCATAAGCGGTGTGTGAGGAAGTGGAAGCGAGGCGAGCGGGCAGGAGTCCGTGCCAGGAAAAAAGCAAGCCCTAGCCGGCTGGCTCTCCCATCCATTCTGCTCTCCAATGGACATTAAATTGGACTGCATCCGACTCCAACGAAATACTCAGCGGGAGTACAGAAATGGACGGAATCTCAGACACCGCCATTCAGCTGTTTATTTATGTAACAGTTTTTTCCCCCAAGCCATCAAACTACCAACCTACTGCCTATTGTCTTGTTTATTATTTATTGTAATGCCTGCACTATTCTGTGTACTTTATGCAGTCCTGGGTAGGTCTGTAGTCTAGTGTAGTTTTTGTGTTTTACATAGTTCAGTGTAGTTTTTGTAGTTTTTGTATTGTTTCATGTAGCACCATGGTCCTGAAAAACGTTGTCTCGTTTTTAGTGTGTACTGTACCAGTAGTTATGGTCGAAATGACAATAAAACGTGACTTGACTTGACTTTATGTCTAGACACACCGTATCCAACAATTGGAAAGCTAACACTGCATCAGGAAGTTCCGTTTTGTATTTATGCATATGAATGTACTTCACTTTTCAAAACCAATAATATAATCAGACATATTTGTAGAATTGTCTCTGGAAATTTTGTAGAAATCTGAATATGCCACATAAATCCAATCCTTTTCTTCCTTTAGAAAAGCTGAGTCAAGTGCATTTATTAGCATAGCCATAATATCATCTTTGTTCAGGGCTTCCACTGAAATTGCCATCTGGGTCTCTCTTGCTCTTCCCAAAAGCTTTAGTACAACTGCAAGAACCTGCTTCTTCTCAAGCTCAGTAACACGAGTACGTATTCCAATTTCATTTTTCCAGCTTTCATAAGGTTTGCTCTTGTTGAATGCCGGCAAGATCCTATAGTTGGTAACCATTCTCAGCTGCCATGTTCAAACAACAAAGACAGGATTTTCTTTCATTTTAACAACGTCGCTTTCTCCATTCATAGATAGTACATAAGGCTGTCATTTTCTTAAACCACCCCCACCCCCATTACCTTTGTGTACATGCCCAAATGAACAGGACTCAATACTTGTGCCTTTGTAGCTGCATCGATATGTTGGCCCTAGGGTCGATCCTCA
Organism: Mobula birostris; assembly: GCF_030028105.1. Taxonomy (NCBI): domain Eukaryota; kingdom Metazoa; phylum Chordata; class Chondrichthyes; order Myliobatiformes; family Myliobatidae; genus Mobula; species Mobula birostris. The sequence goes on from NC_092384.1 coordinate 85,717,586, forward strand.
GAGATGTTGACACCCAGGAACTAAAATTGCTCACTCTTTCCACTTCTGGTCCCTCTATGAGACTTGTGTGTTCCCGCATCTTACCCTTTCTGAAGTCCACAATTAGTTCTTGATCTGTCGTTGAGTGCAGTCCACCCAACCACCTGATCTGTCTCACTCCTGTACGCCCTCTCATCACCATCTGAAATTCTACCAACAGTAGTTGTGTCGTCAGCAAATTTCTAGATGGCATTTGAGCTGTGCCTAGCCAGTCATAAGTGTAGGGAGAGTAGAGCAGTGGGCTAAGCAGATATCCCTGAGGTGTGCCGGTATTCATTGTCAGTGAGGTGGAGATATTGTATCCAATCCTCACAGATTGTGGTCTTCTGGTTAGTATGTTGAGGATTCAGTTTCAGAGGGAGGTACAGAGACCTCCCTCTACAACTGGAGGTATTAGAGCATTTTGATCAGAACTATAAGAATGATCATGTTAGATGCTGAGCTGGAGTCGATAAACAGCATCCTGACATAGGTATTTGTATTGTCCAGGTGACCCATGATTGCCTGAAGGGCCGATGAGATCGCACCTGCTGTAGACTCATTGTGGCAATAAGCAAATTGTAGTGGGTCCAGGTCCTTGTTGAGACGAGAGGTAATTATAACCATAACCAACCTCTCAAAATATTTGATCACCATAGATGTGAATGCTACTAAATGATACAAGCTCACCTTGCCTTTCTTGGGCACTGGTGTGATTGTTGCCCTTTTGAAGCAGGTGGGAACTTCCAACTGTAGCAGTGAGAGATTAAAAATATCTTCGAATACTCCTGGCAGTTAGTTGGCACAGGTTTTCAACACTGTACCAGGTACTGTATTGGGGCCTGTCACCCTGTGAGGGCTCACCCTCTTGAAAAAGCAGTCTGACGTCAGCCTCCAAGACAGAGATCACAGAGTCACTGGATGCTGCAGGGATTCTCATTATTGTAGTTTTATTTTCCCTTTCACGTCGAGCATAAAAGGCGTTGAGTTCATCTGGGAGTGAAGTTAACTCATGATGTTAGGTTTCACTTTGTAGGAAGTAATGGCCTGCAAACCCTGCCAGAGTTGACATGCATTTGATTCCGCCCCTAGCCTGGTTTGGTTTTGTTCCTTAGCTCTTGAGCCCTCCGTAAGTCGTACTTGTTTTTCTTGTCCTGGGTCACCAGACTTGAATGGCACAGATCTAACCCTCAGCAGGCTACTAACCTGGCTTATGCACAGCTTTTGAATTTGGAGTGTACAGTATGTTTTTGTATGGTTTCGGAATACTACCTTGTTATTTGGTTTTTGTGCCATTTATTTCTAACTTACTGTAATTTTATGTAATACACTGTACTGCTTCTACAAAACAACAAATTTCATGACATATATCAGTGACAATAAACTTGATTGTGATTCTAGTCTGTGATGTGTAAAAAGCGAGCAGAGTTGAAAAGGTGACAGTTATTTCTTCAGCAGTTTGAATGGGGCACGACTGCGCAAGCGCATGGAGGTCGGCCAGTGAGAACAGCAGGAAGAGTTTAAAAGGAAGACAGATTTAGAGAGCGGGCATCGGAGGAACGGGCGACGGAGTAGAGGGAGACAGAGTAGGAAGGCTTTGGCTCAACGGGGCTTTGGCGACAAAGGGTCGAGGCCAGGTAGGTTATCTGTTTAAAATAAAGACAGAGAGTATGTGTGTGAGGCCGGTTTTCTGTGCTTGGTGTCAGATGTGGGAGGTCCTAGAGACTCCCAGCCTCCTGGACGACCACATCTGCACCGGGTGTGTCGAGCTGCAGCTCATTAGAGACCACGTTAGGGAACTGGGGATGCAGCTCGATGACCTTCGTCTGGTTGGGGAGAGTGAGGAGGTGAGAGAGAGGAGCTATAGGCAGGTGGTTACCCTGGGTCCACAGGCGGCAGAGAAGTGGGTAACAAGAGAGGGAAGGGCAAGAAGTGGGTACCAGAGAGTACACCAGTGGATGTCCCCCTTAACAATAAGTATTACTGCTGGAGTACTGTTAGGAGGGATGGCCTACCTGAGGGAAGCAACAGTGGTCGTGCCTCTGGCACAGAATCTGTCCCTGTGGCTCAGAAGGGTAGGGAAAGGAAGAGGATGGCAGCAGTGATAGGGGATTCTATAGGTAGGGGTCAGATTAGCAGGAAAGAAACACGGATGGTAGTTTGCCTCCCAAATGTCAGTGTCCGGGATGTTTCTGATCGCGTCCACGATATCTTGAAGTGGGAAGGAGAACAGCCAGAGATTGTGGAACATATTGGTACCAATGACATAGGTTGAGGGAGGAGGTCCTGAAAAAAGACTACAGGGAGTTAGGAAAGAAGTTGAGAAGCAGGACCTCAAAGGTAGTCATCTCGGGACTACTGCCTGTGCCACGTGACAGTGAGTATAGGAATAGAATGAGGTGGAAGATAAATGCATGGCTGAGGGATTGGAGCAGGGTGCAGGGATTCAGATTTCTGGATCATTGGGACCTCTTCTGGGGCAGATGTGACCTGTACAAAAAGGACGGGTTGCACATGAATCCAAGGGGTCCGATATCCTGGCGGGGAGGTTTGCTAAGGCTATTGGGGAGAGTTTAAACCAGAATTGCTGGGGGGTGGGAACTGAACTGAAGTAATGGAGGAAAGGGAGGTTGGCTCACAAACAGAGAAAGTTTGGAGACAGTGTGAAAGGGAGGATAGGCAGGTGATAGAGAAGGAACGTGCGTAGTCCGATGGATTGAGATGTGTATTTTAATGCAAGGAATATCATGAATAAAGCGGATGAGCTTGGAGCGTGGATCAGCAGTTGGAGCTATGATGTTGTGGCCATTACAGAAGCTTGGATGGTGCAGGGGCAGGAATAGCTACTTCAAGTGTCAGGCTTTAGATGTTTCAGAAAGGATAGGGAGGGAGGCAAAAGAGGTGGGGGCGTGGTACTGTTGATCAGAGATAGTGTCATGGCTGCAGAAAAGGAGGAAGTCATGGAGGGGTTGTCTACGGAGTTTCTGTGGGTGGAAGTTAGGAATAGGAAGGGGTCAATAACTCTACTGGGTGTTTTTTATAGATCACCCAACAGTAACAGGGACATTGAGGAGCAGATAAGGAGACAGATTTTGGAAAGGAGTAATAATAACAGGGTTGTTGATGTGGGAGATTTTAATTTCCCGGATATTAATTGGCATCTCCCTAGAGTGAGGGGTTTAGATGGGGTGGAGTTTATTAGGCGTGTTCAGGAAGGTTTCTTGACACAATATGTAGATAAGCCTACAAGAGGAGAGGCTGTACTTGATTTGGTATTGGGAAATGAACCTAGTCAGGTGTCAGATCTCTCAGTAGGAGAGCATTTTGGAGATAGTGACCATGATTCTATCTCCTTTACCATAGCATTGGAGAGGGATAGGAACAGACAAGTTGGGGAAAGGTTTAATTGGAGTAAGGGGAACTATGAGGCCATCAGGCAGGAACTTGGAAGCATAAATTGGAAACAGATATTCCCAGGGAAATGTACCGAAGAAATGTGGAAAATGTTCAGGGGATATTTGCATGGGGTTTTGAGTAGGTGTGTTCCAGTGAGACATGGAAAGGATGGTAGGGTACAGGAACCATGGTATACAAAGGCTGTTGTAAATCTAGTCAAGCAGAAAAGAAGAGCTTACGAAAGGTTCAAAAGACTAGGTAATGATATGAATCTAGAAGATTATAAGGCTAGCAGGAAGGAGCTTAAGAATGAAATTAGAAGAGTCAGAAAGGGCCATGAGAAGGCCTTGGCGGACAGGATTAAGGAAAACCCCAAGGCATTCTACAAGTATGTGAAGAGCAAGAGGATAAGACATGAGAGAATATGACCAATGAAGTGTGACAGTGGAGAGGTGTGTATGGAACCGGAGGAGATAGCAGAGGTTCTTAATGAGTACTTTGCTTCAGTATTCATTACGAAAAAGGATCTTGGCGATTGTAGGGATGACTTGCAGTGGACTGTAAAGCTTGAGAATGTAGATATTAAGAAAGAGGATGTGCTGGAGCTTTTGGAAAGCATCAAGTTGGATATTCACTGGGACCAGATGAGATGTACCCCAGGCTACTGTGGGAAGCAAGGAAGGAGATTGCTGAGCCTCTGGCAATGACCTTTGCATCATCAATGAGGGCGGGAGAGGTTCCGGAGGATTGGAGGATTGCGGATGTTGTTCCCTTATTCAAGAAAGGGAGTAGAGATATCCCAGGAAATTATAGGCCAGTGAGTCGTACTTCAGTGGTTGGTAAGTTGATGGAGAAGATCCTGAGAGGCAGGATTTATGAACATTTGGAGATGCATAATATGATTAGGAATAGTCAGCATGGCTTTGTCAAAGGCAGATTGTGCCTTACGAGCCTGATTGAACTTTTTGAGGATGTTACTAAGCACATTGATGACGGTAGAGCTGTAGATGTAGTGTATATGGATTTTAGCAAGGCATTTGATAAGGTACCCCATGCAAGGCTGATTGAGAAAGTAAGGAGGCATGGGATCCAAGGGGACATTGCATTGTGGATCCAGAACTGGCTTGCCCACAGAAGGCAAAGAGTAGTTGTAGACAGGCCATATTGTGTGCCTCAGGGATCTTTTCTGGGACCCCGACGCTTGGTGATTTTTATAAATGACCTGGATGAGGAAGTGGAGGGATGGGTTAGTAAATTTGCTGATGACACAAAGGTTGGGGGTGTTGTGGATAGTGTGGAGGGCTGTCAGAGGTTACAATGGGACATTGATAGGATGCAAAACTGGGCTGAGAAGTGACAGATGGAGTTCAACCCAGATAAGTGTGAGGTAGTTCATTTTGGTAGGTCAAATATGATGGCAGAATATAGCAATAATGGCAAGACTCTTGGCAGTGTGGAGGATCAGAGGGATCTTGGGGTCCGAGTCCATAGGCCACTGAAAGCTGCTATGCAGGTTGACTCTGTGGTTAAGAAGGCAAACGGTGCATTGGCCTTCATCAATCGTGGGATTTAGTTTTAAGAGCCAGGAGGTCATGTTGCAGCTATATAGGACCCTGGGCAGACCCCACTTGGAGTACTGTGCTCAATTCTGGTCGCCTCACTATAGCAAGGGTGTGGATACCATAGAAAGGGTGCAGAGGAGATTTGCAAGGATGTTGCCTGGATTGGGGAGTATGCCTTATGAGAACAGGTTAAGTGAACTCAGCCTTTTCTCCTTGGAGCTACAGAGGATGAGAGGTGGCTTGATTGAGGTGTACAAGACAATGAAAGGCATTGATTGTGTGGATAGTCAGAGGCTTTTCCCCAGGGCTGAAATGGCTAGCACGAGAGGTCATAGTTTTAAGGTGTTTGAAGTAGGTACAGAGGAGATGTCAGGGGTCAGTTTTTTACGCAGAGAGTGGTGAGTGTGTGGAATAGGCTGCCGGCGGCGGTGGTGGAGGCGGAAACAATAGGGTCTTTTAAGAGACTCCTGGATGGCTACATGGAGCTTAGAAAAGTAGAGGGCTATGGGTAAAGCCTAGGTAGTTCTAAGGCAGGGACATGTTCGGCCCAGCTTTGTGGGCTGAAGGGCCTGTATTGTGCTGTATGTTTTCTGTAATGGAGATATGGGAAAAAAAGTTCCTAAAGTGTAATGAATGCCAGGAACTTGCTACCTGAAGACTGGTGTAAGCAGGAACTTTGATATTTATAAGATTACCTGGATTACCACAAGAATACAGGTCAAGGGTAGGTCGGGAATCCCATATATTTGTGAGGCCGCATCTGAATGTTGTGTGCAGTTCTGGTCACTTTACCATAAGAACAAAGGAAACTGAGGGGTAACCTTATAGGGGTGTATAAAATTATGAGGGTCACAGTCTTTTACCAAGGTGAGGGCAGTCCTAAACCAGAGTTGAGAGAGAAGAAGGTGGTAGAATGTGCTTCCCGAGGAAGTGTTCAAGGCGGATACAGTGATAATATTTAAAAGATGTTTGTACAGATACATGGATAAGAAACGTTTAGGGGTCAGACACTGGCGAGATCAGCTCAGGAAGGCACCTTGGTTGGCATAGACAAGTTGATCTAAAGAACCTGTTGCTATGTGACTCTAAATAGCTGCAATTTGGCAGGTATGGATGTGATGGGCCAGATAACTGTATTTTGTGCCATAAATGTAAATGATTTTGTGATTGAAGAGACAAGTTAGCCTGGTTCTTGGGTGTTAATGTAACCAAACTAATGGCAGCTTGTGTTTTTTGTTCCCTTCTTAATCCTGGTAGGATCGTGGCTGGGGTAATCTAATTGCTACTGTGGTCTGTTCATGTCTATAGGTAAAAGAACACCTTGGCGTGGAATCTTGCTGTTTGGCCCTCCAGGTACAGGAAAATCCTACCTGGCCAAAGCTGTAGCAACAGAGGCCAATAACTCCACATTCTTCTCTGTGTCTTCATCTGACCTCATGTCAAAGTGGTTAGGAGAAAGTGAGAAGTAAGTGAAATCTCTGATATCTGCACCCATGATCTTCTGTGTAAGGAGCAGTTCCATCTTTCAGCAGACCCCTAGCACACAGGACTTAAGTAAAAGTTTGGTGATATGGACATGTTCACTTTCAAACAAGAGAAAATCTGCAGATGCTGGAAATCCAAACAACAGACACAAAATGCAAGAGGAACTCAGCAGGCCAGGCTGAGTAACCGTTGACTGTTGACTCCTTTCCGTAGATGCTTCATGTTCACTTGCAGTCTGTTTTATTGAGAACAGAAAGAAACATGACTGCAGTGTAATTATTTACATCAATAGCCGCTCAGCTTTCTTCGCATATTGAAAGAATTGAAGTCCTTGGGGGATTGCCCTGTTTGGTTTGAAGGTTAGACCTGTGACATTAGAAATGGTAGATCAGGCTCAACCTTTGGTCTCGGATGAAAGGAGTGAGCCGATGTAAGATGAAACTTTCCGGTGAGGCACAGTGCTTGTTGGACCTTGTGCAGGAACTAGTACCCAAGTCCAACAAGCACTGAACTAATTGTTGCAAAACTAACCCAGAGTGTTATTTCAGTAAAATTGATTCAGAGAATATTATCAAGATGCTTTGTGAAATTTAGATTTTTTTTACTTAGTGGATAATCTAGCAAACAAAGAGTTACTGATGCCGTTGACATTTCGAGCTGAGACCAGGTTTATCCATTTCCATAGATGCTGCCTGGCCTGCTGATTTCCACCATTTTGTGTGTTTTGCTCTGGATTTCCAGTGTCTTCCGAATTTCTTGTGTTGAAACAAGTTGTATGTTTATGTTGTACCTCCCTGTCTTTGATTCCTGGAAGAGTGAACTCCACTTCATCAGCAAAAAACACAAGCTGCTTCAATGTGACTCCAACACGTAGAAGTATTAGGAATGATGACATAGAGCTTGTCAAGGAAGTGGGTTTTAAGCAATATCTTAACGGAGTGGGAGTTAGAGACGTTGAAGCAAATTCCAGAATTTTGGACTTTGGCTGCATAGCTGAAAAATGATAGTTGCTGTGGTTAACCTGAGAAAATTGGGATGTCAAGGAACTCGGGGACTTCTGCAACTGAGGAAAGAACCAAACATGTACTGTTCATTGCTCATTTGTTTTCCCCTTTAGGCTTGATTCATCCTCTTCACGATCCTGGAGGATGCTCAGATACTCTGCACCATGTCCCCCAAGAGTTTGTAAATATTCCTGTACCACTGCTTGATGAACTAATTAAAATTCTGATCTTCATTCTTAAATTCACACACACAGTCTATGAAGTATGGTTAGCATATGAAAGGCACAGGGGTGTATGGTATAGTCCAGGACAATCTCCTTCACCTTTCAGAGATCTTTTTTAAATCCTCTTTTCCTTAAAAGATGTTCAGAGATCTTTTTTAAATCCTCTTTTCCTTAACAGATGTTCTAGGAGAATTCATACAATACAGAATACAGACCCCTTGGCTTAACTTGTCCATGCTGATCAAATTACCTAACTTACTTTGTTCCATTTGGTTCACATCCCTCTAAACCAGGGGTTCCTAACCTGGGGTCCACAGACCCCTCGGTTAATGGTCAGAGTCCATGGCATAAAGAAGGTTGGGAACCCCTGCTCTAACCCTTTCCTACCCATGAACATTTCCAACTGCCTTTTGCATATGTGTGCAAGACTTGTTGGGTAATTCTGTAACCCGAATCAAAAATAAAGTATGTGTATTCCAAAAATGAAGAAATACTCAAATGGTAAAGTAGTACAATCATGGCTGATAAGGGACGTCAAAGCCATTGTAAGAGCAAAAGAACGGGCATACAACAAAGCAAAAATTAGTGGGAAGATGGAGGTTTGAGAAGTTTTTAAAAACCTACAGAGAACAACTAAAAAAATCATTAGAAGGGAAAAAGTCATCGCTTCTTGGCCTTTTGGCTAAGATCAAGTGTAGAAGGGAAAAAGTGAAATATGAAAGCAAGCTAGCAAATAATATCTAAGTAGATAGTAAAAGTCTTCAAGATTTTGTAGTGTGTGAAGGAAGAGAAGTGGATGCAGTTACTGTTACAAGGGAGAAGGACAGGATTGTACAAAGTCAGCATGGTTTCTTTCAGGGAGAATCCTGCCTGATGAACCTGTTGGAGTTCTTTGAGGATATTACAAGTAGGATAGATCAAGGAGATGCAGGGGATGTTGTATATTTGGACTTTCAGAAGGCCCTTTTAAGAGCCCATAGTATTACAGGAAAGTTACTAACGTGGTTACAGCATAGGATGATTGATAGGAGGCAGTGAGTGTGAATAAAAGGATCCTTTTCTGGTTAGCTGCCAGTGACTAATAGTGTTCTACAGGGATCGGTGTTGGGACCACTTCTTTTTGTGCTGTATATAAATGATTTAGATGATGGAATAGATGGTTTTGTTGCCGAGTTTGAAGATGATACGAAGATTGGTGGAGGGGTGGGTAGTGTTGAGGAAACAGGTAGGATGCAGAAGGACTTAGACAGATTAGGAGAATGGGCAAGAAAGTAGCAAATGAAATGCAATGTTGGAAAATGCATGGTCATGCACTTTGGTAGTAGAAATAAATGTGCAGACTATTTTCTAAATGAGGAGAAAATCCAGGAATCTGAGATGCAGAGGGACTTGGGAGTCCTTGTGCAGAACACCCTGAAGGTTAACTTGCAGGTTGAGTCGGTGGTGAGGAAGGCAAATGCCACGTTAGCATTCATTTCAAGAGTTCTAGAATACAAGAGCAAGGATGTGATGCTGAGGCTTTACAAGGCACTGGTGAGGCCTGACCTCGAGTATTGTGAACAGTTTTGGGCCCCTCATCTTAGAAAAGACGTGCTGGCATTGGAGAGGATCTAGAGGAGGTTCACAAGGATGATTCCAGGAATGAAAGGGTTATCATACAGGGAATGTTCGATGGCTCTGTGCCTGTACTTGCTGGAATTCAGAAGGATGAGGGGGTTGTCTCATTGAAACCTTTCAAATGTTGAAAGGCCTAGACAGTAGATCTGGAAAGGATGTTTCCCATGGTGGGAAAGTCTAGGACACGAGGACACAGCCTCAGGATAGAGGGGTGCCCTTTCAAAACAGAGATGCTGAGAAATTTCTTTAGCCAAAGGGTGGTGAATTTGTGGAATTTGTTGCCACATGCAGCTGTGGAGGCCAGGTTGTTGGGTGTATTTAAGGCAGAGATTGATAGGTTCTAGTGGTTGAACAGAGCATCAAAGGTTATGTGGAGAATGCCAGGAACTGGGGTTGAGGAGGAGATTTAAAAAAAGGATCAGCTATGGGTGAATGCTGGAGCAGACTCAATGGGCCAGATGGCCTAACTCTGCTCCTCTGTCTAACCCCTTCCATTTTGCCCACAGTTTCCTATCCACAAACTTCTCTAAGTGCCTTTTGTATGTATCAGGTAATCGATGCTGTTTTCTTTTATCCCTCAGGCTTGTGAAGAATCTGTTTGAGTTGGCCCGACAGCACAAACCCTCCATTATATTTATTGATGAGGTTGATTCACTTTGTGGATCAAGGAATGAAAATGAGAGTGAAGCGGCCAGGCGCATCAAAACAGAATTTTTGGTCCAGATGCAAGGTATGATAGAGCCCTTGTCACTCCCAGGCAGACTAATATACTTCATAGGCAGGTCAGTTTAGTAGTACATGGTTGCTGGAAGTGGTATCACAGATAGAAAAGGTGGTGAAAATACTGGCCTTCATCAGTTAAGATATTGAGTATCGAGCTTGCAATGAAATGTTGCAGTTGTACGAGACCTTGGTGCGGCTGTGTTTGGAATATTGTTTTCAGTTCTAGGAAAGTGATTTGCATGAGTATTGTTAGGTATTGAGTTACAGAGGGACATTGGGCCTTTTTTCCTTGGAGCATAGAAGGATGAAGGGTAATCTTATAGAGATGTTTTAAAAATAAGAAGGGCAGAGATAGGGTGAATGTGCAGTCTGAGGAATCGAACCAAAGGACATCAGTTTAAGACAAGAGGGGAGAGATTTAATAGGAACTTGACAGGCAGCGTTTTCACCCAGTGGGTGGTCATTATACAGAATGAGCTGCCAGAGGAAGTGGTCAAGTGGGTACAATTACACTATTTAAAAAATGTTTGTACATTTTTTGGGATACGTGGATAAAAATGTTCAGAGAGATATGGGTCAAACACAGATAAATGGGACTAGACTTCATTGGAATCATGGTTACCGTGCTTTTGAAGAATCCATTGTGTTCTATTCACTGTGATTTCACCACCTTTAGGTGTTGGGAATAGCAGTGATGGAATCTTGGTTCTAGGAGCCACAAATATCCCATGGGTGCTGGATTCTGCCATTCGAAGGAGGTCAGCCTTCAGTGTATCATTTCACATCGAATTTTCATACATTTTCATCCATCATGAAAACATTGATAAGTTTTTATTTGTTTGTTCTGTCAAAGATTTGAGAAACGGATTTATATCCCATTGCCAGAGGAGCCAGCAAGAATCCACATGTTTAAGATACACCTAGGCACAACCCCACACAGCCTCACAGAGGCAGACTTCAGAGAACTTGGCAGAAAAACAGAAGGATATTCTGGAGCAGACATCTGCATTATTGTACGCGATGCACTAATGCAGCCGGTGAGGAAAGTACAATCAGCAACCCATTTTAAAAAGGTAAGTAGTGGTTGATTGTGAGTCATATAATCCTCCTAGGCTAATCATTTGTTGGGTAAGGCAATTAATTGGATGGTTTATCAGAAAAGTGCAGGTTGCAGAGATCATTGTTAAAAATGGAGATTTTACGAAATCAAAATGCTGCAGATGTTAGTCACACATCACGGAAACTGTGAAGGGGTTGTGGAACATAGAAAGGGTGAACACTTTGATCAAAGGGTATAGTTGTAACTGAGATTAGAAAATTGAAATGCAATAATACTGAAAACACACAACAGGTCGGGCAATATTTTAAATTTAATTACAGCTGAAATTTGGTAATATTTAATCTTTTAAGGCCTTTACATCCAGCTTGGTGAAGATTTGAATCTAGATCAGGATGAGAAAGTGTGTCTCTTCAGCCTGTTCTGCCCCTGAGCAAGATGATAGCAAATGCTGAGGGGCTGAACTCGTCTCTCCAGAAAAGGTCAGAACAGTCTGACTGGGTTCGGCAGTGTCTTGTTGGAGTGTCATACAGCACAGAAACAGGCCTTTCGGCTGACCAAGATGCTTATCTACACTGATCCCATTTGCCTGCATATCCCTTTGAACTTTCTCATCCACACAGCTCTCCACCTGTCTCTTCAGCATTGCAATTTGCACACCTCTACTACTTGTTCTGGAATCTTCTGCCATAAACCCACAAGCCTCTGTGGAATAAACCTGGCTCTTGGGAACCCTTCAAATTATCTATACCTTTCATAACTGTATATTTTAGTAAGCCTCTCATCAGTGGTAGGGAAGTTATTGGAGATAATTGGTGAGGATAAGATGTACATGCATTTGGAAAAAACATAGCTTGTTTAGGGACAGTAAACATGGCTTTGTATGGGGCAAATCATGTCTTACAAACTGCCTTATTTCTAAGGAGGTGATGAAACTGATTGACAAAGGTAAAACTGAATGTTGTCTATATGAATTTTAGTAAGGTGTTTGACATGGTCCCTCATGGGAAATTCATCCAGAGCAATAAGCCCATGGGCTGCGCAGTGATTTGTAGTTTGGATTCAGGTTGTCTTGGATTAGGTATTGCTGCACCAAGATGGTTGTGAAGGCTTGAAAATCAGATGTTATCAAATTTCAGCTGTAATTTAAAACAACTGCGGATACTAGACATTTAAATAAAAACAGAAAATGCTGAAAAGGCCAGCAATTCAGGCAGCAGCTGAGGAAACGTCTCCAGTTTGAAACATTAACTGTTTTTCTTTCCATAAATACTGCCAGACCTGCTGTGATTTTTCAGTATTTATTATCACTTTTCAATCTTCTTATCTTCTAATCTCAGTCATGCGATCAAAGTCTTTGTAGAGTTTGAAATTAAAAGGATCAGTAAGCTCTTCATATCACTATGTTGAACATCCCTTTCATTTAACCTGTTTTTATGTGAAGCTGCTGGATGAGATGGCAGTGAGCCCAGTGTTTCGCTAGCTAACTTGTTTAGATTCAATTGAGATACTTTGCTCTTAAATGTAAGTAATGTAAACTGACCTGTCTTTCATTAGATGAAAGGTTCATCCAGGACAAACCCAAATGTGATGGTGGATGACCTTTTGACGCCCTGTTCTCCTGGGGACCCAGCTGCCATTGAGATGACCTGGGTGGATGTTCCCAGTGATAAGCTGCTGGAGCCTGTGGTTTGCATGGTAAGGCAGCTGTTGTGTACCTTTGCTGTGGCCTTGTGCACTATAATGATATAATGCCTGGAATGTAGGGGAGGTGGTGGAATAAGAAAGGCTGCTGTGTCTCCGTCTGTGGCCCTCAGTTCAGTCGACTACACTAGCAATAATACCTCTGGGTGTGAAGTGAGCTGGATTTGTAGAAGTTTATTTTTCAGCTGACTGGTATCAAGACTGCGAGTTCTTACATTTAGCATTTATGCCTTCTTTGATCAGATGCTTCTCCTTGCTCTCTCCCAGTATTACGGTTTCCTACCCCACCCATTTCTCCTTCAGTCTTAATCACAGAATTACATGCATGTAAGCAGGCCACTCGACTCAGTTTGTACATACCAACTAAGGTGCCTACCTGACCTAGTCCCATTTGGCCCACATTCTTTTCTATCCATAAACCTGTTCAAATGTCTTTTAAATATTGCTATGGACCCAGCTCTACCACTTTTCCTGACAGCTTGTTTTAGGCGTCTGCCACCTCTCTGTGTGGTAAACTTTGCCTCACAGGTCATCTTTAAATCTCTCCCTTTCCACCTCAAATCTATACCCTCTAGTTTTAAACTCTCCAACTCTTTTCAGCTTGGCTGCCAGTGACTAGTGGGGTTCCTCAGGGGTCAGTATTGGGACTGCTGCTTTTTACATTGTTTGTCAATAATATAGAGAATGGAATTGATGGCTTTGTAGTAAAGTTTGCAGATGACACAAGGAAAGATAGTGCTGAGCTAAGGAAGCAATGCAATTGCAGAAGGACTTGGGCAAATTGGAAGAGTGGGTAAAAAAAGTGGTGGATGGAAGTGTTGGGAAGTATATAATAATCTATTTTGGTAATAGGAACAAAAGTTCAGACTACTATCTAAATGGGGAAAAAATTCAAACATCAGAGGTGCAAAGGGACTTAGGAGTCCTCATGCAAGGCTCCCAGAAGGTTAATTTACAGGTTGAGTCTGTGATAAAGAAGGTAAATGAAATGTTGGCATTCATTTCAAGGGGAATATAATATAAAAACAAGAAGATATTGCTAAGACTCTATTTGGGCTGCACTTGGAGTATTGTCAACAGTTTTGAACCCCATATCTCTGAAAGGATGTGTTGTCATTGGAGAGAGTCCAGAGGAGATTTGTGAGGATGATTCTGGGAATGAAAGGGCTAACATATGACAACCTTTTGGCAGCTTTGGACCTGTACTCATTGGAATTTAGAAGAATATGGGAGGTGGGGTGGTGGTGGGGGGGGGGAGATCTCATTGAAATCGACCCAATAATGAATGGACCGGATAAGGTGGATGTGGGAGGATGTTTTTTATGGTGGGGGTGTCCAAAACCAGAGGACATAGCCACAAAATTGAGGGGGAACCCTTTAGAACAGAAGTAAGGAGGAATTTTTTTAGCCAGAGAATAGTGAATCTGCGGAATGCTCTGCCACAGACAGCTGTGGAGGCCAAGTCCGTGGGTATAATTGAAGTGAAAATTGATAGTTTCCTGATTGATCAGGACATCAAAGGGCAAGAAGGCAGGTGTATGGGGTTGAGTGGAATCCGGGATCCACTATGATGGAATGGTGGAGCACATTCATTGGGCTGAATGGCCTAATTCTGCTCCTATGGCTTATGGTCTAACTGGGGAAAAGGACTGCCCCTCTGCCTCCTTTGCTCCAGGAAATATAATTTCAGTCTATCCAGTTTCTCCTTATAACTAAAGCCCTCCAGCCCATTTACATTCTGCATCTTCTCTAGTTTAATCACACATTCCTATAACATCGTTCTAATTTATTGTTAGTAGCATACAGATGATATAAATGCCATGAAAATTAGCTTTCTCAGCAGCAGCATAATATATGACTTAACACAACAAACTTGAGTAAACAAACTTGAATTAACAAATTATACATGATTGCAGCATATTGATGCAGTAATGAAGAAGGTATGTCAATCTCTACTTTAGGAGTGTGACCACCAAAGACACCAACAACTATTTCTTTAGATGTGCGGTGCAGAGCTTTCTGACGATTGTTCTTAATGATGGATGTTGTCTTCCTGCCCTAAGAATTGTTCAGGCTTTGTCGTCTCCCTGCTAGGGCCTTCTATATACAGAGGTGCTAGAAAGTTGGTGAACCCCGTAAAATTTTCTCTATTTCTGCATAAACATGACCCGAAGTATGATCAGATCTTCATATAAGTCCTAAAACTGGATAAAGAGAACCCGATTAAACAATGACACAAAAAAATTATACTTCATTTATTTATGAGAAAAATATCCAGTATTACATGTATTTATTGGAAAAAGTACGTGAACCTCTGAGGCAATGCCTCCTACAAAAGCTATTTGGAGTCAGCTGTTCCAGTCATTGAGATGAGATTGGATGTGTGGGTTGTAGAGGTGCCCTGTCCTATAAAAAGACAAAGTCAGATTATTGACAGAGCCTGCTCTTCTCAAGAAAGATTGGTTTATGTATACCATGCCTCGATTAAAACAATTTTTAGAAGACCTTAGAAGAATTGTAGAGATGCATGAAGCTGGAAAAGGCTACAAAAGCATTTCTAAAGAACAGAGTGTTGATCAGTCCACAGTGAGAGAAATTGTCTACAAAAGGAGGAAAGCCTGTACTACTCTTCCCTAGGAGTGGGCATCCTGCAAAGATCACAAGATTCAAGAGCACATTGTTCTCTGTTCATGTGTCCAGTCTAAGAAAAACACCGAACAAGAATGGTGTTCATGGACGGATACCATGGAGGAAGCCACTGCTCTCCATAAAAATATTTCCGCATGACTCAAATTTGCAAAAGATCTGCTGGATGTTTTATAATGCTTCTGGGACAATATTCTGTGGACAGATGAGACAGAAGTTGAATCTTCAGGAAGAAATGCCCATTACTATGTTTGGAGGAAAAAGGGCACGGCATACCAACACTAAAAGCTCATCCCAGCTGTGAAGCATCTTGAAGGACTATCATGATTTGAAGCTGCTTTGCTGCCGCAGGGCTTGGACAGTTTGCAATTGTTGAGGGAACAATGAATTCAAAATTGGATGAAGACATTGAAACCTTTGAGATTGCAAAGGGAGCTGGAAAAGGCATGTAATAAGGGTAATGACACATTTGTAATGAGAGACTTCAATATGCAAGAGGATTGGGAAAATCAGGTTGGTGTCAGATCGCAAGACAGGGAATTTGTTGAATGCCTATGAGATAAGCATTTTAGAGCAACTTGTGATTGAGCCTACTCGAGGAAAGGCTACCTTAGATTGAGTGTTGTGTAATAGCCAGATCTTAGAGAGCTTAACGTAAAGGAACCTTAGGAGACAGTGATCAGAATATGAGTGAATTCATACGGAAATTTGAGAGGGAGAAGCACAAGTCACATGTATCTGTATCACAATGGAATGACGGGAATTCCAGAGGCATGAGCGAGGAGCTTGCCCAGGTGGATTGGAGGAGGATATTGGTAGGGATGACAGTAGAGCAGAGGTGGCTGAGGTTTCTGGGAATAGTTCACAAGGCACAGGATAGATATGTCCCACAGAAGAAGTTGTTCCAAGTGGCAGGGCTAGGCAACTGTGGCTAACAAGGGAAGTTAAGAACTGCATAAAAGCCGAGGTAAGAGCATAAAAGGTAGCAAAAGTGAGTGGGAAGTTGGATGATTGGGAGGCTTTTAAAAAAACAACAAAAGGCAACTAAAAAAGCCATAAGAAGGGAAAAGATAAAATATGAGGGCAGACTAGCCAATGATATTGAACAGGTTACCAAAAGTTTTTTTTAGTTATATAACGAGTAAAAGGGAGGTGAAAGTTGATTTTGGGACTACTGGAAAATGATGCTGGTGAGGTAGTAATAGGGGACAAATAAATGGCAGATGAACTTAATGAGTACTTTGTATCTGTCTTTATTGTGAAAGACACTAGCGGTGTGCCAGAGGACCATGAGTGTCAGGGAGGAGTGAGTGCTATTGCTATTACAAAGGATAAAGTGTCAGGCAAACTCAAAGGTCTGAAGGTGGATAAGTCACCTGGACCAGATGGACTACATCCCAGAGTCCAGAGGGAGGTTGCTGAAGAGGTAACGGATGCATTAGTCACGATCTTTCAAGAATTGCTTGATCCTGGCATGGTCCTGGAGGAGTGGAAGATTGCAAATGTCACTCCACTCTTTAAGAAGGGAGGAAGGCAAAAGAAAGGAAATTACAGGCCAGTTACCTTACCTCAGTGGTTGGGAAAGTGTTGGGTGTCTATTATTAAGGGTGAGGTTTTGAGGTACTTGTAGATTAATGATAAAATGAGTCACCTTGTATACTAATGATAAAATGAGTCAAAGGTTTCTGTAAAGGGAAATCTTGCCTGACAAATCAGTTAAGAGTTCTTTGAGAAATTAACAAGCAAGGTGGACAAAAGAGAGGTAATGGATTCCACTTACTTGGATTTTCAGAAGGCATTTGATATGAGGCTGCTTAACAAGATAAAACCCTATGGCGTTACAGGAAAGACACTGGCATGGTTAGCAGAATGGCTGACAGGTAGGAGGCAACAAGTGGGAATAAAAAGAGCCTTTACTGGTTGGCTGCTGGTGACTAGTGGTGTTCCTCAGGGGTCAGTATTGGGACCGCTGCTTTTCACATTGTTTGTCAGTGATTTAGATAATGGAATTGATGGCTTTGTGGCAAGTTTGCAGATGGTACGAAGCTAGGTGGAGGGGTAGCTAGTGCTGAGGAAGCAATTTGATTGCAGCAGAACAGACGAATTGAAAGAACGAGCAAAAAAAGTGGCAGATGGAATACAGTGTTGGGAGCAACACGCTGGAGGAACTCGGGTCGGGCAGCATCCGTGGAAACAAACAGTCAATGTTTCAGGCCGAGACCCTTCGTCAGGACTGAAAAGGGAGGGGGCAGAGGCCCTATAAAGAATGTGGGGGGGAGGGTGGTAAGGAGAAGGCAGGTAGGTGCCAGGTGAAAAACTAGTAAGGGGATAGGCAGGAAAGATGAAGAAGGAATAGGGGAAAGCACAATGGGTAGTAGGAGGAGGAACCATGAGGGAGGTGATAGGCAGCTGGGGGAGGGGGCAGAGTGAAACTGGGAGAGGAGGAGGGAATTACCAGAAGTTGGAGAATTCAGTGTTCATGTCAAGGGGCTGGAGACTACCCAGACGGTATATGAGGTGTTGCTCCTCCAACCGGAGTTTGGCCTCAACATGGCAGTAGAGGTGGCCATGTGAAGCAGAGTTGAAGTGGGTGGCAACTGGGAGATCCTGCCTGTTGTGGCAGACGGAGTGGAGGTGCTCGACGAAGCGGTCCCCCAATCTGCGTCGGGTTTCACCGAAGTAGAGGAGGCCGCACCGGGAGCACCAAATGCAATAGGTGACCCCAACAGACTCACAAGTGAAGTGTTGCCTCACCTGGAAGGACTGTTTGGGGCCCTGAATGGTGGCAAGAGAGGAGATGTAGGGACAGGTGTAGCACTTATGCTTGCAGGGATAAGTGCCGGGTGGGAGATCTGTGGGGAGGGATGTGTGGACCAGGGAGTCGCGGAGGGAACGATTTCTGCGGAAAGCAGAGAGAGGTAGAGAGGGAAAGATGTGCTTAGTGGTGGGGTCTTGTTGAAGGTGGTGGAAGTTGCAGAGAATAATATGCTGGATCTGGAGGCTGGTGGGGAGGCTCTGTCCCTGTTGTGGTGACGGGAGGATGAGGTGAGAGCAGATGTGCGGGAAATGGAGGAGATGCGGGTGAGGGCATCATTGATGACGGCAGAAGGGAAACCATGATCCTTAAAGAAAGAGGACATTTGAGATGTCATGGAACAGAAAGCCTCATCCTGGGAGCAGATGCGGCAGAGACGGAGGAACTGGGAATAGGGAATGGCATTTTTGCATGTGGCAGGGTGGGAAGAGGTATAGTCAAGGTAATTATGGGAGTCAGTGGTCTTATGGAAGATGTCAGTTGCCAGTCTGTCTCCAGAGATGGAGACCGAGAGATCGAGAAAGGGGAGAGAAGTGTTTGAGATGGACCAAGTGAATTTGAGGGCTGGGCCCGAAACGTTGACTGTTCATTTCCACGGATGCTGCCCGACCTGCTGAGTTCCTCCAGCGTGTTGTGCGTGTTGCTTTGACCCCAGCATCTGCAGAGTATTTTATGTATCACTCACAACACGCTGGAGGAACTCAGCAGGTCGGGCAGCATCCGTGGAAAAGATCGGTCGACGTTTCGGGCCGGAACCCTTCGTCAAGACTGTAGGGGGAAGGGGCAGAGGCCCTATAAAAAAGGTGGGGGGAGGGTGGGAAGGTTGTGAGTGTTGCTTTGACCCCAGCATCTGCAGATTATTTTGTATTTTGTGTATACGGTGTCGGGAAATGTAGGATAATATATTTTGGTAAAAGGAATAATAGTGCAGACTATTATCTAAATGGGGAGAAGGTTCAAACATCAGAGATGCAGAGGAACAAATGAGTCCTCGTGCAAGACTCCCAGAAGATTGATTTACAGATTGAGTCTGTGGTAAAGAAGGCAAATGCAATGTTGGAATTTATTTCAAGGAGAATAGAATATAAAAGCAAGGAGATAATGAGCTTTTATAAGACACTAGTCAGGCTGCGCTTGGAGTATGGTCAATAACAGGGGTCCCCAACTTTTTTTTGCACTGCGGACTGGTTTAGTATTGACCATACTTTTGCGGACCGGCAGACGCGGGGTGGGGGGAGGGGGGTAGGGTTGCCAACGGACAAGGGTAGCAGTCAAATATGTTGTTTACCCAGAAAAGACTACAATGACCATGAAGCCTTGCGCGGGCACCAGTGCGCATGTGTGTGCCTGCCGATTTTTATTTTTCCTTGCAAATCGTTTTTGGCGATTCTGTTCGTGGGGAGGGGTTAATCATGACGGGAATATCAGTGATAAGTGGCTAATACACTGAATTTCGTTTCTAAAAGCTTTGAGGCTTTGACTCGAGATTCTGGCAGTTGGTCTGTGCAATGAAGTCAATCAAGATTTGAATAGATCAGCAGAAAGCCGTTGATTAGACAATCAAGATGTGAATAGCTCAGACACAGTAGAAAGCAGCTGATTGGGCAGTTGAGGTCAGGTGACCAAAGATTTTGAAAAGCTCAAACAGATAAATAAAGGGATAGCTCAAGCAAAGCGACCAGTGCGTGAGTGGGCCAGTGAAGGAGTGGAGCTTTGAGGCTTTGACTCGAGAGGCTTCGACGAGAAGAGGCGGAGGACAAGCTAACTCGCAGTTATTTTTTACAATGCCTCCTGAGATGGTGATGTGCCTCTCATGTGAGATGTGGCAGTCTTGGGGGAACGCCCCTCTCCCACAGAGTCACATCTGCCAGAAGTGCATATGGCTGGGCGATCTGGAAGACCGTGTAAGGAATCTGGAGCAGCAGCTGGATGACCTTCGACTCATAAGGGAGAATGAGGCAGTCACAGATGAGAGCTACAGGGAGGTAGTCACACCTAGGCTGTCGGAAGCAGGTCGTTGGGTGACAACAGAGGGGGGAAAGTGAAGGTGAGCAGACAGGTAGTGCAGAGCACCCCTGTAGCCATTCCCCTGAATAATAAGTTTACCGTCCTGGATACTGTTGGCAGGGATGACCGACCAGGTGTGAGCCACGGTGGCAGGGCCTCCGGCACTCAGGCTATGTCCACACTACGCCGGATAAGTTTGAAAACGCCGGTTTTGAGTAAAAACGACAGGCGTCCACACTAAGCGTTTTTCAAAATATCTCCGTCCACATTAGGCGGGTATTTGGGCGAATCTCCTCCTACTGGGCATGCGCAGGACACGCAGAAAACAAGCGAAGAAGAAACGGTATACTTAGTGCGCATTTGTCCAGTTACAGAGTAGAAAAACTTCAAAAGAATTGCTCTTGGCTCTCGTGCAGGAGGACTTAAAACTTAAAAAAAAAACAAATACTGGAGTGTATGGAGGCAACCGACAGGGAGTTCATGGACAGTATGACCCAGCTGACGACGAACATTGAAAAACTGACTAACTCTGTTGCATTAATAAAGCACGTTGTTAAATGTATAAAACGTCTGCATCAGTGTTATCTTGTATTTCTATACCATGTTACATTAGGCTGTTACACATCTATTGTCAGAGAAGTACTTGCATAAATAGGTAAACCACCTTCATACAAGCAAGGACAGAAAACAGGGCGAAGTGAGTATACTTATTTATTCAGTAAGCTATGGGTTAAAGTATTTGGTGAGTACGTAACTTTTCTGGCTTCAGTCTCGTTACCGTCTGTTCTGAAATTGTTAGGTGGTGGCGTTCAAGAAAACAACGAACATCTGTTCCGGCATGTCATGTCAGCGTTTTTAAATAGTCAAAAAAGCTCACTTTACAATTTAACTCTCACGCCGTTCACACCGACTGCACGTTATAACAGCTTGCGCAATACCAAGCAGAAACAGAAAAAAGCATTGTTGTTGTGGCGTTGTTATGACGACGTTTTTAAATCTCTCCATTTACCCCGTACACACTACGCCGGATATTAAGCATTTTCAGATTTATTCACTCTGGAGAGTGTTTTGGAAAATCTTCGTTTTCAAAATTATCTGGCGTAGCGTGGACGTACCCTCACTCTGACCCTGTGGTGCAGAAGGGTGGGATGGAGAAGAGGAGAGCTGTCGTCATTGGAGACTCTATAGTCAGGGGAGCAGACAGGAGATTTTGTGGACGTGAGAAGGACACCCACATGGTTTGTTGCCTCCCGGGTGCCAGGGTCCTGGATGTCTCTGACCGGGTGCACGACATCCTGGTACGAGAGGGAAAGCAACCAGAAATCATGATACATGTTGGGAACAACGACATAGGCAGGAAGAGGGATGAGGTCCTGGAGTGTGAGTTTCGGGAACTAGGCAGAAGACTGAAGAACAGGACCTCAAGGGTGGCGTTCTCAGGATTGCTGCCAGTGCTACGTGACAGTGACGGTAAGAAATGGAGGAGATGGCAGTTGAATGCGTGGCTGAGGAGTTGGTGCAGGGAGCAGGGTTTTAGATTTTTAGATCATTGGGATCTCTTCTGGGGAAGGTGGGACCTGTACAGATTGGATGGGTTGCACCTGAACTTGAGGGGGAGCAATATCCTTGCAGGTTAGGTTTGCTAGCATGGTTCGGGAGGGTTTAAACTAATTTGCGAGGGGGATGGGGCCCAGAGCGATAGAGCCGTGAAAGAAGTACATGGAGTAAAGCCAGATCTAACATACAGAGAGGCTTTGAGGAAAGAGAAGCAGAATAAACGGTGTAAAGATAGTAAGGTAGTAGGGCTGAAATGTGTGTACCTCAATGCAAGAAGCATCAGGAACAAAGGCGATGAACTGAGAGCTTGGATACATACATGGAATTATGATGTAGTGGCCATTACAGAGTCTTGGCTGGCACCAGGGCAGGAATGGATTCTCAATATTCCTGGATTTCAGTGCTTTGAAAGCGATAGAGAGGGCGGAAAAAGGGGAGGAGGGGTGGCATTACTGGTCAAGGATACTATTACAGCTACAGAAAGGGTGGGTAATGTAGCAGGATCCTCTTTTGAGTCAATATGGGTGGAAGTCAGGAACAGGAAGGGAGCAGTTACTCTATTGGGGGTATTCTATAAGCCCCCTGGTAGCAGCAGAGATACAGAGGAGCAGATTGAGAGGCAGATTTTGGAAAGGTGCAAAAATAACAGGGTTGTTATCATGGGTGACTTTAACTTCCCTAATATTGATTGGCACCTGATTAGTTCCAAGGGTTTAGATGGGACAGAGTTTGTTAAGTGTGTCCAGGATGGATTCCTGTCACAGTATGTGGACAGGCCGACCGGGAGAATGCCATACTAGATCTAGTACTAGGTAATGAACCGGGTCAGGTCACAGTTCTCTCAGTGGGTGAGCATCTGGGGGACAGTGACCACTGCTCCCTGGCCTTTAGCATTATCATGGAAAAGGATAGAATCAGAGAGGACAGGAAAATTTTTAACTGGGGAAAGGCAAATTATGAGGCTATAAGGCTAGAACTTGCGGGTGTGAATTGGGATGATGTTTTTGCAGGGAAATGTGGTCGATGTTTAGAGATCTCTTGCGGGATGTTAGGGATAAATTTGTCCTGATGAGGAAGATAAAGAATGGTAGGGTGAAGGAACCATGGGTGACAAGTGAGGTGGAAAATCTAGTCAGGTGGAAGAAGGCAGCATACATGAGGTTTAAGAAGCAAGGATCAGATGGGTCTATTGAGGAATACAAGGAAGCAAGAAAGGAGCTTAAGAAGGGGCTGAGAAGAGCAAGAAGGGGGCATGAGAAGGCCTTGGCGAGTAGGGTAAAGGAAAACCCCAAGGCATTCTTCAATTATGTGAAGAAAAAAAGGATGACAGGAGTGAAGGTAGGACTGATTAGAGATAAAGGTGGGAAGATGTGCCTGGAGGCTGTGGAAGTGAGCGAGGTCCTCAATGAATACTTCTCTTCGGTATTCACCAATGAGAGGGAACTTGATGATGGTGAGGACAATATGAGTGAGGTTGATGTTCTGGAGCATGTTGATATTAAGGGAGAGGAGGTGTTGGAGTTGTTAAAATACATTAGGACAGTTAAGTCCCCAGGGCCTGACGGAATATTCCCCAGGCTGCTCCATGAGGCGAGAGAAGAGATTGCTGAGCCTTTGGCTAGGATCTTTATGTCCTCGTTGTCCACGGGAATGGTACCGGAGGACTGGAGGGAGGCGAATGTTGTCCCCTTGTTCAAAAAAGGTAGTAGGGATAGTCGGGGTAATTATAGACCAGTGAGGCTTACATCTGTGGTGGGAATGCTGTTGGAAAAGATTCTTAGAGATAGGATCTCTGGGCATTTAGAGAATCATGGTCTGATCAGGGACAGTCAGCATGACTTTGTGAAGGGCAGATCGTGTCTAACAAGTCTGATAGAGTTCTTTGAGGAGGTGACCAGGCACATAGATGAGAGTAGTGTAGTGGATGTGATCTATATGGATTTTAGTAAGGCATTTGACAAGGTTCCACACGGTAGGCTTATTCAGAAAGTTAGAAGGCATGGGATCCAGGGAAGTTTGGCCAGGTGGATTCAGAATTGGCTTGCCTGCAGAAGGCAGAGGGTCGTGATGGAGGGAGTACATTCAGATTGGAGGATTGTGACTAGTGGTGTCCCACAAGGATCTGTCCTAGGATCTCCACTTTTTGTGATTTTTATTAACGACTTGGATGTAGGGGTAGAAGGGTGGGTTGGCAAGTTTGCAGATGACACAAAGGTTGGTGGTGTTGTAGATAGTGTAGAGGATTGTCAAAGATTGCAGAGAGACATTGATAGGATGCAGGAGTGGGCTGAGAAGTCGCAAATGGTGTTCAACCCGGAGAAGTGTGAGGTGGTACACTTTGGAAGGACAAACTCCAAGGCAGAGTACAAAGTAAATGGCAGGATACTTGGTAGTGTGGAGGAGCAGAGGGATCTGGGGGTACTTGTCCACAGATCCCTGAAGATTGCCTCACAGGTGGATAGGGTAGTTAAGAAAGCTTATGGGGTGTTAGCTTTCATAAGTGGAGGGATAGAGTTTAAGAGTCGCGATGTAATGATGCAGCTCTATAAAACTCTGGTTAGGCCACATTTGGAGTACTGTGTCCAGTTCTGGTCACCTCACTATAGGAAGGATGTGGAAGCACTGGAAAGGGTACAGAGGAGATTTACCAGGATGCTGCCTGGTTTAGAAAGTGTGCATTATGATCAGAGGTTAAGGGAGCTAGGGCTTTACTCTTTGGAGAGAAGGAGGATGAGAGGAGACATGATAGAGGTATACAAGATATTAAGAGGAATAGATAGAGTGGATAGCCAGCGCCTCTTCGCCAGGGCACCACTGCTCAATACAAGAGGACATGGCTTTAAGGTAAGGGGTGGGAAGTTCAAGGGGGATATTAGAGGAAGGTTTTTTACTCAGACAGTGGTTGGTGCGTGGAATGCATTGCCTGAGTCAGTGGTGGAGGCAGATACACTAGTGAAGTTTAAGAGACTACTAGACAGGGTATATGGAGGAATTTAAGGTAGGGGCTTATATGGGAGGCAGGGTTTGAGAGTTGGCACAACATTGTGGGCCGAAGGGCCTGTACTGTGCTGTATTATTCTATGTTCTATTAAGAGGGTTTACCTAACGAATTTAATATTAAACACAGCGCATATTTTCCTCGCATGAATATGGTGAGAAGTCGATTATGAGGGGTGGACAGGGGAGCTTGAAGTAAGTGTTGAACGAACTTCCAGTAGAAGTGGTAGAGGCAGGTTCGATATTATCATTTAAAAATTGGATAGGTATATGGACAGGAAAGGAATGGAGTGTTATGGGCTGAGTGCAGGTCGGTGGGACTCGTTGAGAGTAGCGTTCAGTACGGACTAGAAGGGCAGAGATGGCCTGTTTCCGTGCTGTAATTGTTACATCGTTATATAACTAAGTCAATAGCATCATAACATTTTAAGTAACATTTGGATATTAAGTACACAGTGCATATTTTCCTCGTATGAACATATAAAATCATTGCAACACACCAATATCGCTGAATCAGTGGGAGCCCTCGGCTTGTTTCCCTTTAACAAGACGGTCCTATCCAGGGTGATGGGAGACAGCGATACTCGAAGGGGGTTCTTTATATCCAGTCTATTCCGCAATTTAGTTTTCGTTGCATTCATTGCAGAGATATGTTGGAAATGGAAGCAACATTTTTCAGTACTTTCCCAGCTATCTCAGGATATTTAGCCTTGACTTTGATCCAGAACACCGGCAGTGATGTTATGTCAAACATACTTTTCAGCCCACCGTCATTTGCAAGCTCGAGAAGTTGATCTTCCCGCGCTGACATGGATGACGCGTGGGTAATGACCTCGTGCATTCAAGCTCAACAGTGGGTGTGACAGAATGAGGAAAGGTGCAGCTGACTCATATCACGGAATCATATCGTTTCCTCGCGGCCCGCTAGTGCATGCTTTGTGGCCTGGTACGGGTCCGCGACCCAGTGGTTGGGGACCGCTGGTCAACAATATTGGGCTCCAAATCTCAGAAAGGATTTGTTGTCATTGGAGAGAGTCCTGAGAAGATTCACGAGCATCATTCCAGGAATGTTGAGGTTACTATGAGGAGCACTTGGCAGCTTTGGGCCTGTAACCATTGAAATTTAGAAGAATGCGGGGGGATCTCAGTGAAACCTACCAAATATATTGAAAGGACTAGACAGGGTGGATGTGGGGAGGATGGTCCCTCTGTTGGGAGTATCCAGAACTAGAGGGCACAACGTCAAAATTGAGGGGCAACTCTTTAGAACAGAGGGAAGGAGGAATTTTTTTTTACCTAGAGAGCAGTCAGTCTATGGGCTCCACTACAGACTGTGGTGAAGGCCAGGTCCGTGCGTATACTTAAGGCAGAAGTTGATTGTTTCCTGATTGGT
This sequence comes from Mobula birostris, assembly GCF_030028105.1. Classification (NCBI taxonomy): domain Eukaryota; kingdom Metazoa; phylum Chordata; class Chondrichthyes; order Myliobatiformes; family Myliobatidae; genus Mobula; species Mobula birostris. Next base: position 85,743,791 of record NC_092384.1, read on the forward strand.
CAGGGCATCAAAGGAGATGGCGAGAAGGCAGGTGTATGGGCTTGAGTCAGATCCAGGATCAGCCATGGTGGAATGACGGAGAAGACTTGATGGGCTGAATGGCCTAATTCTGCTCCTATGTTTTATGGTCTTGTGGACATTTTACATGAGAATGTCTGGGAAGCAGTTCGTCACCTGAAACTTAATAGAAGTTGGATGATGCAGCAAGACAATGATCCAAAAGACACAAATAAATCAACAACAGAATTGTTTAAAAGGAAGCAAGTTCATGTTTTGGAATGGCCGAGTCAAAGTCCTGACCTTAATCCTATAGAAATGTTGTGGAAGGACCTGAAGCAAGCAGTTCATGCAAGGAAGCCCACCAACATCCGAGAGTTGAAGTGGTTTTGTAAGGAGAAATGGCCTAAAATTCCTCTAAGTCGACGTGCAGGACTGATCAACAGTTACTGAAAACATTTGATTGAAGTTATTGCTGTACAAGGGGGTCCCACCAATTACTGAAGGTAAAGGTTCACATACTTTGTCCAACAATTACATGTAATATTGGATAATTTTTCTCAATAAATAAAAGTACGTTTTTTGTGTTACTTAATTAATTGTGTTCTCTTCATCTAGTTTTAGTACTTGTGTGAAGATCTGATCACATTTTAAGCCATATTTATGCAGAAACAGAAAATTCTACAGGGTTCACAGACTTTCTAGCACCACTGTACTGCCTGAACACATGATAGTCCCAGTCTAAATTAGGGAAGTTAAAATCCCTTACTACCCTATCCGCAATCTCCCTATTACATAACTTTCCTCTTTCTTGAGTTTCTTCCTTTCCGTGACCTTGGTGGTAGATACAGGCAAGAAATAATCATTTAAGACCTCACCCACACATTATCCCGCTAAGGATCAACGTGGTTCTGTATTCTTTCCATTTTGCTCTCAAATGATTTATTTATTTAGAGATAGCGTGTGGAACAAGCCCTTCTGACCCAACAAGCATCACTGCCCAGCAAACCACCTATATTTAACACTAGCCTAATTACAGGTCAGTTTACAATGATCAGTTAACCGATTAACTGGTATGTCTTTGGACTATGGGAGGAAACCCTTCTGCTCACAGAGAGAACGCACTAATTCTTTACAGATGGCACCGGAATTGAACTTCAAATTTCCAATACCCCATGATCTCGAGAGAGAATTTGTAGAATGTCTGCGAGATGGCTTTTTAGAACAGCTTGTTGTTGAGCCCACTAGGGAATTTGCTGTACTGGATTGGATGTTGTGTAATGAACCAGAGGTGATTAGAGAGATTGAGGTGAAGGAACCTTGGGGGGGTAGTGATCATAAGATGATTTAGTTCACTGTGATGTTTGAGAAAGAGAAGCCGAAATCCAGTGTGTCGGTACTTTAGTGGAGTAAAGGAAATTACAGTGGCATGAGAGAGGAACTGGCCAGAGTTGATTGGAAAGGGACACTGGCGGGAAGGACGGTAGAGCAGCAGTGGCTGGAGTTTATGCGAGAAGTGAGGAAGGTGCAAGACAGATGTATTCCAAAAAAGAAGAAATTTTCGAATGGAGAAAGGATGCGACCGTGGCTGACAAGAGAAGTCAAAGCCAAAGTTGAAGCAAAGGAGAGGGCATACGAGGAAGCAAAAATTAGAGGGAAGACAGAGGATTGGGAGGTTTTTAAAAGCTTACAAAAGGAAACTACGAAGGTCATTAAGAGGGAAAAGATGAACTATGAAAGGAAGCTAGCAAATGATATCAAAGAGGATACTAAAAGCTTTTTCAAGTATATAAAGAGTAAAAGACAGGTGAGAGTAGATATAGGATCGATAGAAAATGATGCTGGAGAAATTGTAATGGGAGATGAGATGGCGGAGGAACTGAACGAGTATTTTGCATCAGTCTTCACTGAGGAAGACATCAGCAGTATACCGGACACCCAAGGGTGTCAGGGAAGAGAAGTGTGAGCAGTCATGATTACGATGGAGAAAGTACTCAGGAAGCTGAATAGTCTAAGGGTAGATAAATCTGCCGGACCAGATGGAATGCACCCTTGTATTCTGAAGGAAGTAGCTGTGGAGATTGCGGAGGCATTAGGATTGATATTTCAAAAGTCGATAGATTCTGGTATGGTTCCGGAGTACTGGAAGATCGCAAATCTCACTCCGCTATTTAAGAAGGGGACAAGGAAGCAAAAAGGAAATTATAGGCCTGTTAGCTTGACGTCGGTGGTTGGGAAGTTGTTGGGAGTCAATTGTCAAGGATGAGGTTATGGAGTACCTGGACGCATATGACAAAATAGGCAGAACACAGGATGGTTTCCTTGAAGGAAAATCCTGCCTGACAAACCTATTGCAATTTTTTGAGGAAATTACCGGTAGGCTAGACAAGGGAGATGCAGTGGATGTTGTGTATTTGGATTTTCAGAAGGCCTTTGACAAGGTGCCACACATGAGGCTGCTTAACAAGATAAGGGCCCATAGAATTACGGGAAAGTTACATACGTGGATAGGGTGTTGGGTGATTGGCAGGAAACAGAGAGTGGGAATAAAGGGATCCTATTCTGGTTGGCTGCCGGTTACCAGTGGTGCTCCACAGGGGTCTGTGTTGGGGCCGCTTCTTTTTACATTGTACATCAACGATTTGGATTATGGAATAGATGGCTTTGTGGCTAAGTTTACTGATGATACAAAGATAGGTGGAGGGGCCGGTAGTGCTGAGGAAACAGAGAGACTTGCATAGATTGGAAGAATGGGCAAAGAAGTGGCAAATGAAATACAATGTTGGAAAGTGTATGGTTATGCACTTTGGCAGAAGAAGTAAACAGGTAGACTATTATTTAAATGGGGAAAGAATTCAAAGTTCTGAGATGCAGCGGGACTTGGGAGCCCTCTTGCAGGACACCCTTAAGGTTAACCTCCAGGTTGAGCCGGTGATGAAGAAGATGAATGCAATGTTGGCATTCATTTCTAGAAGAATAGAGCAGGGGTCCCCAACCTTTTTTGCATTGCGGACCGGTTTAATATTGACAACATTCTTGCGGACTGGCCGACCCGGGGGTGGGGTGGGGGGGTAGGGTTGCCAACGGACAAGTGTAGCAGTCAAATACGTTGTGTTTACCCAGAGAAAGACTACAATGACCATGAAGCCGTGCGCGGGCACCAGTGCGTATGCGTGTACCAGCCGATTTTTTTCTGCAAATTGTTTTTGGCGATTCTGTTTGGGGGGGGGAGGGGTTAATCATGACTGGAATATTGGTGATAAGTGGCTAATACACTCAATTTCGTTTCTAAAATGATTTATCTAACGAATTTAATATTAAACACACAGCGCATATTTTCCTCGCATGAATATAGCGATAAGTCAATTATCAGGGGAGGACGGGGGAGCTTGAAGTAAGCGTTGAACGAACTTCCAGTAGAAGTGGTAGAGGCAGGTTCGATATTATCACTTAAAGAAAAATTGGGACAGGTATATGGACAGGAAAGGAATGGAGGGTTATGGGCTGAGTGCAGGTCGGTGGGACTAGGTGAGAGTAGCGTTCGGCACGGACTAGAAGGGCCGAGATGGCCTGTTTCCGTGCTGTAATTGTTATATGGTTATATAAGTAAGTCAATAGCATCATAGCATTTTAAGTAACGTTTGGATATTAAACACACAGCACATATATTCCCCATATGAACATATAAAATCATTGCAACACACCAAAATCACTGAATCAGTGGGAGCCTTGGGCTTGTTTTCCTGCAACAAGATGGTCCCATCGAGGGGTGATGGGAGACAGCGATACTCGAAGGGGGTTCCTTATGTCCAGTCTATTCCGCAGTTTAGTTTTCGTTGCATTCATTGCAGAAAACTGCACTTGGCAGAAAAATGTTGGAAATGAAAGCAACGTTTTCAGTGCTTTCGTGTCTATCTCAGGATATTTAGCCTTGACTTTGATCCAGAATGCCGGCAGAGATGTTATATCAAACATACTTTTCAGCCCGTCGTCATTTGCAAGCTCGAGGAGTTGATCTCCTTCCCGCGCTGACATGGATGACGCGGGCGTAATGACTTTGAGTAAATTCAAGCTCAACAGTGGGCATGTCAGGGGATGAGGAAAGGTGCAGCTGACTACTATTGCAAAATCATATCGTTTCCTCGCGGCTCGGTAGCGGTCTGGGCAGCCCGGTGGTTGAGGACCGCTGGAATAGAGTATAGGAGCAGGGATATGATGTTGAGGCTCTATAAAGCACTGGTAAGATCTCACTTGGAGTACTATGGGCAATTTTGGGCTCCTTATTTAAGAAAGGATGTGCAGACGTTGGAGACGGTTCAGAGAAGATTCACTAGAATGATTCTGGGAATGAGAGGATTAACATGAGGAACGTTGTCCGCTTCCTTGGAGTTTAGAAGAATGAGGGGGGTCCTCATAGAAACATTTCAAATATTGAAAGGCATGGACAGAGTGGATGTGGCAAAATTGTTTCCCATGGTGGGGGAGTCTAGTATGAGAGGGCATGACTTAAGGATTGAAGGGTGCCCATACAGAACAGATGCGAAGAAATTTTTTTAGCCAGAGGGTGGTGAATCTATGGAATTTGTTGCCACGGGCAGCAGGGGAGGCCAAGTCATTGGATGTATTTAAGGCGGAGATTGATAGTTATATGAGTAGCCAGGGCATCAAAGGTTATGGTGAGAAGGCGGGGGAGTGAGACTAAATGGGAGAATGGATCAGCTCATGATAAAATGGCAGAGCAGACTCGTTGGGCCGAATGGCCGACTTCTGCTCCTTTCTCTAATGGTCTTATGGCCCCAAGCTGTAATAGTGTTGCGCTAACCGCTAAGCTGCCATGGCGTCCATATGTATTTGTAGAGGTACACAGACAAAGTGCTGAAGGAATTCAGCAGGCCGGGCAGCATCTATGGAAAAAAGTACAGTCAACGTTTCTGGCTGAAACCCTTGGAACGTCCAATCAAAACGGCGACTGTACTTTTTTTCCATAGATGCTGCCTGGCCTGCTGAGTTCCTCCAGCATTCTGTACGTGTTGCTCAGACTTCCAGCATCTGCAGATTTTCTCTTGTTTGTACTTATGAGTGTAGCTGGGATCAAAAGAGTTGCTTGAGGAATGTAATGGATGCGGGATTTTCCTTTGCCAACGACACTTCATGTCCCCTCTTGCTTCCTGATTTCCGTAAGTGTATTTGACATCCCCTATTCTCAAGAGACTTGCTTGGTTCCAGATGCCTATACCTTACATTTTGCACCTTTTTCCTGACCAGAGCCCCAAATCCACCAGGGTTCCCCAGTACTGCCAGCCTTGCCCTTCACTACAAAAGGATCATGTTGACTCTAAACTCTCCACATGTCCCTTTTAAACACCTCCTACTTGCCAGATGTCCTTTTTGCCTGGTAACCGTCTGTCCAAATCACCCTTTGCAGGTTGCAACTCAACATCAGGCTTGTCCAGTTTTGGACTTCCAACGACGTGGGTTTGTCCGTTTTCCATAACTAATAATATGGCCAATCATCCCAAAGTGCCCCTCCACCACTGACACTTCAATCAATTGCTCTGCCTCATTTCTCAAGAGGTGGTCGAACTTTAACCCCTCTAGTAGACCCATTGCCTGGAAAAAAAATCCTTCCTGAGCACTCAACAAATTCTGCCTTATCTAATCCCTTAGTACTGTGGCAGTCCCAGTTAATATTAGGGAAGTTAAAACCCTATTATTCCTGTGGAGCTGAACAAATTCTGCCTTAACCCTTAGCATTGTGGCAGTTCCAGTTAATATTAGGGAAGATAAAACTCTGTTATTCCTGTTGCTATCCGTGGTCTCCCAACATATTTGCTCCTCGAATTCCACTGACTATAGTATAATCCCATCATTCCTATTTCTACCCATATGGCCTTGCTGGATAATGCCCCCCCCCCCCACTAATATTTTCAGTATTCAGTATATTCTCTCAAATGAAAAGCTACTTCCCCTCCTCTCCTGCCTTCACCTCTGTCACGCCAGGAGCATCTATACCCCAGAACATTGGGCTGCCAATCCTGCCCATCTCAGCTGTTTCTGTAAGAGTTGTAATATTCCAGTCCCATGTATCTATCCATGCCCTGAGTTCATTTGCCTTGTGTCAAGCCATCCTGGCTCCCTGCCTGTTTTTATCAACTGAACATGTTTCTTTATTTACTTCAACTTTCCCATCAGCTTGGGTCAAAATGTCCCCTGGTCAGAGGCCCCTTCAGTTGACACTTGCCTGATATCTAGGGCATTCTGTTCTGGGGCTTGGAGGTTTCCTCACCCTACCTGCTCTGGCCTGACCGACTTCCTGCTGAGGCTTCTGGTGCCAGTCAGGGCCTGGGGCTTATAATTGGCACAAAGCCTGTAGTTACTAATTGTGGAGTGTAAGTCAGACATTCTGGGGGAGCAGATATATAGGTGTTTGGTTAGATATGGACTGATTAAGGATGGTCAGCATTGACTACACATAATCTACCATGCACGAAGCCAATCTTACTGAATTTTTTGAGGAAGTTACCAGAAAAGTTGAATAAGGCGAGGCAGTGGATGCTGATTTTAGTTAGGAATTTGACAATTTCCCACACGATTGGCTGGTCAAGAAGGTTCAGTCACTCAAGAGTTCAAAGGTGGTAGTAAATTGGATTAGACATTGGCTTTGTATGAGAAGCCAGAGAGTGGTAGTAAATAGTTGCCTCTCTGATTGGAGGCCTGTGACTGGTTAATTGCTGCAGGGATCAGTGCTGTGTCTACTGATGATTGTCATCTATATCGACAATCTGGATGATAATGTGGTAAACTGAATCAGCAGATTTACAGATGACACCAAGACTGGGGGTGTAGTGGACAGTGAGGAAAACTATCATGGCTTGCAGAGGGATCTGCATCAGCTGGAATTTAATGCAGACAAGCACAAGGTATTGCACTTTGGTAGGGCACTGAGGAGTGTGGTAGAACAAAGGGGTCTGGGAATACAGGACCAAAATTCATTCAAAGTGGCATCACAGGTGAATGGGTCATAAAGAAAGGCCTTCATTATCAAACTATTGAGTACTGGAGATTGGATATGATATTGATATGAAGTTGTATAAGACATTGGTAAGGCCTAATTTAGAGTATTGTGTGTAGTTTTGGTCACCTACCTACAGGAAAGATATAAATAAGGTTGAAAGGGTACTGAGAACATTTACAAGGATGTTGTTGCAACTGGAGGACTTGATTTATAAGGAAAGATTGAATAGATTAGGAGGAACTCAGTCCTGATGAAGAATCTCAGCCCAAAACATCGACTGACCTGCTGAGTTCTTCCAGCGTTTTGTGTGTTGCACTGGATTTCCAGCATTTGCAGATGTCTCATCATCAAATAGGTTAAGAATTTATTCTTTGGAATGTAGATTGATAGGATACAGAATTATGAAGGGTATAGACAGGGTAAACATAAGCAGGCTTTTTCCACTGAGTTTGGGTGGGACTACAACTAGAGGTCATGGGTTAAGGGTGAAAGGTGAGTTTAGAGGAACATGAGGGGAAAGTCTTCACTCATGAGAGTATGGAATGAGCTGCTAGCGCAAGTGGTGCATGCGAGCATGATTTCAACATTTAAGAGAAGTTTTGGGTAGCTACGTGGATGATGTATGGAGAGGTATGGTCCCAGAGCAGTTTGAATGGTTCAGCACAAGACTAGATGGGCCGAAGGACCTGTTTCTGTGCGGTATATTTCAATGACAATTCATCTGAATATCGAGCTTTCTCTGCAGTTTGATCTTAGCCTGGGTTCTAACCCCTGCATTTTCTGACTTCCTTGCTCAGGCTGACATGCTCCGTTCACTGGCAACCACTCGACCTACTGTCAATGCTGAGGACCTTCACAAGGTGAAGAAATTTACAGAAGATTTTGGGCAGGAAGGCTGAATCTTCACTTAAACTGAATCTTCCAGTTGATTCCCATCGATGAAAGCAAGCAGAATTGTCTGCTTGAGAGTGAAAGTAGCTTGAGGTGCAATTGCCACAAGATTGGGGGGTGGGAGGGGGAGGGGGAGGGAGTCTCACCGTTGCTGCCATTTCACTAGCTGCCGTGTTTGTTCTGCTGAAGACACAGTGCTGTTGATTGGATTCTGGCAGCAAAGTCCCTGCATGCACTATCATAAAGTTCGAAAAACGCCCTTTGTACTGACCTTTCCCAATTCTGTAAGGGTTCAGAAATTTACTTTTATTAAATGATTGAGAGCCTTAAAATAAAATCGTTTCTTGCTACTCCCTATTCAGTTTGGGGATGACAGATTTTTTTCCTGCTTCCTTTGTTTTTCCACCAGCCAGTTACAGGGAGTCTGGAGGCCAGGTATTAATAGTTGTTCTTCGACAGACAGTTCCTCATTGAGGAGGAGTTCCAGGGTGAAGAAACAACAAGGATATATTGAACCTGGGTCAGACAACTCCAGGAAGATTGAATTTATTTCAGCGCAATTGTAAGAATATTTCACCGATATCTGGAGGAGTCCAGGGTCTCCTCCAACCTGCTTGGGTGTCTGATTAAGTTTTATATATTATTAGTTAATCAGCTGGTGAGTTATGTTCACTTCTGCTAACTACTTCAGCAAGGTTACAAGTATTTGGAGATTTACAGAAATGATATCAGATGAGAGATGTCAGTTACACAGAAAATTGAAAGAGCTAGGGTTTTTGTTCATAACAGCTGAATAGGTTTCAACAGTGTACATATAAAACAACTTCATCTGCATCCCTTTTGAAGATCTCTGACATCCTTGTCTCCAGAAATCTGATTTTACATTTGAGGATAGTCAACAACATTTACACCCCTCCAGGGTTGAGAATTCCAAAGATTCAGAACACTAAATAGCAAAACGGGTAACGATAACCAAACTCACAGCCAAGAATGTACATCCAATTAAGAGTCAATAGTGATAAATGAGAAAATGACAAAATTGATGACTTTTTATCTGAATGTATATGGCATTCATAGAAGATTAATTTTATGACAAATAAAATTTGCAAAGTGCCCAAGGCTGAAAATTCCAGTCCACTTTCATATAAAAAAAACAAGCTAAATAAGACCATAAGACAAAGGAGCAGAAGTCAGCCATTCGGCCCAGTGAGTCTGCTCCGCCATTTTATCATGAGCTGGTCCATTCTCTCATTTAGTCCCACTCGCCTACCTTCTCACCATAACCCTTGATGCCCTGGCTACTCATATACCTATCAATCTCTGCCTTAAATACACCCAGTGATTTGGCCTCCACTGCTGCACGTGGCAACAAATTCCATAGATTCACCCCACCCTCTGGCTGAAAAAATTGCTTTGCATCTCTGTTCTGAATGGGCACCCCTCAATCCTTAAGTCATGCCCTTTTGTACTAGACTCACCCACACGGGAAACAGCTTTGCCACATCCACTCTGTCCATGCCTTCCAACATTCAAAATGTTTCTCTGAGGTCCTCCCTCATTCTTCTAAACTCCAAGGAGTACAGTCTAACAGCGGTCAAACGGTCATCATATGTTAACCCTCTCATTCCCGGAATCATTCTAGTGAATCTTCTCTGAACCCTCTCCAACATCAGCACATCCTTTCTTAAATAAGAAGCCCAAAACCGCACACGGTACTCCAAGTGAGGTCTTGCTAGTGCCTTATAGAGCCACAACATCACATCCCTGCTCCTATACTCTAGAAATGAATGCCAACATTACATTCGCTTTCTTCACCACTGACTCAACCTGGAGGTTAACCTTAAGGGTATCCTGTACGAGGACTCCCAAGTCCCGTTGTATCTCAGAACTTTGAATTCTCTCCCCATTTAAATAATAGTCTGCCCATTTATTCCTTCTACCAAAGTGCATAACCATACACTTTCCAACATTGTATTTCATTTGCCACTTCTTTGCCCATTCTCCCAATCTATCCAAGTCGCTCTGTTTCCTCAGCACTACCGGCCCATCCACCTATCTTTGGATCATCAGCAAACTTAGCCACAAAGCCATCTAATTCCATAATCCAAATCGTTGATGTACAACGTAAAAAGAAGCGGCCCCAACACGGACCCCTGTGGAACACCACTGGTAACCGGCAACCAACCAGAATAGGATCCCTTTATTCCCACTCTTTGTTTCCTGCCAACAGCCAACGCTCTATCCATGTATGTAATTCCATGGGCTCTTGTTTAGCAGCCTCAAGTGTGGCTCCTTGTGAGGTCAAGCCCCTTTTGAAGGCTAGAGCTGCGGCTTTTAGGTCTGGGGATACCAGTGGCTACACGGAATCCAGGTGTGAACTCTGGAAACCCATTAAGGGCGCCAAGAAGCAATATCGAGCCAAGTTGGAAGCCCAGGCTAACCAAAGGGATGCCAGTAGACTATGGCAGGGTCTAAATGAGATCACTGGGTGCAAAGAAAAGGCTGGGAACTGACAAACTTAATGTATTCTACACAAGATTGAAACAGAAGAGGAGCGTCCTGCTCCCTCTGGATGAACCGGACCTGTGGCATCGAGATTCATCATCACTGAGGAGGATGTTAGAAGGGCCTTCCTGAAGGTAAATCCAAGGAAGGCGACGGGCCCAGATGGCGTCCCGGGATGGGTTCTCCGGGCCTGTGCAAGCAAGCTAGCTGGAGTGTTTGCTGACATCTTCAACTGCTCCTTGCTTCAGTCTAAGATCCCCTTGTGTTTTAAGAAGGCAACGATAATCCCAGTGCTGAAGAAGAGTAAGGTGGCATGCCTGAATGACTTCCGACCTGTGGCTCTGACATCAATTGCTATGAAGTGCTTTGAGCAATTGGTTATGGCACACATCAACCACAGCCTACCGGTCAACCTCAATGTTTTGCAATTTGCCTACCGGAGCAACGGGTCAACGGCAGATGCCATCTCTCTGGCCCTACATTCCTCCTTAGAACACGTGGAGAATAAAGACGCATACGTAAGGCTCCTTTTCATTGACTGCAGCTCTGCCTTTAATACCAACATTCCAAATAAACTGATTCCTAAGCTCCAGAACCTGGGCCTTAGCACTCAGATCTGCAGCTGGATCTTCAACTTCCTCACAGACAGAACCCAGGCTGTAAAAATAAGGGACAAGCTCTCTTCTACAATCACTCTGAGCACTGGTGCCCCACAAGTCTGTGTACTCAGCCCCCTGCTGTACTCATTGTACACCCATGATTGTGTAGCCAAGTTTCCATTGAACTCAATATATAAGTTTGCTGATGACATAACAATTGTAGGCCGTATCTTGGGTAATGATGAGTTTGAATACAGAGAGGAAATTAAGAACCTGGTGGCATGGTGCGAAGACAATAACCTATCCCTCAATGTCAGCAAGACGAAGGAATTGGTTGTTGACTTCAGAAGGAGTAGCGGACTGCACGACCCAATTTACATCGGTGGTGCGCAAGTGAAACAAGTCAAAAGCTTTAAGTTCCTCGGGGTCAATATCACAAATGACCTGACTTGGTCCAACCAAGCAGAGTCCACTGCCAAGAAGGCCCATCAGTGCCTTTACTTCCTGAGAAAACTAAAGAAATTTGGCCTGTCCCCTAAAACCCTCACTTATTTTTATAGATTTACTATAGAAAGCATTCTAGGGTGCTTCACAACCTGGTATGGAAGTTGTCCTGTCCAAGACCGAAAGAAGCTGCAGAAGATCGTGAACACGGCGCAGCGCACCACACAAACCAATCTTCTGTCCTTGGACTCACTTTACACGGTCCGCTGTCTGAGCAGTGCTGCCAGGATAATCAAAGACATGATCCACCCAGCCAACACACTTCTTGTCCCTCTTCCCTCCAGGAGAAGGCTCAGGAGCTTGAAGACTTGTATGGCCAGATTTGGGATCAGCTTCTTTCCAACTGTGATAGGACAGCTGAACGGATCCAGGCTTTATCTTCCAAATATCCGGACCTGCCTCTCGGTGTTTTTTTTTTGCACTACCTTACTTTCCATTTTCTATTTATGATTTATAATTTAAATTTTTAATATTTACTATTGATTTGTAATCTAGGGAGCGGGAAGCGCAAAATCAAATATCACTGTGATGATTGTACATTCTAGTATCAATTGTTTGGTGACAATTGTTTCACTGCTCGGGGAGAAGGGTCTGCACTGCGCAGGCGCATGATGTAGTGCACCAAGGTTTAAAAAGAGAAATTTTCAACGGTTCTTGTTTCAGTCAAAGCAAGCAGCTGCGAAGAAGGGAGTGAAGAAATCGGGTACAAAAAAGTCATTTTTTTTTAAACACTGCTCGGGGAGAAGGGTCTGCACTGCGCAGGTGCGTGATGTAGCGCGCCAAGGTTTAAAAGCAGACCACCATATACAGCGGCCATCATCGGAGTGGACTGAGTCAGAGTGGGACGGCTTTGGCTCAACAGGCTTCGGCGAGAACAGGCAGAGGCCAGGGTAGGTTCCGGTAAGTTTTTTGTTCAGATTGTTTAGAGTAGAGAGAATGCCAGGCAGGATGTTGGAATGCTCCTCTTGCAGGATGTGGGAAGTCAGGGAGCCCTCCGGTGTCCCTGGCAACGACACCTGTAAGAAGTGCATCCAGCTGCAGCTCCTAACAAACCGCGTTAGGGAACTGGAGTAGGAGCTGGATGACCTGCGGATCATTCAGGAGAATGAGGAGATTATAGATAGTAGCTACAGGGAGGTAGTTACGCCAAAGGAGCAGAGCACAGGAAACTGGGTCACTGTCAGGCAAGGGAAGGGGAAAGGGCAGGCAGAGCAGGGTTCCCGTGTGGCCATTCCCCTCAACAACAAGTATACCACATTGGATACTGTTGGGGGGGGATGACTTACCTGGGACAAGCTGCAGTAGCCGGATCTCTGGCACGGAGTCTGGCTCAGCAGTGCAGAAGGGAGGGTGGAAAAAGAGGAGAGCGGTAGTGATAGGGGGCTCGATAGAGGTGCAGATAGGAGGTTCTGTGGTCGTGACAGAGAATCCAGGATGGTTTGTTGCCTCCCAGGTGCCAGGGTCAAGGATGTCTCTGATCACTTGCATGACATTCTGAAGTGGGAGGGTGATCAGCCAGGTGTCGTGGTGCACATCGGTACCAATGACATAGCAAGGAAGAGTGAGGAGGTCCTGGAGAGTGAGTATAGAGAGCTTGGTAGGAAGTTGAAAAGCAGGACCTCAAGGGTGGTAATCTCAGGATTGCTACCTGTGCTAGGTGCCAGTGAGAGTAAGAATAGGATGCTCTTATACAGCGGTCCCCAACCACCGGGCCGCGAGGAAACGATATGAGTCAGCTGCATCTTTCTTCATTCCCTGTCACGCCCACTGTTGAGCCATTACGCATGTGAGGTCATTACCCGCGCGTTATCCATGTCAGCGCGGGAAGGAGATCAACTCCTCGAGCTTGCAAATGACAGCGGGCTGAAAAGTATGTTTGACGTAACATCTCTGCTGGCGTTCTGGATCAAAGTCAAGGCTAAATATCCTGAGACAGTCAGGAAAGCACTGAAAACGTTGCTTCCATTTCCAACATATCTCTGCAATGAATGCAACGAAAACCACATTGCGGAATAGACTGGACATAAGAAACCACCTTCGAGTATCGCTGTCTCCCGTCACCCTTCGATCGCACCGTCTTGTTGCAGGGAAACAAGCCCAGGGCTCCCACTGATTCAGCGATATTGGTGTGTTGCAATGATTTTATATGTTCCTACGGGGAAAATATGTGCTGTGTGTTTAATATCCAAACGTTACTTAAATTGTTACGATGCTATTGACTTACTTATAATATAATATAATAATTACAGCACGGAAACAGGCCATCTCTGCCCATCTAGTCCGTGCCGAACTCTTACTCTCACTTAGTCCCACCGACCTGCACTCAGCCCATAACACTCCATTCCTTTCCTGTCCATATACCTATCCAATTTTTCTTTAAATGATAATGTCGAACCTGCCTCTACCACTTCTACCGGAAGTTTGTTCAGCTCCCCTGATAATTGACTTATCGCTATATTCATGCGAGGAAAATATGCGCTGTGTTTAATATTAAATTCGTTAGATAAACCCTTTTAGAAACGAAATTGAGTGTATTAGCCACTTATCACCGATATTCCGGTCGTGACTAACACCACCCCCCGCCCTCCCCCGAACAGAATCGCCGAAAATGATTTATAGAAGAAAATGGATGCCTACAACATGCGCAAATCACGCATGCGCACTTGTACCCGCGCAAGGCTTCATGGTCATTGTAGTCTCGTAAACAACGTATTTGACTGCTACTTTTGGCCGTTGGCAACCCTATCCGCACTGCCCGGGTCGGCCGGTCTGCAAGAATATTGTCAATATGAAACCGGTCCGCAGTGCAAAAAAGGTTGGAGACCCCTGCTCTGGAGGATGAACAAGTGGCTGAGGAACTGGTGTAGGGGGCAGGGTTTCAGATTTCAGGATCAATGGGACCTCTTCTGGGGCAGGTGGGACCTGTAAAAGAGAGTCGGGTTACACTTGAAGTACAGGGGGACCAATATCCTTTCAGGGAGGTTTGTTAGTGCTATTGGGGAGGCTTTAAACTAGGTTTGCAGGGGGATGGGAACCAGAGTGCCAGAGCTGACAGTGGGGCTGGGGTGAAAATAAATGATGTTAAAAGTTCAAGCAAAGCCACAACTGGAAGGGTTGTGAGTGGTGGTAAAAATCTTCTGAGTTGTATATATTTCAATGCTAGGAGTATTGTGGGGAAGGCAGATGAGTTGAGGGCGTGGATTGACGCGTGGAATTATGACGTTATAGCAATTAGTGAAACTTGGCTACAGGAGGGACAGGACTGGCAGCTTAATATTCCAGGGTTCTGATGTTTCAGATGTGATTGAGGCAGAGGAATGAAAGGTGGGGGAGTAGCATTGCTTGTTAGAGAAAATATTACAGCAGTGCTCAGGCAGGACAGATTAGAGGGCTTGTCTACTGAGTCCTTATGGGTGGAGCTGAGAAACAGGAAAGGTATGGCCACATTAGTGGGATTGTATTACAAACCACCCAATAGTCAACGAGAATTGGAAGAGCAAATCTGCAGAGAGTTTACAGGCAACTGCAGGAAACATAAAGTTGTGGTGGTAGGGGATTTTAATTTTCCATATATTGATTGGGACTCCCATTCTGTTAGGGGTCCAGATGGTTTAGAGTTTGTAAGATGTGTTCAGGAAAGTTTTCTAAATCAATATTTAGAGGGACCAACTAGAGGGGATGCAATATTGGATCTCCTGTTAGGAAACGAGTTAGGACAAGTGACAGAAGTCTGTGTGGGGAGCACTTTGGTTCCAGTGATCATAACACTATTAGTTTCAACTTGATCATGGACGAGGATAGATCTGGTCCTAGGGTTGAGGTTCTGAACTGGAAGAAGCCCAAATTTGAAGAAATGAGAAAGGATCTAAAAAGCGTGGATTGGGACAGGTTGTTCTCTGGCAAAGATGTGATCTGTAGGTGGGAAGCCTTCAAAGGAGAAATTTTGAGAGTGCAGAGTTTGTATGTTCCTGTCAGGATTAAAGGCAAAGTAAATAGGAATAAGGAACCTTGGTTCTCAAGGGATATTGCAACTCTGATAAAGAAGAAGAGGGAGTTGTATGACATGTATAGGAAACGGAGTAAATAAGGTGCTTGAGGAGTATAAGAAGTGCAAGAAAATACTTAAGAAAGAAATCAGAAGGGCTAAAAGAAGACATGAGGTTGCCTTGGCAGTCAAAGTGAAGGATAATCCAAAGCGCTTTTACAGGTATATTAAGAGCAAAAGGATTGTAAGGGATAAAATTGGTCCTCTTGAAGATCAGAGTGGTCGGCTATGTGCGGAACCAAAGGAAATGGGGGAGATCTTAAATGGTTTTTTTGCGTCTGTATTTACTAAGGAAACTGGCATGAAGTCTATGGAATTGAGGGAATCAAGTAGTGAGACCATGGAAACTGTACAGATTGAAAAGGAGGTGGTGCTTGCTGTCTTGAGGAAAATTAAAGTGGATAAGTCCCCGGGACCTGACAGGGTGTTCCCTCGGACCTTGAAGGAGACTAGTGTTGAAATTGCGGGGGCCCTGGCAGAAATATTTAAAATGTCACTGTCTACAGGTGAGGTGCCGGAGGATTGGAGAGTGGCTCATGTTGTTCCGTTGTTTAAAAAAGGATTGAAAAGTAATCCGGGAAATTATAGGCTGGTAAATTTAATGTCGGTAGTAGGTAAGTTATTGGAGGGAGTACTAAGAGACAGAATCTACAAGCATTTGGATAGACAGGGACTTATTAGCGAGAGTCAACATGGCTTTGTGCATGGTAGGTCATGTGTGACGAATCTATTGGAATTTTTTGAGGTGATTACCAGGAAAGTGGATGAAGGGAAGGCAGTGGATATTATCTACAAGGACTTCAGTAAGGCCTTTGACAAGGTCCCGCATGGAAGGTTAGTTAGGAAAATTCAGTCGCTAGGTATACACGGAGAGGTGGTAAATTGGATTAGACATTGGCTCAGTGGAAGAAGCCAAAGAGTGGTGGTAGAAAATTGCTTCTCCGAGTGGAGGCCTGTGACTAGTGGTGTGCCACAGGGATCAGTGCTGGGTCCATTGTTATCTATATCAATGATCTGGATGATAATGTGGTAAATTGGATCAGCAAATTTGCTGATGATACAAAGATTGGAGGTGTAGTAGACAGTGAGGAAGATTTTCAGAGCCTGCAGAGGGACTTGGACCAGCTGGAAAAATGGGCTGAAAAATGGCAGATGGAGTTTAATACAGACAAGTGTGAGGTATTGCATGTTGGAAGGACAAACCAAGGTAGAACATACAGCGTTAATGGTAAGGCACTGAGGAGTGCAGCAGAACAGAGGGATCTGGGAATACAGATACAAAATTCCCTAAAAGTGGCGTCACAGGTAGATAGGGTCATAAAGAGAGCTTTTGGTACACTGGCCTTTATTAATCAAAGTATTGAGTATAAGAGCTGGAATGTTATGATGAGGTTGTATAAGGCAATGGTGAGGCCGAATCTGGAGTACTGTGTTCAGTTTTGGTCACCAAATTACAGGAAGGATATAAATAAGGTTGAAAGAGTGCAGAGAGGGTTTACAAGGATGTTGCTGGGACTTGAGAAACTCAGTTACAGAGAAAGGTTGAATAGGTTAAGACTTTATTCCCTGGAGCGTAGAAGAATGAGGGGAGATTTGATAGAGGTATATAATATTATGATGGGTATAGACAGAGTGAATGCAAGCAGGCCTTTACCACTGAGGCAAGGGGAGAAAAAAAACCAGAGGACATGGGTTAAGGGTGAGGGGGGAAAAGTTTAAGGGGAACATTGGGGGGGGGGCTTGTTCACACAGAAAGTGGTGGGAGTATGGAATGAGCTGCCAGACGAGGTGGTAAATGCGGGTTCTTTTTTAACATTTAAGAATAAGTTGGACAGATACATGGATGGGAGGTGTACGGAGAGATATGGTCCATGTGCAGGTCAGTGGGACTAGGCAGAAAATGGTTTGGCACAGCAAAGAAGGGCCAAAAGGCCTATTTCTGTGCTGTAGTTTTTCTATGGTTTCTTTCTAATAAAGTATAAAGTCAAAGGCCTTCTGAAAATCCAAATACACAACATCCACAGCATCTCCCTTGTCTAGCCTACTTGTAATTTCCTCAAAAGATTGGAATATGTTTGTCAGGCAGGATTTTCCTTCAAGGAAACCATGCTAAGTTCTGCTTATCTTGTCGTATGCCTCCAGGTACTCCGTAACCTCATGCTTGACAATGGACTCCAACAACTTCCCAACCACCGATGTCAAGCTGACAGGTCTAAAGTTTCCTTTTTGCTTCCTTGCCCCCTTCTTAAATAGCGGAGTGACATTTGCGATCTTCCAGTCCTCTGGAACCATGCCAGAATCTATTGACTTTTGAAAGATGGTTGCTAATGCAATCTCCACAGCTACTTCCTTCAGAACACGAGGGTGCATTACATCTGGTCCGGGAGATTTATCTACCCTTAGACTATTCAGCTTCCTGAGTATTTTCTCTGTCATAATTGTGACTGCGCACACTTCTCTTCCCTGACACCCTTTAGTGTCTGGTATACTGCAGATGTCTTCCTCAGTGAAGACTGATGCAAAATACTCGTTCAGTTCCTCCACCATCTCCTCATCTCCCATTACAATTTCTCCAGCATCATTTTCTATTGGTCCTATATCTACTCACCTGTCTTTTACTCTTTATATACTTGAAAAAGCTTTTAGTATCCTCTTTGATATTGTTTGCTAGCTTCCTTTCATAGTTCATCTTTTCCCTCTTAATAACTTTCTTAGTTTCCGTTGTAAGCTTTTAAAAACTTCCCAATCCTCTGTCTTCCCACTAATTTCCGATTCCTTGTATGCCCTCTCCTTTGCTTTAACTTTGGCTTTGACTTCTCGTCAGCCACGGTTGCATCCTTTTTCCATTCAAAAATTTCTTCTTTTTTGGAATATATCTGTCTTGCACCTTCCTCAATACTCTCATAAACTCCAGCCACTGCTGCTCTGCCGTCTTTCCCACTAGTGTCCCTTTCCAGTCAACTTTGGCCAGTTCCTCGCTCATGCCACTGTAATTTCCTTTACTCCACCGAAATACCGACACATTGGATTTCGGCCTCTCTTTCTCAAATTTCACAGTGAATTTATGATCATTGCCTCCGAAGGGTTCCTTCACCTCAATCTCTCTAATCACCTCTGGTTCATTACATAATACCCAATCCAGTACAGCCGATCCCCTAGTGGGCTCAACAACAAGCTGCTCTAAAAAGCCATCTCGCAGACATTCTACAAATTTTCCTTCTTGAGATCCAGTGTTGACCTGATTTTCCCAATCTACTCGCATGTTAAAATCCCCCACAATTATCATAACACTTTCCTTCTGACAAGCCTTCTCTATTTCCTGCTGTAATTTGTAGTCCACATCACTGCAGCTGTTTGGCCTGAAAGGCCATCAGGGTCCTTTTACCCCTGCGATTTCTTAGCTCAACCCATAAAGATTCTGCACCTTCCGATCTTATGTCACCTCTTTCTAATGATTTAATATCATTTCTTACCAATAAAGGCACGCCACCCCCTCTGCCTACCTTCCTATCCTTCCGATACACCGTGCATCCTTGGATGTTCAGCTCCCAGAGACATGCATCCTTTAGCCACGTCTCAGTGATGGCCACAATATCATACCTGCCAGTCTGTAGCTGTACGACAAGATCATCCACCTTATTCCTTATGCTGCGTGCATTGAAGTATGACACCTTAAGACCAGTATTTGGTACTTTTTGCTTTGATTGCACTGCAACTCATCCCAATGGCTGCAAATTTGCCCTATCACCTGCCTGTCCTTCCTGACATCTCTACTGCTCACTATGTTGGACTTATTTCTGTTTCCCCCCCTCCTCTGCTTTATCATTCCGGTTCCCATCCCCCTGCCAAATTAGTTTAAACCCTCCCTAAAAGCTCTATTAAACCTTCCCACCAGGATATTGGTCCCCTTCGGGTTCAGGTGTAACCCGTCCTTTTTTAAATAGGTCATACTCGTCCCAGAAGAGATCCCAATGATCCAAGAATCTGAAGCTCTGCCCCCTGCACCAGTCTCTCAGCCATGCATTCATCTGCCTGATCCTACTATTCTTGCCCTCGCTAGCACGTGGCACAGGTAGCAATCCTGAGATTACTACCCTGGAGGTCCTGCTTCTCAGCTTTCTTCCTAACTCCTGGAAATCTCTCTTCAGGACCTCCTCCTTTGTCCTAGCTATGTCATTGGTACCAATATGTACCAAGACAACTGGCTGCTCACCCTCTCCCTTTAGTATATTCCCGATCCGAGACATCCCCTACCCTGGCACCTAGGAGGCAACACACCATGCAGGTATCTCTGTCAGGCTCACAGAATCTCCTGTCTGTTCCCCTGACTATGGAATCCCCTACGACTACCGCATTCCTCTTCTCTCTCCTCCTCTCCTGCAGAACAGCACCAGGCTCAGTGCCAGAGACCCGGTTACTGTGGCCATCCCCTATCAGGTCATCCCCCTCAACAGCATCCAAAACGAGATACTTGTTGCTGAGGGGGGCAGCCACAGGGGTGGACTCCACTATGCAGACATTTCCCTTCAATCTCCTGACAGTCACCCAGTTTTCTGACCCCTGTAGCCTAGGGATGACTACCTTCCTGTAGCTCCTAACACCTCTTCACTTTCCCTGATAAACAGTAGGTCATCAAGCTGCAGCTCCAGATCAAAACAGCTGTTATTGATTAAATTATGGAGCATCCTAATGGCCATCTGGCATAATCTTGCTCCTGATTTGTTCACCACTTTAAATAAGAACAGGAAACCCTACAAGTACTCGGCAGATCAAGCAGCACTGTAAGCTGCTCACTGATATTGGGCAGATAGGGTAGACTGGGCTTGTTTTCCTTGGAGAGGAGGATAGGGAGTGACCTGATAAGGATGTTTAAGAGAGGCAGGTAGGCAGAATTTTTTTCCCATGGCGGAGATATCAAAAACAAGGCAGCATAGGTTACAGTGAGCAGCATAATTATGTAGTAGTTAGCATAATGCTTTACAGAGCCAGTTGCAGGGTCAAGATTCAATTCCCACAACTGTCTGTAAGGAGTTTTTACATTCTCCCCATGACTGTGCGAGTTTCCTCTTACATTCCAAAGACGTACAAGTTAGCAAGTTGTGGGTATGCTAGGTTGATACCAGAAGCATGATGACACTTGCAGGCTGTCCCCAGGATGTTGTTGTGACAAATAAAGCTAATCCTTAATCTCTTTAAGTAGCTTTATAAATTACTAGTGTAAATATAAAACTACACTAATCCCATTTGCCTGCATTAGGACTGTACACTTGTCTCACTAAATGTGTTTAGATGTCCTTGACAGTGATGTAATTTGATTTGAATCCACCACCTCCTATCAAACACTCCAAAACAAAGCATGCCTCTAACACTCCTACAAATAACATCTTATTTTTCAAACTCCTACCACTGGGCAAAGGAAAACAAATACAGCTTATTCAGTCTCTCCCATAATTGAAATCTTCCAATTCAGTTAACACCTGAGTGTCCTCTACACATTCTCAATAAATTCAGTGACCCCTGCTGCTGGACCACATGATCCAGGTTTTCATGGCTGTGAATAGTGTATACAATAGTGAAAATTTATAAAACACCTGTTAGGGCACAGATAGAATACTTTCAGGAAGGTTCTGATTGCACTGAAGGTGTGAAGAGATTCACTACGATGTGGCATAGGATTCAGTTTTGAGGAGACAGTCAGGCTGGGTTTTCTTGAAGCAGAGGCTGTGGATGGGGTAGGTTGCTGATGAAAGTGAGGGTGACAACTGATGAGGGTTAGTGACTGAGTAGGTAATTGGAGACTATCCCCAACCAGAGATATCTAAACTTGAGGGCATAGGTGTAGGGTATGGGGTAAAAAAAAAGGTATGTTAGGGGTTTTTTCTTCAGAGACTGGTTGGATCCTGGAATGCACTGCCCAAGAAGGAGATACTCTGACAGCATTACGTCACTCTCAGGCAGTGCATTCTAACCAAGCACATAAACCACCAAGGCAAAGGCAACTGTAGAGCAGATGCTGGCAAATGAGATCAGGATGGCCAAGAACTGATGTCTTATAGGAACATGATGGGTCAAAGATGGTGTTTCTGTGATGTCTATCATTCTAATAAACTCAGCTGATGACATTGACTACATGCAACACAATTTTGAGAACATTTGAGCTAATAAATGGCAAGTAACATGCCAGGCTGAAAAGCTGTTGTCAACAATAGTTACTGGGAAAACTACTGCACACTAAGTACAGCTAACCCTAACCCATTAACAAGTGAGGATGATGAGGTTTTTGGTTAATCAAAATTGGTGCTCTCAGTGATAATCCTCCATTACGGAGGTAACACAGGGTCACCTGTATTCTTAAAAATGTTTCTAAACAGTTTTCGTGGAAAATTGCACCGTCATTTTCTGTAACATAAGGCTGCATCATCTGTCCATGAGGTCAAAATGTTTTTATTTTTCCATGTACATTCCTGTAAGTGTGTATATTATGCATCTCAGATTTTAGGTACTAAATTGTTAATTCAACAAGGGCTTCCATTACCCAAAGGACCCAGTATTAGCAGATTTAATGAGTTGATAGCACTGATTTCCCATTGGCCATAGTGCATTGGAGTGCCATCAGGATTCTGCCATGACAAGGTCCACGACCCACCCTCCACCTCACTCCAGCTCCTCCATCCAGTGCAGGTTCTGGAAGGTTCTGCTGTCCATCCTGTCGATGAAGAGCTGCCCGTTCAGATGGTCCACCTCATGCTGCAGAATCCGCGACGTCCAACCTGTCGCCTCCCAGCACACTGGCTCCCCGTGCTCGTCCAGTCCTGGTAATGGACTGCTGGTTAGTCAGGCTATCAGCCCACATCCCCTTCATCCCACACCCAGCGCTCGCCCCATCCCCACCGACCACCCTTCCCTTACTAAAACCGCCCCACTGCTGCCCAATTTCCATCCCATCCCTCCTCCCGCACCCTGTCCAGCTCACAATCGCTCATTCCAACCTGTAACCTCGACGGCGCGGTGCCGGGCCACGCAGGCGGAGAAGCCGGGGACGCTGTGACAGGCCTCGGGCAACAGGACGGTCCGTGAGTCGAGGACGCGGAGCTGCGGGTTGATGAGGACCCGGAGCGGGACGGCCTTCATGTCTCGGGCTAGGCAGAGACGCGGCGGCTGGTCCTGTACGATGCGCTCGGGTACCTCGACCACCAGCACCCGAAGGGGGACTCCGAGCTGCGGCGCGCTCAGTCCCACCGCGTCAGCCCGGCGCAGCGCGGCCACGAGTGCCGCCACCAGTCGCTGAACTTCGGGCCCGCGAACCTGCTCCGGGGACACGGCCGCCGCCACAGCGCGCAACACCGGCGCCCCGACCAAGCACGGCCGCCGGAAAGGCGGAGTCGGCGGGCCGCGGAGCCACCTCTGCAGCACCTGCCAGTAAGTCCGCCGCTTCACATTGTAGCCCCGCGCTGGGCCGGGGCCGAAACCGAACCCGAGCACCAGCTCCGCAACTGGACATAACGTTCCACCCAATGAGTACAAGGAACGGGAGAGCGCGCGGAACCGTAACATGGCTGGCAAGCGGTGGCGTCACTGGTACGGGCCAATTAGAAGCCAGTGATTGGAAATGGGCTGGGGCTCGTTCAATTGGTCGTAAAGCACCACCCACAAGCGGGGGCAGGGGAGGGGAGGGGAGGGCTCATTAATAACCCCACCCATTCATAAATCCTGCGAAGGCAAATCCCGTCGGTGCGGGAGAGTAAGTGATGGATGTTCCGTTTAATTTGGAAAGTCAAATTCAGGTGTGAATTTGGCAAGGTCCCGGACATTGTAGTAGAACAGAGGAGTTTAGGATTGCAAATGAACGGTTCCCTGAAACTGGTAAGCAGGGTAGCGAGGAAGACGTTTGAGATACTGCTTAGGTTATTGGATTGGTACTGAGTTATTAGTCATAGTCATACTTTATTGATCCCGGGGGAAATTGGTTTTCGTTACAGTTGCACCATAAATAATTAAATAGTAATATGTAAATTTGCCAGTAAATTATGAAATAAGTCCTATTGGCTCAGGGTGTCTGACCCTCCAAGGGAGGAGTTGTAAAGTTTGATGGCCACAGGCAGGAATGACTTCCTATGACGCTCTGTGTTGCATCTTGGTGGATGTCACATGTACCAACATATGGTGAAAAACTTGTCTTGCAGACTGATCATATAAAACCAGATCAGGTTTTGGTATCACTGAAAAATGTTCTGAAATTAGTTGTTTTGTGTAGTACTAAAACTATAAATTATAATGTGGTATAAAAATAAATTAATTAGTGCAAAAAGAGGAGAAAATACAGAGTATGTTCATGGGTTCATTGTCCATTCACAAAATTGATGGTGGAGGCAAATAAATCGTTCCTGAAACATTGAGTGTGTCTCAGGCTCCTGTACCACCTCCCTGATGGTAGCAATGAGAAGAGGGTATGTCCTGAGTGTTGGGGGTCCTTAATGATGGATACTGTCTTTTAAGGCATCACCTTTTGAAGGTGTCTTTGAGGCTGAGGAGGCTACTACCAATGATGGAGCTGGGTAAGTTTACAACTTTCTGCAGCTTTTTCCGATGCTGTGCAGTGGCCTCTCTATACAAATGGTGATGGAGCCAGTTAGAATGCTCTGCATTTGCTCATGTCTTTGGTGACATACCAATTCTCCTCAACTCTAACTGAAAGTGTAGGGGCTGTCATGCCTTCATTGTAATTGCAACAATATGTTGGGCCCAGGATAGATCTTCAGAGATGTTGACACCCAGAAACTTGAAACTGCTCACCCTTTCCACTGCTGATCCCTCGATGAGGACTGATGTGTGTTCCCCCGATTTCCCCTTCCTGAAGTCCTCAATTAATTCCTTGGTCTTACTGACATTGTGTGCAAAGTACTTTTTGCGATACCACTCAACCAGCTGATCTATCTCGCTGCCGTATGCTTCCACATCACTATCTGAAATTCTGCCAACCATAGTTGTCATTGGCAGCTTTATAGATGATGTTTTAGCAGTGCCTAGCCACAGTCTGAGGTGTAGAGAGAGGACACATCCAGAGCAGGTAAGCAAAGGAAAGCAGGGGGATGGGAACCAGAGTGATTGTGCTGAGGATGGGGTAATTGGTTTACATACAGAGGCAGAGTGTGGTGAGATTTCTAGCAAGGAGAGGCTGAGTTTTTTTTTCTGGCTCAGGCAAGAGGAGTGTGTGTCAGTATCAGAGCCCTTTGGAAGTCAGGGAAGAGATAAAAGGAGTAGATTCAGGCAAGGCTGGTTTTTTAGGGGTGCGCAGGCATGAAAAGTGTCAGTGTCAGAGCCTAACCTCAGCTGCAAATAAAGACTCAAGCAGAGCGGCCATTGTCGGAGAGTGCCAGTGACAGAGTGTGAAAGCTCTAGCGTGAACAGGTGAAGGCACAGTTAAGAAGAGGCAAGCCTTTTGTTTTGGTATGGAGGAGTCAGGATAGAATGTTCTTCCTGACAGATGTGGGAATTCAGGATTCCTGATGACTACATCTGTGGGAAGTTCACCCAACCTCAGCACCTGACTGACTGAGTCAAGGAGTTGGAGGTACTCAGGATCATTCAGGAGGCCGAAGATGTTATAGACAAAACTTCTGAAGATGTGGTCACATCCAGAGTACAGGCATCAGATAGTAAGTAGATGGGTGACATCAGGAGAGGTAAGGGGTTTAGTAAGTTAGTGCAGGGTTCCCCTGTGGGCCAATCCCCTTGGCAACAAGCATAACCCTTTGGATACTGTTAAGGGTGGGTGGGAGGAAATGACCCATCAGCTCATGGTAACAGCTGCCAGACTGGTGGCACTGTGGCCAGCTCTGAGGGTCAACAAGGTAGGGTAAAGTCAGGCAGTGCGATAGTTATAGTGGACTCAGTAGGGGGCAGAAAGGAGACTCTGCAGCTGCAAAAGAGATTGTCAGGAACACCTCAGGAAAAGATGTCACCCTCAAACGTGGCGTGCAGATTGCACTTCTCTTTCCTGTGGCAGCAGTTTTTAGTTTTCCAGTGGAGAAAAGGAAAGAGAAAGAGTCTCCTGTATTGGAAAAGTTGACATCAAAGTCAGTCAACTTTGATGACTCACCAGTGCCAGAGAAATGGAACAAAGACACTAGCTAATAAGATATTGGAATGCAAAAATCTTTTTTCTACTGACATGTTTAATGTTGGTTGCTCCAAGAGTATTCCCTACAGTATCAGACAGAGGGTATACCTTTCCCAGAGAGGTCTTGCCAGTTAGCACCAGCGGGGTTTGAAGATGTTAGACAGCACCTGCTGAAACTTAAGGAAGCTAGAGTTATCACTGAGTCAAAGGGGTCCCAATGCGTCACCTACAGTGGTGGTGAGGAAAAAGAATGGGAAAATAGGAATGTGTGCTGATTATAAAACATTGAACAGACGTACAATCCCAAACCAATATACAGTTCCATGGATTGAGGATGCTCTGACTTGCTTAAGTGCAAGCAAATAGCTCAGTGTGTTGGATCTAAGTAGTGGGTATTCCCAAATATCAATGAGTGAATCAGATAAAGAAAATACAGCATGTACATGTGAGCGAGTTAGACCAGTGGGAAGAATTTAAAAGATTATTTTCTCTTCAGCGGTTTGATTGAGACAGGACTGCGTCAGCGTGTGGATATCAGCGAGTTAGACTGGCGGGATGAATTTAAAAAGACAGCTTTATAGAGCGGGCAGCGTAGAAGGAGTCAGAGTAGGAGGGCTTTGACTCAACAGAACTATGGCGATAATGCGTCGAAGCAAGGTAAGTTTCTTGTGAAGAATAGGAATAGGAAGATTGTCGGCGAAGCTGGTGTTCTGTACTGGGTGTCGGATGTGGGATGTCCGGGAGACTCCCAGCCTCCTAGACGGCCACATCTGCGCCAGGTGAGTCGAGCTGCAGATCCTTAGGGACCGGGTTAGGGAACTGGACATGCAGCTTGATGACCTTTGTCTGGTCAGGAAGAGTGAGGAGGTGATAGAGAGGCGCTATAGGCAAATAGTCACACCGGGGCCTTGGGAGACAGACATGTGGGTAACAGGAGAGGGAAGGGCAAGAGTCAGATACCAGAGAGTACCCCAATGGCTGTCCTCCTTAATAGGTACACCTGTTTGAATACAGTTGGGGGGGACAACCTACCTGGGGGAAACAACAGTGGCGGCGTCTCTGGCACAGCGTCTGGCCCTGTGGCTCAGAAGGGGAGGGAAAGGAAGAGGATGGCAGCAGTGATTGGGGACTCTATCGTCAGGGGGTCAGACAGGTGATTCTGTGGACGCAGGAAAGAAACATGGATGGTAGTTTGCCTCCCAAGTGCCAGGGTCCAGGATGTTTCTGATTGTGTCCATGATGTCCTGAAGTCGGAAGGTGAACAGCCAGAGTTCATGGGATTGGAGAGGGATAGGAGTAGACAAGTCAGGAAAAGGTTTAATTGGAGTAAGGGGAAATATGAAGCTATCAGGCAGGAACTTGGAAGCATAAATTGGGAGCAGATGTTCTCGGAAATGTATGGCAAAAATGTGGCAAATGTTCATAAGACCATAAGACAAAGGAGCAGAAGTAGGCCATTCGGCCCATCGAGTCTGCTCCGCCATTTTATCATGAGCTGATCCATTCTCCTATTTAGTCCCACTGCCCCGCCTTCTCACCATAACCTTTGATGCCCTGGTGACTCAGATACCTATCAATCTCTGCCTTAAATACACCGTGGCAACAAATTCCATAGATTCACCACCCTCTGACTAAAAAAATGTTTTCGCATTTCTGTTCTGAAAGGGCGCCCTTCAATCCTGAAGTTATGCCCTCTCGTACTAGACTCCCCCATCATGGGAAACAACTGTGCCACATCCACTCTGTCCATGCCTTTTAACATTCGAAATGTTTCTATGGGGTCTCCCCTCATTCTTCTAAACTCCAAGGAATACAGTCCAAGAGCGGACAAACTTTCCTCATATATTAACCCTCTCATTCCCGGAATCATTCTAGTGAATCTTCTCTGTACCCTCTCCAACGTCAGCACATCCTTTCTTAAATAAGGAGACCAAAACTGTCCACAGTACTCCAAGTGAGGTCTCACCAGCGCCTTATAGAGCCTCAACATCACATCCCTGCTCCTATACTCTATTCCTCTAGAAATGAATGCTAACATTGCATTCGCCACCTTCACTACCAACTCAACCTGGAGGTTAACTTTAAGGGAATCCTGTACGAGGGCTCCCAAGTCCCGTTGCATCTCAGAACTTTGAATTCTTTCCCCATTTAAATAATAGTCTGCCCATTTATTTTTTCTGCCAAAGTGCATAACCATACACTTTCCAATATTGTACTTCATTTGCCACTTCTCTGCCCATTCTTCCAATCTATCCAAGTCTCTCTGCAGATTCTCCGTTTCCTCAGCACTACCGGCCCCTCCACCTATCTTCATATCGTCAGCAAACTTAGCCACAAAGCCATCTATTCCATAATCCAAATCGTTGATGTACAATGTAAAAAGAAGCAGCCCCAACACTGATCCCTGTGGAACACCACTGGTAACCGGCAGCCAACCAGAATAGGATCCCTTTATTCCCACTCTCTGTTTCCTGCCAATCAGCCAACGCTCTATCCACGTATGTAACTCTCCCGTAATTCCATGCGCTCTTATCTTGTTAAGTAGCCTCATGTGTGGCACCTTGTCAAAGGCCTTCTGAAAATCCAAATATACAACATCCACTGCATCTCCCTTGTCTAGCCTACTGGTAATTTCCTCAAAAAATTGTAATAGGTTTGTCAGGCAGGATTTTCCTTTAAGGAATCCATGCTGAGTTCTGCCTATCCTGTCATATGCCTCCAGGTACTCTGTAACCTCATCCCTGACAATCAACTCCAACAACTTCCCAACCACCGATGTCAAGCTAACAGGTCTATAATTTCCTTTTTGCTTCCTTGCCCCCTTCTTAAATAGCGGAATGACATTTGCAATCTTCCAGTCTTCCGGAACCATGCCAGCATCTATCAACTTTTGAAAGATCATCGCTAATGCCTCTGCAATCTACACAGCTACTTCAGAACACGAGGGTGCATTCCATCTGGTCCAGGAGATTTATCTACCTTTAGACTATTCAGCTTCCTGAGTACTTTCTTTGTCGTAATTGTGACTGCGCACACTTCTCTTCCCTGCCACCCTTGAATGTTTGGTATTCTGCTGTCTTCCTCAGTGAAGACTGATGCAAAATACTTGTTCAGTTCCTCTGCCATCTCCTCAACTCCCATTACAATTTCTCCAGCATCATTTTCTATCGGTCCTATATCTACTCTCACCTGTCTTTTACTCTTAATATACTTGAAAAAGCTTTCAGTATCCTCTTTGATATTATTTGCTAGTTTCCTTTCATAGTTAATCTTTTCTCTCTTAATGACCTTGTTTTCCTTTTGTAAGGTTTTAAAGACTTCCCAATCCTCTGTCTTCCCACTAATTTTTGCTTCCTTGTATGCCCTCTCCTTAGCTTTAACTTTGGCTTTGACTTCTCTTGTCAACCAAGTTAGTGCAGGGTTCCCCTGTGGGCCAATCCCCTTGGCAACAAGCATAACCCTTTGGATACTGTTAAGGGTGGGTGGGAGGAAATGACCCATCAGCTCATGGTAACAGCTGCCAGACTGGTGGCACTGTGGCCAGCTCTGAGGGTCAACAAGGTAGGGTAAAGTCAGGCAGTGCGATAGTTATAGTGGACTCAGTAGGGGGCAGAAAGGAGACTCTGCAGCTGCAAAAGAGATTGTCAGGAACACCTCAGGAAAAGATGTCACCCTCAAACGTGGCGTGCAGATTGCACTTCTCTTTCCTGTGGCAGCAGTTTTTAGTTTTCCAGTGGAGAAAAGGAAAGAGAAAGAGTCTCCTGTATTGGAAAAGTTGACATCAAAGTCAGTCAACTTTGATGACTCACCAGTGCCAGAGAAATGGAACAAAGACACTAGCTAATAAGATATTGGAATGCAAAAATCTTTTTTCTACTGACATGTTTAATGTTGGTTGCTCCAAGAGTATTCCCTACAGTATCAGACAGAGGGTATACCTTTCCCAGAGAGGTCTTGCCAGTTAGCACCAGCGGGGTTTGAAGATGTTAGACAGCACCTGCTGAAACTTAAGGAAGCTAGAGTTATCACTGAGTCAAAGGGGTCCCAATGCGTCACCTACAGTGGTGGTGAGGAAAAAGAATGGGAAAATAGGAATGTGTGCTGATTATAAAACATTGAACAGACGTACAATCCCAAACCAATATACAGTTCCATGGATTGAGGATGCTCTGACTTGCTTAAGTGCAAGCAAATAGCTCAGTGTGTTGGATCTAAGTAGTGGGTATTCCCAAATATCAATGAGTGAATCAGATAAAGAAAATACAGCATGTACATGTGAGCGAGTTAGACCAGTGGGAAGAATTTAAAAGATTATTTTCTCTTCAGCGGTTTGATTGAGACAGGACTGCGTCAGCGTGTGGATATCAGCGAGTTAGACTGGCGGGATGAATTTAAAAAGACAGCTTTATAGAGCGGGCAGCGTAGAAGGAGTCAGAGTAGGAGGGCTTTGACTCAACAGAACTATGGCGATAATGCGTCGAAGCAAGGTAAGTTTCTTGTGAAGAATAGGAATAGGAAGATTGTCGGCGAAGCTGGTGTTCTGTACTGGGTGTCGGATGTGGGATGTCCGGGAGACTCCCAGCCTCCTAGACGGCCACATCTGCGCCAGGTGAGTCGAGCTGCAGATCCTTAGGGACCGGGTTAGGGAACTGGACATGCAGCTTGATGACCTTTGTCTGGTCAGGAAGAGTGAGGAGGTGATAGAGAGGCGCTATAGGCAAATAGTCACACCGGGGCCTTGGGAGACAGACATGTGGGTAACAGGAGAGGGAAGGGCAAGAGTCAGATACCAGAGAGTACCCCAATGGCTGTCCTCCTTAATAGGTACACCTGTTTGAATACAGTTGGGGGGGACAACCTACCTGGGGGAAACAACAGTGGCGGCGTCTCTGGCACAGCGTCTGGCCCTGTGGCTCAGAAGGGGAGGGAAAGGAAGAGGATGGCAGCAGTGATTGGGGACTCTATCGTCAGGGGGTCAGACAGGTGATTCTGTGGACGCAGGAAAGAAACATGGATGGTAGTTTGCCTCCCAAGTGCCAGGGTCCAGGATGTTTCTGATTGTGTCCATGATGTCCTGAAGTCGGAAGGTGAACAGCCAGAGTTCATGGGATTGGAGAGGGATAGGAGTAGACAAGTCAGGAAAAGGTTTAATTGGAGTAAGGGGAAATATGAAGCTATCAGGCAGGAACTTGGAAGCATAAATTGGGAGCAGATGTTCTCGGAAATGTATGGCAAAAATGTGGCAAATGTTCATAAGACCATAAGACAAAGGAGCAGAAGTAGGCCATTCGGCCCATCGAGTCTGCTCCGCCATTTTATCATGAGCTGATCCATTCTCCTATTTAGTCCCACTGCCCCGCCTTCTCACCATAACCTTTGATGCCCTGGTGACTCAGATACCTATCAATCTCTGCCTTAAATACACCGTGGCAACAAATTCCATAGATTCACCACCCTCTGACTAAAAAAATGTTTTCGCATTTCTGTTCTGAAAGGGCGCCCTTCAATCCTGAAGTTATGCCCTCTCGTACTAGACTCCCCCATCATGGGAAACAACTGTGCCACATCCACTCTGTCCATGCCTTTTAACATTCGAAATGTTTCTATGGGGTCTCCCCTCATTCTTCTAAACTCCAAGGAATACAGTCCAAGAGCGGACAAACTTTCCTCATATATTAACCCTCTCATTCCCGGAATCATTCTAGTGAATCTTCTCTGTACCCTCTCCAACGTCAGCACATCCTTTCTTAAATAAGGAGACCAAAACTGTCCACAGTACTCCAAGTGAGGTCTCACCAGCGCCTTATAGAGCCTCAACATCACATCCCTGCTCCTATACTCTATTCCTCTAGAAATGAATGCTAACATTGCATTCGCCACCTTCACTACCAACTCAACCTGGAGGTTAACTTTAAGGGAATCCTGTACGAGGGCTCCCAAGTCCCGTTGCATCTCAGAACTTTGAATTCTTTCCCCATTTAAATAATAGTCTGCCCATTTATTTTTTCTGCCAAAGTGCATAACCATACACTTTCCAATATTGTACTTCATTTGCCACTTCTCTGCCCATTCTTCCAATCTATCCAAGTCTCTCTGCAGATTCTCCGTTTCCTCAGCACTACCGGCCCCTCCACCTATCTTCATATCGTCAGCAAACTTAGCCACAAAGCCATCTATTCCATAATCCAAATCGTTGATGTACAATGTAAAAAGAAGCAGCCCCAACACTGATCCCTGTGGAACACCACTGGTAACCGGCAGCCAACCAGAATAGGATCCCTTTATTCCCACTCTCTGTTTCCTGCCAATCAGCCAACGCTCTATCCACGTATGTAACTCTCCCGTAATTCCATGCGCTCTTATCTTGTTAAGTAGCCTCATGTGTGGCACCTTGTCAAAGGCCTTCTGAAAATCCAAATATACAACATCCACTGCATCTCCCTTGTCTAGCCTACTGGTAATTTCCTCAAAAAATTGTAATAGGTTTGTCAGGCAGGATTTTCCTTTAAGGAATCCATGCTGAGTTCTGCCTATCCTGTCATATGCCTCCAGGTACTCTGTAACCTCATCCCTGACAATCAACTCCAACAACTTCCCAACCACCGATGTCAAGCTAACAGGTCTATAATTTCCTTTTTGCTTCCTTGCCCCCTTCTTAAATAGCGGAATGACATTTGCAATCTTCCAGTCTTCCGGAACCATGCCAGCATCTATCAACTTTTGAAAGATCATCGCTAATGCCTCTGCAATCTACACAGCTACTTCAGAACACGAGGGTGCATTCCATCTGGTCCAGGAGATTTATCTACCTTTAGACTATTCAGCTTCCTGAGTACTTTCTTTGTCGTAATTGTGACTGCGCACACTTCTCTTCCCTGCCACCCTTGAATGTTTGGTATTCTGCTGTCTTCCTCAGTGAAGACTGATGCAAAATACTTGTTCAGTTCCTCTGCCATCTCCTCAACTCCCATTACAATTTCTCCAGCATCATTTTCTATCGGTCCTATATCTACTCTCACCTGTCTTTTACTCTTAATATACTTGAAAAAGCTTTCAGTATCCTCTTTGATATTATTTGCTAGTTTCCTTTCATAGTTAATCTTTTCTCTCTTAATGACCTTGTTTTCCTTTTGTAAGGTTTTAAAGACTTCCCAATCCTCTGTCTTCCCACTAATTTTTGCTTCCTTGTATGCCCTCTCCTTAGCTTTAACTTTGGCTTTGACTTCTCTTGTCAACCACGGTTGCATCCTTCTTCCACTCGAAAGTTTCTTCGTTTTTGGAATATATCTGTCTTGTACCTTCCTCTCTTCTCGCATAAACTCCAGCCACTGCTGCTCTGCCGTCCTTCCCGCCAGTGTCCCTTTCCAGTCAACTTTGGCCAGTTCCTCTCTCATGCCACTGTAGTTTCCTTTACTCCACTGAAACACCGACACATCAGATTTCGGCTTCTCTTTTTCTAATTTCACAGTGAACTCAATCATGTTATGATCACTGCCTCCTGAGGGTTCTTTCACCTCAATCTCTCCAATCACCTCCGGTTCATTACACAATACCCAATCCAGTACAGCCGATCCCCTAGTGGGCTCAACAACAAGCTGTTCTAAAAAGCCATCTCGCAGACATTCTACAAATTCTCTCTCTTGAGATCCAGTGCTGACCTGATTTTCCCAATCTACTCGCATGTTAAAATCCCCCACAATTATCATAACACTGCCCTTCTGACAAGCCTTTTCTATTTCCAGTTGTAATTTGTAGTCCACATCCCTGCAGCTGTTTGGAGGCCTATAAATAACTGCCATCAGGGTCCTTTTACTCCTGCTATTCCTTAGCTCAACCCATAAAGATCCTGCACCTTCCGATCCTATATCACCTCTTTCTAATGATTTAATATCATTTCTTACCAATAAAGCCACGCCTCCCCCTCTGCCTACCTTCCTATCCTTCTGATACACCGTGTATCCTTGGACGTTCAGCTCCCAGAGACATCAGGGGATATTTGCGTGACATTCTGCATAGTTATGTTCCAATGAGACAGGGAAAGGATTGTAGGGTATAGGACCGTGGTTTACAAAGGCTGTTGTAAATCTAGTCAAGAAGGAAAGAAGAGCTTATAAAAGGTTCAAAAAACTAGGTAATGATAGAGATCTAGAGGATTATAAGGCTAGCAGGAAGGAGCTTAAGAATGATATTAGGAGAGCCAGAAAGGGCCATGAGAAGGCCTTAGCCAGCAGAATTAAGGGAAACCCCAAGGCATTCTACAAGTATGTGAAGAGCAAGAGGATAAGACGTGAGAGAATAGGACCAATCAAATGCAACAGTGGA
The DNA here is from genome assembly GCF_030028105.1 of Mobula birostris. Classification (NCBI taxonomy): domain Eukaryota; kingdom Metazoa; phylum Chordata; class Chondrichthyes; order Myliobatiformes; family Myliobatidae; genus Mobula; species Mobula birostris. The sequence goes on from NC_092384.1 coordinate 85,777,789, forward strand.
GAAGCGTGTCTGGAAATGGAGAAGGTTCTGTATTCACTACGGGAAAGGATCTTGGCAATTTTAGGACTGACTTACAGCAGACTGAAAAATGTGAGCATATAGACATTAAGAAAGAAGATGTTCAAGGGTTCAAAGGTACATTTTATATCAGAGAAATGTATACAATGTGCATCCTAATACTCCTGGGAGGGAGGAGAAGGTGCGCGGCCATTCCGAATGAGTATCGATTATGTGTTAACTAGGAGGCCGTGCACAATCCGGATTTGATGGAGACAGCCCTGAGAAGCATGGAGGAACACCTGGAGTAACTTGTGAAATGCCCGCTTTGCTGCCGCTGCTACTGTGCGATTGAGGTCGGCTTTGCCTATTGCCTGTTGCCGGGGACGGGGTCGAGGCGCTCGGCAGAGATGGTGCTCGGTGCTTGGTGTCGGAGGGCTGGTCGGAGGCTTGGAATTTTCGGACGGACTGGAAGTCGGACTGTGGTTGGCTGCTTCCAGTATGCTGCATCGGCAAGTTGGCGGCGCTGGAGGTTTACCGTCTGCGTGAGATGATGGGACTTTTACCGTGCCATGGTCTGTTCTTATCAAATTACGGTATTGCTTTGCACTGTTGTAACTATATGTTATAATTATGTGGTTTTGTTAGTTTTTAAGTTGGTTTGTCATTCAGGGCCCCAAACAGTCCTTCCAGGTGAGGCAACACTTCACCTGTGAGTCGACTGGGGTGATATACTGTGTCCGGTGCTCCCGATGTGGCCTTTTATTTATTGGCGAGACCCAACGCAGACTGGGAGACCACTTTGCTGAACATCTACGCTCTGTCCGCCAGAGAAAGCAGGATCTCCCAGTGGCCACACATTTTAATTCCACATCCCATTCCCATTCTGACATGTCTATCCACGGCCCCCTCTACTGTAAAGGTGAAGCCACACTCAGGTTGGAGGAACAACGCCTTATATTCCGTCTGGGTAGCCTCCAACCTGACGGCATGAACATCGACTTCTCTAACTTCTGCTAATGCCCCACCTCCCCCTCGTACCCCATCTGTTACTTACTTTTATGCACACATTCTTTCTCTCACTCTCCTTTTACTCCCTCTGTCCCTCTGAATATACCTCTTGCCCATCCTCTGGGTTCCCCCCCCCCCTTGTCTTTCTTCCCGGACCTCCTGTCCCATGATCCTCTCGTATCCCCTTTTGCCTATCACCTGTCCAGCTCTTGGCTCCATCCCTCCCCCTCCTGTCCTCTCCTATCATTTTGGATCTCCCCCTCCCCCTCCTACTTTCAAATCCCTTACTCACTCTTCCTTCAGTTAGTCCTGACGAAGGGTCTCGGCCTGAAACGTCGACTGCACCTCTTCCTAGAGATGCTGCCTGGCCTGCTGCGTTCACCAGCAACTTTGATGTGTGTTGACCGATCCACGATCCCAATTTCAGTCGTACCCGGGCTACCCCAACAGGAACCGCACACATGCAAAACTAACCCATCCTCCGCCCCGCGCACTCCCGTCATTAACCCTCTGTCCCTATTCCGTTTAAGGGGCATTAACGGGCACAGGGATGTGGGATTAGTAAAGGTTAGCATCAGTATCAGCCCAGACGTGGTGGGCTGAAGGGTCTGTTCCTGGGTTGAATTTTCCGTGTTCCATTGTAATTGATCTCCTCATCCAAATCATTGATGTTAATTTTCGACCATTGGGACCTGGAAACCAATCCATGTGGCATCCAGCTTCCTAACCCTTTACTTTCCATAAATTCATTTTGACTTTGCCCAATCCTATTAATTTTAAGTGTTCTGTTTAGACATCCTTAATAATAAATTCTGGTATTTTCATGAAAATTGATGTCAAATCATCATTGTTATGTGCGTCCTTTATGACGTGGACAGTTATGGTCTTTGACCATGACTGTTCTTGGCAAATTTTTATACAGAAGTGGTTTGCCATTGCCTTCTTCTGTGTAGTGTCTTTAGAAGATGGGTGGCCCCAGCTGTTATCAATATTCTTAAGAAATTGTCTGCCTGGTGTCAGTCACCACATTACCAGAACTTGTAATATGCCACAGAAACCAGTTTACATACTACTCTTTTACTTAAACATGTACCCAATTCTCCAATGCAATTACCTTGTGAATATACTGTAAGTAATTGTAAGTGTAACGTTCAGTTATATTGGCTCGTGTCTGTCTAGGGGAAATCCAGCCCAGCACCCACCTCAACACTCCCCACAGGGTCGGTTGCTGCCCGAATCAATCACAAATATCAATCATCAGCCAGCACACCCAGTAAATTTTATAAAAAAACACTTTATAGATATTACTAATTCTATGACATTAATATACATTTGATACAGAGAGGAAAGTAATGAAAAAAAAGGCGCCAACACTTATCCAAGTCTAAGTTCTTCGTGCGCTACGTTGGAGCTCAATTCGACTTCAGACGACCACCCGAATTCCGTCGACTCACAGCTCGGGACCACCCTGAGTGATCGACTGGAGCCTCTTCACACGTACGCGGTCCTCCTCGTCTCTCCTCCGACTCCCCGCCAAAACTCAGTCCACAGTCATATCATACAGCATGGCGTCCGAAAACAAAACGATACATAACCACCCATTGGCTAATAGAACCCTGTTATCTCATTTTAAAGTAAACAAACTGCTAGCGCAAACTCTCTCTCAGCGTTAAAGCACAACAAAGCCGCATTCCCCAGATTAACATAACAAAGTCGCCATTTTAAATGTAACAAAAGAAAGACCCCGTACATAAGTGTATACACTGTAAGTGTTGGCACGTGACCAAGTGGTTAAGGCATTCATCTAGTGATCTGAAGGTCGTGAGTTCGAGCCTCAGCCGAGGGAACGTGTTATGTCCTTGAGCAAGGCACTTAATCACACATTGCTCTGCGACGACACCGGTGCCAAGCTGTATGGGTCCTAATGCCCTTCCCTTGGACAACATCGGTGGTGTGGAGAGGGGAGACTTGCAACATGGGCAACTGCCAGTCTTCCATACAACCTTGCCTAGGCCTGCGCCCTGGAAACCTTCCAAGGCGCAAATCCATAGTCTCAGGAGACTAACAGATATATGTAAGTAATAATAAAGGAAAAGCCGGCTGGTGGCGTAGTGGCAACAGCACCGAACTTTGGAGCAAAGGCTCCCGAGTTGGAATCCAGCCGGCTTCCTTGCATGCTTTCCATCTGTGCTGGGTTGAGTGTCGAGCTAGCAACTCTGCCTCGTTAAAATAAGAAGGCCTACTAAAAAACGCCGTCATGTCGGCGTCCTGATGACTCCACTGGGAGTTAAGGGCTTTGAGAATTATAAAGAAAAAGACCATTTTAAAGTTCGTAAGATATTTATTAGAAACACAAAACTTTACAGTAATATTATTTAATAAGTCATTTAAAAGAGATTTCCATTTAGAAGACATAAGATCATCATTGATGCTGTCCTCACCCACATCTCCTCCATTTCCTAAACATCAGCACTCATCACATCTTCCTGTTGCCTTAAAAGTGAAAGCGTTCCTCTTGTCCATACCTACCACCCCATGAGCTTCTGCATCTACTGCAACTACCGCCATCTCCAAAGGAATCCGAGCACCAAACATATCTTTACCCCGCCCCCCATCTCTATGCTTTCCACAGGGATCACTCCCTCCATGATTCTCTTGCCATTCAACTCTTCCCCCCACCCCCCACTAATCTTCCTCCTGGCACTTATCCCTGCAAGCGGCCTAACTGCTAGACCTGCCCATTCTCCTCCTTCCTCACCTCCATTCAGGGCCCAAAACAGTCCTTCCAGGTGAGGCAACACTTCACCTCCAAATCTGCTGTAGTTGTCTATTGTGTCTCATGCTTCTGATGCAGTCTCCTCTACATTAGTAAGACCCATTGTAAATTGGCAGACCATTTTGTCGATTCAAAGTGGAACTTCCCAGTGACCAAACATTTTAATTCCAATTCCCATTCCCATTCATACGTGCCAGTCCATGGCCTCCTCTTGTGCCATGATGAGGCTACCCTCAGGATGGAGGAACATCTTATATTCCATCTGGGTAGCCTGCAACTTGATGATATGAATATCAATTTCTTCTTGTGAATAAAAAAAAAATCCCTTCCCCTCCCCTCTTCCTCTATTCTCCACTCTGTCCTCCGACCTCTTCTCACCTGCCTATCACTGCCCCCAGGTCCCCTCATCTTCCTTCCCTTTCTCATATGGTTCACCCTCCTCTCCTGTCAGATTCCTTTCACTCCAGCCCTTTACCTTTCCTACCCATCTGGCTTCACCTATCACCTTCTAGCTCGCCTCCTTCTCCTCCCGTCACCTTTTCATCCTGTCATCTTCCCCCTCCCTTTCCAGTCCTGAAGAAGGGTCTCGGCCCGAAACATCAACTGTTTATTCATTTTCGTAGATGCTGCCTGACCTGCTCAGTTCCTCTAGCATTTTGTGCGTGTTGCTTAAGACCATAAGACATAGGTGCAGAATCAGGGCATTCAGCCCATCAAGTCTTCTTTGAACAGACCTGATGCGGGAAAAAAATTTCAGGGAGTTGGGTGCTGAGTTAAAGGGCAGGATTTTCAGGGTTGTGATCTCAGGACTGCTACCTGTGCCTCATGCCAGTGAGGCCAGAAATAGGAAGATTATACAGTTTAACAAGCGGCTAAGAAGCTGGTGTAGAAGGGAGGGCATCAGATCTTTGGATCATTGGGCTCTCTTCCGGGGAGGTTTGGTAGTGCTGCACAAAGATGTTAAACTAGAGTTGCAAGAGGATGGGAACTAGAGTGCCAGAACAGTTAGTGGGAGACATGCTGGTAAGACCTCAGACAAAGTCAGGAATCAAAAGGTTGGGCATGGTGCGACTAATGTTCTGAGCTGCATATATTTCAGTGCAAGAAGTATCGCAGGAAAGGCAGCTGAGCTCAAAGCATGGATCAACACCTGGATTTATGATATTGTAGCCATTACTGAAACTTGGTTGCAGGAGGGGCAGGACTGGCAGCTCAATATTCTGGGGTTCCATTGTTTTAGACATAACAGAGCAGTAGGGATTAAAGGAGGCGAGGTTACATTACTAGCCAGGGAAAATGTCACAGCAGTGCTCAGTTAGGACAGACGGGAGAACCTCCCTCTGCTACTGGATCCTAGACTTCCTGACTAGGAGACCTCAGTCAGTCCGGATCGGGAGCAGCATCTCCAACACCTTCACACTGAGCACAGGGGACACCCCCAGGGCTGTGTGCTCAGTCCACTGCTGTTCACTCTGCTGACCCATGACTGTGTTGCAACACACAGCTCGAACCACATCATCAAGTTCACCGATAACACGACCGTGGGTCTCATCAGCAAGAACGATGAGTCAGCATACAGAGAGGAGGTGCAATGGCTAACGGACTGGTGCAGAACCAACAACCTGTCTCTGAATGTGAACAAAACAAAAGAGATGGTTGTTGACTTCAGGAGAGCACGGAGCGACCACTCTCTGCTGAAACATAGAAACACAGAAAATAGGTGCAGGAGTAGGCCATTCGGCCCTTCGAGCCTGCACCGCCATTCAGTACGATCATGGCTGATCATCCAACTCAGAACCTTGTACCTGCCTTCTCTCCATACCCCCGATCCCTTTAGCCACAAGGGGCATATCTAACTCCCTCTTAAATATGGCCAATGAACTGGCCTCAACTGTTTCCTGTGGCAGAGAATTCCACAGATTCACCACTCTCTGTGTGAAGAAGTTTTTCCTCATCTCGGTCCTAAAAGGCTTCCCCTCTATCCTCAAACTGTGACCCCTCGTTCTGGACTTCCCCAACATTGGGAATATCTTCCTGCATCTAGCCTGTCCAATCCCTTTAGGATTTTATACGTTTCAATAAGATCCCCCTTCAATCTTCTAAATTCCAATAAGTATAAGCCTAGTCGATCCAGTCTTTCATCATCTGAAAGTCCTGCCATCCCAGAAATCAATCTGGTGAACCTTCTTTGTACCCCCTCTATGGCAAGAATGTCTTTCCTCAGATTAGGGGACCAAAACTGCACACAATACTCCAGATGTGGTCTCACCAAGGCCTTGTACAACTGCAGTAGTACCTCTCTGCTCCTGTACTCGAATCCTCTTGCTATGAATGCCAGCATAGCATTCACCGCCTTTTTCACCGCCTGCTGTACCTGCATGCCCACTTTCAATGACTGGTGTACAATGACACCCAGGTCTCGTTGTACCTCCCCTTTTCCTAATCGGCCACCATTCAGATAATAGTCTGTTTTCTTGTTTTTGCCACCAAAGTGGATAACCTCACATTTATCCACATTAAATTGCATCTGCCATGAATTTGCACACTCACCTAACCTATCCAAGTCACCCTGCATCCTCTTAGCATCCTCCTCACAGCTAACACTGCTGCCCAGCTTCGTGTCATCCGCAAACTTGGAGATGCTGCATTTAATTCCCGCGTCTAAGTTATTAATATATATTGTATACAACTGGGGTCCCAGCTCTGAGCCTTGCGGTACCCCACTAGTCACTGCCTGCCATTCTGAAAAGGTCCTGTTTATTCCCACTCTTTGCTTCCTGTCTGCCAACCAATTCTCTATCCACATCAATACCATACCCCCAATACTGTGTGCTTTAAGTTTGCACACTAATTTCCTGTGTGGGACCTTGTCAAAAGCCTTTTGAAAATCCAAGTATACCACATCCACTGGTTCTCCCCTATCCACTCTACTAGTTACATCCTCAAAAAATTCTATGAGATTCATCAGACATGATTTTCCTTTCACAAATCCATGCTGACTTTGTCCGATGATTTCACCGCTTTCCAAGTGTGCTGTTATCACATCTTTGATAACTGACTCGAGCATTTTCCCCACCACCGATGTCAGGCTAACCAGTCTATAATTCCCCGGTTTCTCTCTCCCTCCTTTTTTAAAAAGCGGGGTTACATTAGCCACCCTCCAATCCTCAGGAACTAATCCAGAATCTAAAGAGTTTTGAAAAATTCTTTAGAAATAGCCACTATTTCTTGGGCTACTTCCTTAAGCACTCTGGGATGCAGACCATCTGGCCCTGGGGATTTATCTGCCTTTAATCCCTTCAATTTACCTAACACCACTTCCCTACTAACATGTATTTCCCTCAGTTCCTCCATCTCACTAGACCCTCTGTCCCCTACTATTTCCGGAAGATTATTTATGTCCTCCTTAGTGAAGACAGAACCAAAGTAGTTATTCAATTGGTCTGCCATGTCCTTGTTCCCCATGATCAATTCACCTGTTTCTGACTGTAAGGGACCTACATTTGTCTTAACCAATCTTTTTCTTTTCACATATCTATAAAAGCTTTTACAGTCAGTTTTTATGTTCCCTGCCAGCTTTCTCTCATAATCTTTTTTCCCTATCCTAATTAAGCCCTTTGTCCTCCTTTGCTGGACTCTGAATTTCTCCCAGTCCTCATTGACAGCTCCTCCATTGAGATCATTAAGAGCACCAAATTTCTTGGTGTTCACCTGGCGGAGAATCTCACTTGGTCCCTCAACACCAGTTCCATAGCCAAGAAAGTCCAGAAGCGTCTCTACTTTCGGTGAAGGCTGAGAAAAGTCCATCTCCCCCCCCCCCCCCCCCCCCCCATCCTCACCACATTCTGCAGAGGTTGTATTGAGAGCATCCTGAGCAGCTGCATCACAGCCTGGTTCGGGAATTGCACCATCCTGGATCGCAAGACCCTACAGCGGATAGTGAGGTCAGCTGAGAAGATCATTGGGGTCTCTCTTCCCGCCATTACAGACATTTACACCGCACGCTGCACCTGTAAAGCCGACAGCATTGTGAAGGACCCCACGCACCCCTCATACAAACTCTTCTCCCTCCTGCCATCTGGCAAAAGGTACCAACGCATTCAGGCTCTCACGACCAGTCTGTGCAACAGTTTCTTCCCCCAATCCATCAGACTCCTTAATACCCAGAATCTAGACTGACGTCTACGTCATTTATTATTATATTGTAATTTGTCCTCTACTGTGGCTATTGTCTTGTTTATTATTTATTGTCCTGCCCTGCACTGTTTTGTGCACTTTATGCAGTCCTGTGTAGGTCTGTAGTCTAGTGTAGTTTTTGTGTTGTCTTACGTAGTCTGGTGTAGCCTTGTGTTGTCTCACTTAGTCTAGTGTAGTTTTGTGTTTCATGTAGCACCATGGTCCTGGAGGAACGTTGTTTCATTTTTACTGTGTACTGTACCAGCAGTTTATGGTCAAAATGACAATAAAAAGCGACTTGACTTGACTAGTGAGGCGCTATGGGAGAAACTAAGAAATAAAGAAGGTATGACCACGTTAAGGGCTACATTACTGATAGTCTGCGTGATTTAGAGGATCAAATATGTAGAGAATTGCAGACTGTTGCAAGAAACATCAGATGGTTATTGTAGGTGATTTTAACATATTGACTGGGACTCCAATATGTAAAAGGACTAGATGGTATAGAGTGTGTCAAATGTGTTCAGGAAAGTTTCCTTAATCAGTACATAAAAGTCTCAATGAGAGAGTGTGCAATTCTGCTATTCGGGAATGAGATAGGGCAAGTGACAGAAGTTTGTGTAGGAGAACACTTTGCATTTAGTGATCATAATGCCATTAATTTCAAAGTAAATATGGAAAAAGATAGATCTGGTCAGCAGGTTGTGTTGCTAAATTGGAGAAAGGGCAATTTTGATGGTATCAGAAATGATCTAGCAAATAGGATTAGGACAGGCTGTTTTCTGGCAAAGGTTTACTCAGTAAGTGGGAGGCCTTCAGAAGTGAAATTTTGAGAGTACAAAGCTTGTATGTGCCTGTCAGAATAAAAAGATAAAGATAACAAGTTTAGGGAACTTTGGTTTTCAAGAGATATTGCGGCCCTGGTTAAGAAAACAAAAGGAGGTATATAGCAGATAGCAACAAATGAGCTGCTTATGGTGTATAAGAAATGCAAGAGAACATTTAAGAAAGAAATCAGGGAGGCTAAAAGAATGCATGAGGTTGCCTTAGCAGACAACGTGAAGGAGAATCCTAAAGAATTCTACAGATGTATCAAGAGCAAAAGGATTACAAGGGACAAGATCGGTCCTCTGGGAGATTAGAATAGTAATCCATGCGTGGAACCAAAAGAGATGAGGGAGATGATTAATGATTTTATGTTGCATCTGTATTTACTCAGGAGGTGGACAGTCTATATCAGTGAGGCAAAGCAGCATTGACATCATTGACCCTATCCAGATTATAAAGGAGGAAATGTTTGCAGTTTCAAGGGACTAATATCCTGGCAGGGTGGTTTGCTAAGGCTACTGGGGAGAGTTTAAACTAGAATCGCGGGGGGGCGGGGGTGGGAACTGAACTGAAGAGATGGAGGAAGGGGCAGTTGGCTCACAAATTGAGAAAGCTTGTAGACAGTGTGAGAGGGAGGATAGGCAGGTGACAGAGAAGGGATGCACTCAGACTGATGGTTTGAGATGTGTCTATTTTAATGCAAGGATTATCATGAACAAAGCAGATGAGCTTAGAGCGTGGATCAGTACTTGAAGCTATGATGTTGTGGCCATTACAGAGACTTGGATGGCTCGGGGCAGGAATGGTTACTTAGAGTGCCAGGCTTTAGATGTTTCAGAAAGGACAGGGAGGGAGGCAAAAGAGGTGGGGGCGTGGCATCATTGATCAGAGATAGTGTCACGGCTGCAGAAAAGGAGGTCATGGAGGGATTGTCTACTGAGTCTCTGTGGGTGGAAGTTAGGAATAGGAAGGGGTCAATAACTACTGGGTGCTTTTTATAGACCACCCAATAGTAACAGGGACATCGACGAGCAGATAGGGAGACTGATTCTGGAAAGGTGTAATAATAACAGGGTTATCGTGGTGAGAGATTTTAATTTCCACAATATTGATAGGCATCTCCTTAGAGCAAGGGGTTAAGATGGGGTGGAGTTTGTTAGGTGTGTTCAGGAAGGTTTCCTGACACAATATGTAGAAAAGCCTACAAGAGGAGAGACTGTACTTGATCTGGTATTGGGAAATGAACCTGGTCAGGTGTCAGGTCTCTCAGTGGGAGAGCATTTTAAAGATAGTGATCACAATTCTATCTCCTTTACCACAGCATTGTAGAGAGATAGGAACAGACAAGTTAGGAATGTGTTTAATTGGAGTAAGGGAAAATATGAAGCTAAAAGGCAGGAACTTGGAAGCATAAATTGGGAACAGATGTTCTCAGGGAAATGTACGGTAGAAATCTGGCAAATGTTCAGGGGATATTTGTGTGGTGCTCTGCATAGGCATGTTCCAATGAGACAGGGAAAGGATGGTAGAACACAGGAACCACAGTGTACAAAGGCTGTTGAAAATTTAGTCAAGAAGAAAAGAAAAGCTCATAAAAGGTTCAAAAAACTAGGTAATGATAGAGATCGAGAAGATTATAAGGCTAGCAGGAAGGAGCTTAAGAATGAAATTAGGAGAGCCAGAAGGGGCCATGAGAAGGCCTTGGTGGACAGGATTAAGGAAAACCCCAAGGCATTCTACAAGTATATGAAGAGAAAGAGGACAGGATGTGAGAGAATAGGACCAATCAAGTGTGACAGTGGAAAAGAGTGTATGGAACCGGAGGAGATAGCAGAGGTACTTAATGAATACTTTGCTTTATTATTCACTACAGAAAAGGACCTTGGTGATTGTAGGGATGACTTACAACGGTCTGAAAAGCTTGAGCATGTAGATATTAAGAAAGAGGATGTGCTGGAGCTTTTGGAAAGCATCAAGTTGGATAAGTCACTGGGACCAGACAAGATATACCCCAGGCTACTGTGGAAGGCGAGGGAGGAGATTGTTGAGCCTCTGGCAGTGATTTTTGCATCATCAGTGGGGATGGGAGAAGTCTAGAGGATTGGATGGTAGTAGATGTTGTTCCCTTATTCGAGAAAGTGGGTAGAGATAACCCAGGAAATTGTAGACCAGTGAGTCTTACTTCAGTGGTTAGTAAGTTGATGGAGAAGATCCTGAGAGGCAGGATTTATGAACATTTGGAGAGGTATAATATGATTAGGAATAGTCAGCATGGCTTTGTCAAAGGCAGGTCATGTCTAACAAGCCAGATTGAATTTTTTGAGGATGTGACTAAACACATTGATGAAGGTAGAGCAGTAGATGTAGTGTATATGGATTTCAGCAAGGCATTTAATAAGGTACCTCATGCAAGACTTATTGAGAAAGTAAGGAGGCATGGGATCCAAGGGGACCATGCTTTGTGGATCCAGAATTGGCTTGCGCATAGAAGGCAAAGTGTGGTTATAGACGGATCATATTCTGCACGGAAGTCAGTGACCAGTGGTGTGCCTCAGGGATCTGTTCTGGGACCCCTTCTCTTCGTGATGTTTATAAGTGATCTGGATGAGGAAGTGGGGGAATGGGTTTGTAAATTTGCTGATGACACGAATGCTGGGGGTGTTGTTGATTGTGTGGAGGGCTGTCAGAGGTTACAGCGGGACATCGATAGGATGCAAAACTGGGCTGAGAAGTGGCAGATGGAGTTCAACCCAGATAAGTGTGAGGTGGTTTATTTTGATAGGTCAAATATGATGGCCGAATATAGTATTAATGGTAAGATTCTTGACAGTGTGGAGAATGGGCAAAGAAGGGGCAGATGTTATACAATGTCATGAAGTGTATGGTCATGCACTTTGGTAGCAGAAATAAAAGTATAGACAATTTTCTAAATTAAGAGAAAATTCAAATATCAGAAGGGCAAAGCGACTTAGGAGCCCGAGTGCAGGATTACCTGAAGGTTACTTGCAGGTTGAGTCAGTGGCGAAGAAAGCAAATGCAATGTTAGTATTTATTTCAAGAACACTAGAACTTAAAAGCAAGGATGTAACGTTGAGGCTTTATAAAGCACTGGTGAAACCTCACTTGGAGTATTGTGAGAAATTTTGGGCTGTTTATCTCATAAAGGATGTGCTGACATTGGAGAGGGTTCAAAGGAGGTTCACAAAAATGATTCCCATATTAAAAGGCTTGTCATATGAGGAGTAACACACATAAAAGTTGCTGGTGAACACAGCAGGCCAGGCAGCATCTCTAGGAAGAGGTGCAGTTGACGTTTCAGGCCGAGACCCTTTGTCAGGTCCTTTGTCAGACTCGATGGGCCAATTCTGCTCCTATATCTTATGGTCTTATGGTTTTTTTGCTTTTTGAACAGTTGCTCCAGCACAGAAGGGAGTTTTTCTGAACAGCTTCAGGAGCAATTATATACTATGAATTAAATGTGACATTATTAATACTGTCAGTTGAGAACCGACAACTGGATCCAAGTGTTGGAAATGATCTCAAACAAGTAACAAGTGCCAGTTCACCTCTAGGTTACCCCATATCCTACAGATTAAATTCCATGCGAATTACTGTGCATAAATAATAAATTAAACTTTGTACAATAATTTATAAATTACATTAGGATTGAATTAAATAGTTAAAACTGAAGCACAGGCCATCATTTAATAGGATCCAGTGAACACGGCATCACTTATCACCTTCAGCATCGGGTGAACTGTAATGTTCTTGTGGCTGGAAATGTTCCTCACAGAACTCACGGATGCGGTTACACGCTTCCGACATCAAGTCTTCAGGAACAGTCACAACCAGTCTGAAGTAGTTTGGATACTCAAAGCACTACAGATGGAAGATGAGAAGTTAAACATTCCAATTAAATCTTCCTGTTGTTGCCGGAATAAATGAAAGAGATCATCATCGTTCCCAATTGTTTCTAATGTATCAGAAGATGATGATGATGCAGATATTAGAGAAATCTGAGGAAAGTCAACCCATACTATTCTAAAATTGTTGCTGTCAGCAGCCTTTCCAGGTGCAATACACCAGACAAATTCCTGGATAAGGTAATTGGATAATGGACTATTATCTAAATGGGGAGAAAATTCAAACATCAGGGATGCAAAGGTAATTAGGAGTCCTCTTGCAAAACCCCCAGAAGATTAATTCACAGGTTGAGTCTGTGGTAAAGAAAGTAAATGCAATGGTGGCATTTATTTCAAGGGGAATAGACTACAAAAACAAGGAGATAATGCTGAAGCTTTATAAGACTCTAGTCAGACTGCACTTGGAGTATTGTCAACAGTTTTGGGTCCCTTATCTCAGAAAGGGTGTGTTGTCATTGGAGAGAGTCCAGAGGAGGTTCACAAGGATGATTCCAGGAATGAAGGGGTGAATATATGGGGAGCGTTTGGCAGCTTTGACCCTGTACTCACTGGAATTTAGAAGACTGCAGGCAGATTTCATTGAAGCCTACTGAATGTTGAAAGGACTAGATAAGGTGGATGTGGAGAGGATATTTCCTCTGGAGGGGCAACCTTTTAGAAAAGAAGTAAGGAGGAATTTTTTTAGCCAAAGAGAAACATAGAAACATAGCACAATACAGGCCCTTCAGTCCACAAAGCAGTGCCGAACATGTCCTCACCTTAGAAATTACCTACATAGCCCTCTATTTTTCTGAGCTCCATGTACCTATCCAGAAGTCTCTAAAAAGACCCTATCATATCTGCCTCCACCACTGTCTCCAGCAGCCCATTCCATGCACTCATGACTCTCTGCGTAAGAAACTTACCCGATATCGCCTCTGTACCTGCTTCCAAGCACATTAAATCTGTGCCCTCTCGAGAAAGCCTCTGACTACCTAACCGATCAATGCCTCTGACTATCCACACGATCAATGCCTCTCATTATCTTATACATCTCTGCCGGGTCACCTCTCATCCTCCATCGCACCAAGGCGAAAAGACCAAGTTCACTCAACCTATTCTCGTAAGACATGCTCCCCAATCCAGGCAACATCCTTGTAAATCTCCTCTGCACCCTTTCTATAGTTTCCACATCCTTCTTGTAGTGAGGCGACCAGAACTGAGCACAATACTCCAGGTGGGGTCTGAACAGGGTCCGATATAGCTGCAATATTACCGCTCAGCTCTTAAACTAAATCCCATGATTGATGAAGGCCAATGCACCGTATGCCTTCTTGACCACAGAGTCAACCTGCGCAGCAGCTTTGAGTGTCCACTGGACTCGAACCCTAAGGTCCCTCTGATCCTCCACACTGCCACGAGTCTTACCATTAATACCATATTCTGCCATCATATTTGACCTACCAAAATGAACCACAAAACACTTATCTATGTTGAACTCCATCTGCCACTTCTCAGCCCAGTTTTGCACCTTATCAATATCTTGCTGTAACCTCTGAAAGCCCTCCACACTATCCACAACACCCCCAACCTTTGTGTCATCAGCAAATTTACTCACCCACCATCCACTTCCTCATTCAGGACATTTATAAAAACCATGAAGAGCAGGGGTCCCAGAACAGATCCCTGAAGTTCACTGTCCTCTATGCAGAATATGACTTGTCTACAACCACACTTTCCCTTCTGTGGGCAAGCCAGTTCTGGGTCCACAAAGCAATGACCCCGTGGATCCCATGCCTCCTTACTTTCTCAATAAGCCTTGCATGGGGTACCTCATCAAATACCTTACTGAAATCCATATACACTACATCTACTGCTCGATCTTCATCAATGTGTTTAGTCATATCCTCAAAAAACTCAATCAGGCTTGTAAGGCACGACCTGCCTTTGACAAAGCCATGCTGACCATTCCTAATCATACTATGCCTCTCCAAATGTTCATAAATCCTGCCTCTCAGGATCTTCTCCATCAACTTGCCAACCACTGCAGTAAAACTCACTGGTCTATAATTTCCTGGGCTATCTCTACTCCCGTTCTGAATAAGGGAGCATCCGCAACCCTCCAATCCTCCAGAGCCTCTCCAGCCCCCATTGATGATCTAAAGTTCATCGCCAGAGGCTCAGCAATCTCCTCTGTCACCTCCCACAGTAGCTTGGGGTACATCCCGTCCGGTCTCGGTGATTTATCCAACTTGATGCTTTCCAAAAGCTCCAGCACATCCTCTTCCTTAATATCTACATGTGCAAGCTTTTCAGTCCGCTGCAAATCATCCCTACATTCGCCAAGGTCCTTTTCTGTAGTGAATATTGAAGCAAGTATTCATTAAGTACCTCTGCTATCTCCTCCGGTTCCATACACATTTTTCCACTGTCACACTTGCTTGGTCCTATTCTCTTACATCTTATCCTCTTGCTCTTCACATACTTGTAGAATGCCTTGGGGCTTTCCTTAATCCTGTATGTCAAGGCCTTCTCATGGCCCCTTCTGGCTCTCCCAATTTCATTCTTAAGCTCCCTCCTGCTAGCATTATAATCTTCTACATCTCTATCATTACCTAGTTTTTTGAACCTTTCGTAAGCTCTTCTTTTCTTGTTGACTAGATTTACAGCAGCCTTTGTCCACCACGGTTCCTGTACCCTACGATCCTTCCCCTGTCTCATTGGAATGTACCTATGCAGAACTCCATGCAAATATCCCCTGAACATTTGCCACGTTTCTTCTGTATGTTTCCCAGAGAACATCTGTTTCCAGTTTATACTTCCAAGTTCCTACCTGATAGCCTCATATTTCCCTTACTCCAATTAAACGCTTTCCTAACTTGTCTGTTCCAATCCCTTTCCAATGCTATGGTGAAGGAGATAGAATTGTGATCACTGTCTCCAAGATGCTCTCCCACTGGGAGACCTGACACCTGACCAGGTTCATTTCCCAATACCAGATCAAGTACAGCCTCTCCTCTTGTAGGCTTATCTACATATTGTGTCAAGAAACCTTCCTAAACACACCTAATAAACTCCACCCCATCTAAACCTCTTGCCCTAGGGAGATGCCAATCAATATTTGGGAAATTAAAATCTCCCACCACAACAACCCTGTTATTATTACACCTTTCCAGAATCTGTCTCCCTATCTGCTCCTCAATGTCCCTGTTAGTATTGGGTGGTCTATAAAAAACACCTAGTAAAGTTATTGATCCCTTCCTGTTCCACCCACAGGGACTGCATAGACGATCCCTCTACGACTTCCTCCTTTCCCGAAGCCGTGACACTATCTCTGATCAACAGTGCCACACCCCGACCTCTTTTGCCTCCCTCCCTGTCCTTTCTGAAACATCTAAAGCCTGGCTCTCGAAGTAACCATTCCTGTCCCTGAGCCATCCAAGTCTCTGTAATGGCCACAACATCATAGCCTCAAGTACGGATCCATGCTCTAAGCTCATCTGCTTTCTTCATAATACTCCTTGCATTAAAATAGACACATCGCAAACTATCGGTCTGAATGCATCCCTTCCCTATCATCTGCCTATCCTCCCTCTCTCATTGTCTCCGAGCTTTCTCTATTTATGAGCCAATTGCCTCTTCCTCCGTCTCTTCAGTTCAGTTCCCACCCCCAGCAATGCTAGTTTAAACTCTCTCCAATAGCCTTTGCAAACCTCCCCACCAGGATATTGGTCCCCCTGGGATTCAAGTGCAACCTGTCCTTTTTGTACAGGTCATGCCTGCCCCAAAAGAGTCCCAATGATTCAGAAATCTGAATCCCTGCCCCTGCCCCAATCTCTCAGCCACACATATATCCTCCACCTCATACTATTCCTATACTCACTGTCACGTGGCACAGACAGTAATCCCGAGATTACTACCTTTGAGGTCTTGCTTCTCAACTTCCTTCCTAACTGCCTGCAGTCTGATTTCAGGACCTTTCGATATAATTTCCCATGGTAGGGGAGTCTGGGACAAGACGGCACAACTTCAGGATTGAAGGACGACCATTTAGAACAGAAATGCACAGAAATTACTTTAGACAGAGGGTGGTATGGGGAGAAGGCAGGGGAGTGGGGGTGCTGGAAGAATTGGATCAGCCCATGATTGACTGGCAGAGCAGACTTGATGGGCCGAAAGGCCTACTTCTGCTCCCATATCTTATGGACTTATGGTCTTACTTATAACGTGTATCCTTGGACATTAAGCTCCCAGCTGTAATCTTCTTTCAGCCTTGATTCAGTGATGCCTACAACATTATACATGCGAATCTGCAACTTCATTGCAATTTTATCTACCATATCTTGAATGCAGCGAGCATTCAAAATCAACAGCTTCAGCCTTTATTCACCCTTTTCGATGTTGTCCACCTTTTATATTGCAGCTCATCCCTTTCAACAAATCTTATCTCTACATATTGCCTCTGTTTGTAAACCACCTACCTCATCTTCAGCACTACTATCCGCCTTTCCCATGGTATTTGATGCATTGAAATACAGGCAGCCCAGCACACTAGTCACACAATGCTCTACCTTTTGATTCCTAACTGTGTCTGAGGTCTTACCAACACCTCCCTCCACATCCTCTCCATTAACTGTTCTGGCACTCCAGTTCCCATCCTCCTGCAACTCTAGTTTAAACCCCACCATGCAGCATTAACCAGAAAAAGTGGCTCACCTGAGGACTGGGAGAAATTCAGAGTCCAGCAGAGGAGGACAAAGGGCTTAATTAGGAAGGGGAAAAAAGATTATGAGAGAAAACTGGCAGGGAACATAAAAACTGACTGTAAAAGCTTTTATAGATCTGTGAAAAGAAAAAGATTGGTTAAGACAAATGTAAGTTTCCTACAGACAGAAACAGGAGAATTGATTACGAGGAGCAAGGGCATGGCAGACCAACTGAATAACTACTTTGGTTCCGTCTTCACTAAGGAGGACATAAATAATCTTCCACAAATAGTAGGGGACAGAGGGTCTAGTGAGATGGAGGAACTGAGGGAAATACATGTTAGTAGGGAAGTGGTGTTAGGTAAATTGAAGGGATTAAAGGCAGATAAATCCCCAGGGCCAGATGGTCTGCATCCCAGAGTGCTTAAGGAAGTAGCTCAAGAAATAGTGGATGCATTAGTGATAATTTTTCAAAACTCTTTAGATTCTGGACTCGTTCCTGAGGATTGGAGGGTGGCTAATGTAACCCCACTTTTTAAAAAAGGAGGGAGAGAGAAACCAGGGAACTATAGACAGGTTATCCTAACATCGGTGGTGGGGAAACTGCTAGAGTCAGTTATCAAAGATGTAATAACAGCACATTTGGAAAGCGGTGAAATCATCGGACAAAGTCAGCATGGATTTGTGAAAGGGAAATCATGTCTGACGAATCTCATAGAATTTTTTGAGGATGTAACTAGTAGAGTGGATAGGGGATAACTAGTGGATGTGGTATATTTGGATTTTCAAAAGGCTTTTGACAAGGTCCCACACAGGAGATTAGTGTGCAAACTTAAAGCACACGGTATTGGGGGTAAGGTATTGATCTGGATAGAGAATTGGTTGGCAGACAGGAAGCAAAGAGTGGGAATAAACGGGACCTTTTCAGAATGGCAGGCAGTGACAAGTGGGGTACCGCAAGGCTCAGTGCTGGGACCCCAGTTGTTTACAATATATATTATTGACTTAGATGAGGGAATTAATTGCAGCATCTCCAAGTTTGCGGATGACACGAAGCTGGGCGGCAGTGTTAGCTGTGAGGAGGATGCTAAGAGGATGCAGGGTGACTTGGATAGGTTAGGTGAATGGGCAAATTCATGGCAGATGCAATTTAATGTGGATAAATGTGAGGTTATCCACTTTGGTGGCAAAAACGAGAAAACAGATTATTATCTGAATGGTGGCCGATTAGGAAAAGGGGAGGTGCAACAAGACCTGGGTGTCATTATACACCAGTCATTGAAAGTGGGCATGCAGGTACAGCAGGCGGTGAAAAAGGCGAATGGTATGCTGGCATTCATAGCAAGAGGATTCGAGTACAGGAGCAGGGAGATACTACTGCATTTGTACAAGGCCTTGGTGAGACCACACCTGGAGTATTGTGTGCAGTTTTGGTCCCCTAATCTGAGGAAAGACATCCTTGCCATAGAGGGAGTGCAAAGAAGGTTCACCAGATTGATTTCTGGGATGGCAGGACTTTCATATGATGAAAGACTGGATCGACTAGGCTTATACTTATTGGAATTTAGAAGATTGAAGGGGGATCTTATTGAAACGTATAAAATCCTAAAGGGATTGGACAGGCTAGATGCAGGAAGATTGTTCCCGATGTTGGGGAAGTCCAGAACGAGGGGTCACAGTTTGAGGATTAAGGGGAAGCCTTTTAGGACCGAGATTAGGAAAAACTTCTTCACACAGAGAGTGGTGAATCTGAGGAATTCTCTGCTACAGGAAACAGTTGAGGCCAGTTCATTGGTTATATTTAAGAGGGAGTTAGATATGGCCCTTGTGGCTATGGGGATCAGTGGGTATGGAGGGAAGGCTGGTACAGGATTCTGAGATGGATGTTCAGCCATGATCATACTGAATGGCGGTGCAGGCTTGAAGGGCTGAATGGCCTACTCCTGCACCTATTTTTCTATGTTTCTATTAACAAACTTTCCTGCTAGGATATTAATCCCCCTCCAGTTCAGGTGCAAGCTGTCTATTCTGTATAGATTCCACCTTCCCTGGAAAAGAGCCCAATGATCCAAAAATTGAATGCCCTCCCTCCTGCACCAACTCCTTAGCCATGTATTAAACTGTATAATCTTCCGAGTTCTGGCCTCACTAGCACATGGCATGGGTAGCAATCCTGAGGTCACTACCCTGGAGGTCCTGCCCTTTAACAAAGCACCTGACTCCATGAACTCCCTTTGCAGAACCTTGTCACTCATCCTCCAAATGTGTTTGGTACCTGCATGGACCACAACTTCTGGCTGTTCACCCTCCTACTTAAGAATGCTGATCACTCGATCCAAGATATGCTGGACCCTGGCACCCAGGAGGCAACATACCATCCAGGAATCTTGTTCTCACCCACAGAACCTCCTGTCCATTCCTAACTAACAAATCCCCTATCACCCCAACATGCCTCTACTCCCTCTTCCTTTGTGAGTTACAGAGGCAAACTCAGTGCCAGAGACTCACTCACTGCGACTTTCCTCTGTTAGGTCATCCTCCCCTCCCCTCCCCCCCCCACCCCGACAGTATCCAAAGTGATATTCATGTTGCTGGGGGGATAACCACCGGGGTAGTCTGCACTGGCTCCTTAAGCCCTTTCCCCTTGCTGACTGTTACCTTGTTTCCTGTGTCCTGCACCTTGAGTGTAACTACCTCTCTCTACCTATCACCCCTTCAGCCTCCTGAGTTCATCCAGTTCCAACTCCAGCTCCTTAACGCGCTTTGTTAGAATCTGCAGCTAGATGCACTTCTTGCAGCCGCAGTTGTCAGGGACACTGGAGTCTCCCAGCCTTCCCACATCGCACAAGAGGAGCATTTCACTATCCTGCCTGTCATCCCTACTGTCCTAGTTGAGCAGATATAAAGAGGAGAAGGAAAAAAAGAAACCTTTTCTTTCCTTTGCTTTCTCTGAGTGATGCTTCTCTTCACTGAAGCCTTGAAGAACTAAAGCCTGAAGTCCACTCAGACGACGGCTGCAATGATGACTGTTGTCCTTGCCCCTACCTTCCTTAATTTGTTCTTACTAATCAATCCCAAATGCTGACTTGCCACTGATCAAAGCTCTACTGTGCAGCTACGAACTACTCCTGCCTTTTATCCTTGGACAGTGAACCTGATTGACGTCCCCTCCTCTCCAAGCTTCCAATGTTCGGATTGGCTGCTCGTCAAAGCTCTACCTCTCTCACAGTAAAGTAATACCAGGTAGGTTAATTAGTATTGTAAATTGTCCCATGATTAGGTTAGGGTTAATCACGGTGTGGGGCAGCTGAGGCAGCATGGCTTGAAGGACTGGAAGGACCTACCTTGCACTGTATCACTAAATAAATAAATACATAAAGATTGGCTGACTGGCACCATGCCAGAGTCCAGTGATTTTTGAAAGATCATTACTAATGCCTCCACAATCTCTACCGCTCTTTCAGAACCCTAGGGTGCAGTTCAGCCGGAGCACCTTCTCCCTTGTAGTAGTTACTGCACTCACTTCTCTTCCCTCACACCCTTCAACATCTGGTACACTGCTAGTGTCTTCCACAGTGAAGAAGCAAGGATGTAATACAGAGACAAGGATGTAATGCTGAGGCTTTATAACGCACCGGTCAGACCACACTTGGGAGTATTGTGAGCAATTATGCATCCCTTATCTCAGAAAAGATGTGCTGGCATTGGAGAGGGTCGAGAAGCATTTCAGGAGAATGATCTCTGAATGAAACAGTTGATGCATGAGGAGGGCTTGATGGCTCTGGGTTGATAGTCACTTGAATCAGGAGGGATCTCATTGAAACCTGTTAAATATTGAAAGGCCTAGAAAGAGTGGATGTGGAGAGGATGCTTCCTATATTGGTGGAAGCTCGGACCAGAGGGCACAGACCTTTAGAACAGAGATTACAGGGAATTTCTTTCAACAGAGAGTGGTGAATCTGTAAATCAATGGCGTAGACAGCTGTGGAGGCCAAGTCCTTGGGTGTATGTAGAGCAGAGAGTGACAGGCTCTTGATTAGTAAGGGTGTCAAAAGTTGCAGGAGAATGGGGTTGAGAGGGTTAATAAATCAACCAAGATGGAATCGCAGATCAGTCTCAATGGGCCAAATGGCCTAATTCTGCTCCTATGTCTTGTGGTTTTATGGGTGAGAAATCTCTGGGATTCTCTGCAGAGGGTGGTAGAAGCTGTATTACTGGCCATATTATAAGGAAAGGGTAGATCAGAGTGACACAGTAAAGAAAGAGACATTTCAGCTCAATTCATCCATGCTGACCTGAGATAGGCTTATTTGTCTAAATTTAGGCCATATCCCTCTAAATCCTTCCATCGACAAACTTGACTGAATGTCCTTTAAGCATCATAATTGTACCCACCTCTAGCACTTTCTCTGGCAACTTATGCCATCGATTCTCCACTCTCTGTGAAAAACATACCATTCAGGTGCCCTCCAAATTTTTCCCCATTACCTTAAACTAATGGTGGTCTAGTTTTAAGACTTATCTACTTTGGCAAAAAAACTTCATCCATCCGATTTACTTATGTCTCTCATGATTTTATATAACTCCAGACATCAGCTCTCAGCCTACTTTGGTCCAGAGAAAATGGTCCCAGCCCATCCTATTTCTCCTTATAAGCTTTGGGTCTGTTTTCACTGGAAGTTAGAAGAATGTGGGGCAATCTCATTGAAACCTACCAAATGTTGAAAGGACTAGGTAGGGTGGATGTGGAGAGGATGTTTCCTATGGTGGGGGTGTCCAGAACTAGAGGTCACAGCCTCGAAATTGAGGGGTGACCTTTTAGAACGGAGGTAAGGAGGACTTTTTTTAGCCAGAGAGTAGTGAATGCTCTGCCAAAGACTGCAATGGTGGCCAAGTCTGTGGGTATATTTAAGGCAGAATTTGATTTGTTCCTGATCAGTCAAGGCATGAAAGGATATGGCGAGAAAGCAAGTGTATGGGGTTGAGTGGGATCTGTGATCAGCCATGATGGAATGGAGGAACAGACTCACTGGGCTGATTGGACTGATTCTGCTCCTATATCTTATGGTCTTATAGTGTTGCTACTCCACCCTGAGGGTGGCCTCAACTTAGCACATGAGGAGTCCACAGACCAACACGTAGGAATGGGAATCGTAATCAAAATGTTAGGCTAATGGGAAGACCCCTGTGGCGGATGGTGCAGAGGTGCTTAACAAAGCGGTCCCCAAATTTATGACAGGTCTCACCAGTGTAGTTGACACCCCACCAGGAGCACCAGACACAATAGACAACTCCAGCACATTCACGGATGAAGTGTTGCCTCACCTGGACGGGCTGCCTGAGGCCCTGAATGGAGATCAGGGAGGAGGTGTATTAGGCCGATATTTGCTGGGAGGGAGGTTACTGGGGAGGTCGATTGGACAAGGGAATTAGAAACATAGAAAACCTATAGCACAATACAGGCCCTTCAGCCCACAAAGCTGTGCCGAACATGTCCTTACCTTAGAAATTACCATGGGTAACCCGTAGTCCTCTATTTTCTGAACTCCATGTACCTGTCCAGGAGTCTCTTAAAAGACCCTATCGTATCCGCCTCCACCACCGTCACCAGCAGCCCATCCCACGCACTCACCACTCTATGTAAAAAACTTACCCCTGACATCTCCTCTGTACCTACTTCCAAGCACCTTAAAACTATGCCCTCTCGTGCTAGCCATTTCAGCCCTGGGAAAAAGCCTCTGACTATCCACACGATAAATGCCTCTCATCATCTTATACACCTCTATCAGGTCACCTCTCATCCTCTGTCACTCCAAGGAGAAAAGGCCAACTTCACTCAACCTATTCTCATAAGGCATGCTCCTCAATCCAGGCAACATCCTTGTAAATCTCCTCTGCACCCTCTCTATGGTTTCCACATCCCTCCTGTAGTGAGGTGACCAGACTGAGCACAATACTCCAAGTGGGGTCTGACCAGGGTCCTATATAGCTGCAACATTACTTCTTGGCTCTTAAACTCAATCCCACGATCGATGAAGGCCAATGCACTGTATGCTTTCTTAAGCACAGAGTCAACCTGCGCAGCAGCTTTGAGTGTCCTACGGATTTGGACCCCAAGATCCCTCTGATCCTCTACACTGCCAAGAGTCTTACCATTAATACTATATTCTGCCATCATATTTGACCTACCAAAATGAACCACTTCACACTTATCTGGGTTGAACTCCATCTGCCACTTCTCAGCCCAGTTTTGCATCCTATCAATGTCCCGTTGTAACCTCTGACAGCCCTCCACACTATCCACAACACCCCCAACCTTTGTGTCATCAGCAAATTTACTAACCCATCCTTCCACTTCCTCATTCAGGTCATTTATAAAAATCACGAAGAGTAGGGGTCGCAGAATGTGATCTGTCTACAATCACTCTTTGCCTTCTATGGGCAAGCCGGTTCTGGATCAACAAAGCAATGTCCCCTTGGATCCCATGCCTCCTTACTTTCTCAATAAGCCTTGCATGGGGTACCTTATCAAATGCCTTGCTGAAATCCATATACGCTGCATCTACTGCTCTACCTTCATCAATGTGTTTAATCACATCCTCAAAAAATCCAATCAGGCTCGTAAGGTACAACCTGCCTTTGACAAAGCCATGCTGACTATTCCTAATCATACTTTGACTCTCCAAATGTTCATAAATCCTGCCTTTCAGGATCTTCTCCATCAACTTGCGAACCACTGAATTGTGGAAGGTGCAATCCTTGCAGAAAGCGCGGGGGTGTGGGTAAAGATATGTTTAGTGGTCAGGTCCCTTTGGAGATGGTGGAAGTTGCAGAGAATAATATGTTGGATGTGAAGGCTGATGGGGTGGTAGGTAGGACAAGAGGAACTGGTAATAACATATCCTCCTAGCTGACGATCAACACTGGTGCACCTCAGGGGTGTGTGCTTAGCCCACTGTTCTACTCTCTGTATACACAGGACTGTGTGGCTAGGTGTAGCTCAAATACCATCTATAAATTTGCTGATGATACAACCATTGTTGATAGAATCTCAGGTGGTGATGAGAGGGCGTACAGGAGTGAGATATGCCAACTAGTGGAGTGGTGCCACAGCAACAACCTGGCACTCAACGACAGTAAGACAAAAGAACTGATTGTGGACTTCAGGAAGGGTAAGACGAAGGGACCAATCCTCATAGAGGGATGAGAAGTGGAGAGAGTGAGCAGCTTCAAGTTCCTGGGTGTCAAGATCTCTGAGGATCTAAGCTGGTCTGAACATATTGATGCAGTTATAAAGAAGGCAAGACAGCCGCTCTACTTCATTAGGAGTTTGAAGAAGTTTGGCATGTCAACAAATACAGTCAAAAACTTCTATAGTTGTACCGTGGAGAGCATTCTGACAGGCTGCATCACTGTCTGGTATGGAGGGGCTACTGCACAGGACTGAAAGAAGCTGCAGAAGGTTGTAAATCTAGTCAGCTCCATCTTGGGTACTAGCCTATAATGTACTCAGGTCATCTTAGGGAGCGGAGTCTCAGAAAGGCAGTGTCCATTATTAAGGACCTCCAGCACCCAGGGCATGCCCTTTTCTCACTGATACCATCAGGTAGGAGATACAGAAGCCTGAAGGCACACACTCAGCGATTCGGGAACAGCTTCTTCCCCTCTGACCTCCAATTCCTAAATGGACATTGAATCTTTGGACACTACCTCACTTTTTTTAAATATATGGTATTTCTGTTTTTGTACATTTTTAAAAATCTATTCAATATATGTAATTGATTTACTTGTTTATTTCTTATTATTTTTAAAATTTTATTTGTTAATTTTTTTTCTCTGCTAAATTATGTATTGTATTGAACTGCTGCTGCTAAGTTAACAAATTTCACGTCACGTGCCAGTGATAATAAACCTGATTCTGAACTTTATCTTTTCTGAGCTAGCAGTAAAGTCAAGACTTATACAGGACGGAAAATGGCCTTTCCATACAATATTCCATGTCAACTAAGATGTACATATAGGCTAGTCCCATTTGTCTGCATTGGCCGATAGAGCATAGAACATAGAAAATCTACAGCACATTACAGGCCCTTTGGCCCACAATGTTGTGCTGACTATGTAACCTACTCTAGAAGCTGCCTAGAATTTCCCTACCACGTAGCCCTTTATTTTTCTAAGCGCCATGTACCTATCTAAGAGTCTCTTGAAATACCCTATTGCACCCACCTCTACCACCTTCGCTGGCAGTGCATTCCATGCACCCACCACTCTGTGTGAAAAACTTACCCCTGACATTTCCTCTGTACCTACTTCCAAGCACCTTAAAACTATGTCCCCTTGTATTAGCCATCTCTGCCCTGGAGAAAAGCCTATGGCTATCCACACGATCAATGCCTCTCATCATTTTATACACCTCTGCCAGGTCACTTCTCATCCTCCTTCACCCAAGGAGAAAAGGCCAAGTTCACTCCACCTTTTCTCATTTGGCATGTTCTCCAATCCAGGCAACATCCTTGTAAATCTCCCCGGCACCCTCTCTACAGCATCCACATACTTCCTGTAATGAGTGACCAGAACTAAACACAGTACTTCAAGTGGGGTATCACCAAGGTCTTATATACTTTAACATTATCTCTCAGTTCTTGAACTCAATCCCCCATTTGATGAATGCCAACACACCATATGCCTTCTTAACAATACTGTCAACCTGCGCAGTAGCTTTGAGTGTCCTACGGACATGGACCCCAAGATCTCGCTGATCCTCCACACTGCCAAGAGTCTTACCATTAATATTATATTCTGTCTTCAAATTTTACCCACCAAAATGAACCACTTCACACTTATCTGGCACTGCTGGCAACAGTGGTGGAGGCGGATACATAGGGTCATAGACTGTTAGATGGGTACATGCAGCTTAGGAAAATAGAGGGCTATGCAATATGATGTCTCATCTCCTGTACTCAGTTCTCTGACTGATGAAGGCAATGTGCCAAACATCTTCATCATCTCCCTATCTACCTATATCGCCACTCTCTGGCAATTATGTATCTGTACCCCTAGGTTCTGTGTTATAATGGGCCCTACGATTTACTGTGTAACTCTTTCCCTGGTTTGACTTCCTGAAATGCATCACTTTGCAGTTATCAGGAGCTAAATTCTATCTGCACTTTTGAAAGATTGGGGAGTTAAGGGTGGTGGGGAACTGGTTTGAAGAGGAGTTGAGTAGATCAACCATGATCACTGAATAGCACTTATGGAGGGACCAGTTGGATGCCACCTTTTTCCACGGTCCTCCTTTGCTATAAATTTCTCATTCCCCATTACATTTGAAATCTAATACCTGGCTAACTGGAAGCTCAAGAGACTACCAGTAGATGATGTCAGAAAGTTGAAAGCATAGACACAGGGCCTTCATCCCATATGTTCATATGGACTATTATGCCTGCCTGCACTAATTCCTCGTCTTTCTCATTCAAGTACTTGTCCAAATGCCTTCTAAATGTTGTTGCTGTCCCTGATTCCACTATCTTCTCTGGCAATTCATTTCAGGTACCAGCCTCACTGCTATATTAGCTTATTTACTAAATTTGGAGTCAGTACATGAAAATGATTTACCGTGGCAGGAAGGCAAAAAACTGATTGCTCCATAATCAAACGTTCTGTGAAGTCAATGTCACTTCTGAATTCAGGAAAATTATCTATGTCAACACCAACCTAGAAACAGAGCAAAGAATGAAAGAGGTTGAATTCATTGGGCAATGTAGAAATGAAGGTTTAATATGTCTGCTTGATACAGAAATTGATCCAACTCACCATCATGTACATCGTCCCACAGGGTTTGATTGGCCTTAAGCCAGGAACCATTGCAAGAGCATTGAAACAAAGGTCAGTATTGGACTGAGGGAAGCAAAGAGAATTATTCCCACTTGAATAAACATCCAGTCATCATTTCCTTTAAGATAATTTTTTTGCTCATTTGAGAGCAGGTACTGTAAGGGACGTTCAGGCCAAGCCAACATGCTGAATTGCTCACAGATTCCCGTTTCCATTGTGTGAGCTTCCCTTTTCACACCAGTCATCAGGCTGCTCCTGTCAGTGATATGCACTGGCATTATCAATCTACATCTCCCTAGTCTGTTGCCTGTTACTCCACTATCTCCAGATCTATTTCCTTTCATTCATAGAGTCACAGCGTAAACAAAACCAACTCATCCATGCTGATCAAGATGACAGTCTAAGCTTGTCCCTCTGAACCTTTCCTAACCATGTACTTTTGCAAGTGTCTTTTAAATATTGTTATTATACCTGCCTCAGCCAATTCCTCTGGCAGTTCATTCTGTAGATGGTCCACCCTCTGCTCCCAGTTTCCTTTTAAATAAGACCATAAAACCATAAGACATAGAAGGAGAAATCAAATCACAAACAAGAGAAAATCTGCAGATGCTAGAAATCCAAGCAACACCCACAAAATGCTGGATGAACAGGAGGCCAGGCAGCATCTATGGGAAAAAGTATTATTGACATTTCAGACCAAGACCCTTTGGCAGGCCTGGAGAAAAAAAGGATGAGGAGTAGATTTAAAATGTGGGGGAGAGGAGAGAGAAACAAGGTGATGAGTGAAACCGGGAGGGAGAGAGATAAAGTAAAGAGCCGAGAAGTTGATTGGTGAAAGAGATACAGGGCTGGAAAAGGGAGGAGTCTGATAGGAGAGGATAGAAGGCAATGGAAGAAAGAAAAGGAGGGGGGAGCTCTAGAGGGAGGTGATGGGCAGACAAGGAGATAAGGTGAGAGAGGGAAAAGGGGATGGGGAATGGTGACAGAGGGGCATTACTAGAAGTTCAAGAAATCGATGTTCATGCCATCAGTTTAGAGGCTACCCAAACGAACTAGTAGGTGTTGTTCCTCCAACCTGAGTGTGGCCTCATCGTAACAGTAGGGGAGGCTATGGATTGACATATTGGAATGGGAACGGGAAGTGGAATTAAAATGGGTGGCCACTGGGAGATACCGCTTCTTCTGGCGGCAGAGCGTAGGTACTTGGCAAGGTGGTTTGCCAATCTATGTCGGGTCTCACCGATGTACACAAGGCCACACTGGGAGCACTGAACACAGTAAGTGACCCCAACAGACTCACAGGTGAAGTGTATTTAGGGCCCTGGATGGTAGTGAGGGAGGAGGTGTAGGGGCAGGTGTAGCACTTGTTCCACCTGCAAGGATAAGTGCCAGGAGGGAGATAAGTGCGGACGGACAAGGGAATCGCACAGGGAGAATCCCAGCAGAAAGCAGAAAGTGAGGTGGGGGTAGGGGGAGGGAAAGGGAAAATGTGCTTGGTGGTGGAATCCCATTAGAGAAGGTGCAAGTTCCAAAGAATTATGTGCTGGATGTGGAGGCTGGTGAGGTGGTAGGTAAGGACAAGAGGAACCCTATCCCTGGTAGGGTGGTGAGAGGATAGGGTAAGAGCAGACATGTGTGAAATGGAAGAGATGATGTTGAAGGCAGCATTGATGGTGAAAAAAGGGAAGCCTTTTCTTTGAAAATGGATGTCATCTTCTTTGTTCCAGAATGAAAAGCCTCATCCTGAGAGCAGATGCAGTGAAGATGGAGGAATTGAGAGAAGGGAATGGCATTTTTACAAGTAACTGGGTGGGAAGAAGGATAGTCAAGGTAGCTGTGAGAATCCATGGGTTTATAATAGACGTCAGTGGATAAGCTATATCCAGAGACAGGGACAGTGAGATCGAGAAAGAGGAGGAAGATGTCAGAAATGGACCAGGTAAATTTGAAGGCAGGGTGGAAGTTAGAGACAAAGTCGATGAAGTCGACGAACTCTGCATGGGTGCAGGAAGCAGCATCAATTCAGTCATCGATGTAGCATAGGAAAAGTTGGGGAGTGACACCAGTGTAGGATTGGAATATAGACTGTTCCATGTAACAACTGTGACGGGGTCCTGAATTACCCCTATGAATTGTGCTTTTGAAAAGAGAGAGAGAGAGTTGCTCAACACCAGACACCTTGTTAAAAAAGAGAGAAAGACAGAGAGAGAGAGGTAAAGTCTGCTCACAGTTTGTTCATACTTTCTGCAAGGACACTGGCAGCTTCCAAGTTCTTACAGAGAGAGAAGGGAGGAGCTGCTTGATGGACAGCTGGTGTTCAGCACGGTGAGATAAATAGAAGGTCAGTTGTTAGACTTACAGACACATGGTCCTGGACACTGAATGAGCTTTGTTGTGCCCACAGAAAAGGTGGGTTTTGGAGGATCGATCAGGCAGATCGATCAGTGGCTCTCACAGTGTGAAAAGGGTGTGACCGGTGGGGAGTTATTTGTGTGTCCAACTCTCACCTGGGTTGATAATTCCACCACAGAAGAACGGTCCCCTTTGTTGTGGTCACAGTCGGTGACTTCTAAAGGAATTCGGAGGACAACGGGAAGATCAATGGCATCAGCTCACCTGAAGACTTAAATCTCTCCCTCTCTCTCTCTCTCTCCATTACTACTCAACTCAATACCACGAACTGAACTGAATTTTACTCATCATCGTAAGACTATCTATTTACCCCTACACTCGAAGATGCTTGGTTTTCATATATTTCCACACTTACTGATATATAATCATTGCTAACCTGTTTGATATATCTGCATTTATATTACTGTATTACGTAGTTACTAATAAATACCATTAGTTAATAGCGATACTGGACTCCAGAGTGTTTTCCATTTCTGCTGCATCTTTAACCTGTCATGGGGTACGTGACACAACAAAAAGACAGGCATAGCTAGGACCATGCGAGTGCCCGATGTTTCTGCTTGTTCCTGCCCCACTGAATTCATATCTGCATACCTCGACACTCAGTTTTATCCCCCCCCCCCCCCCCGGTTCAGTCTCTTCCTACCTACATCCGTGACACTTCACACACTCGTGATCTGTTTGATGATTTTGAGTTCCCTGGCCCCGAGCATCTTATTTTCACTACGGATGAAGTCAATGAGCTTGGCATGGGTGCAGGAAGCAGCACCAATGCAGTTGTTGCTGTAGTGTAGGAAAAGTGGGGGACGGACACCAGTGTAGGCTTGAAACATAGACTGTTCTCTGTAGCTGACAAAAAGGCAGACATAGGTGGCACCCATGGGAGTGCCCATGGCTGCACCTCTTATTTGATGGAAGTCAGAGGAGACAAAGGAGGAATTATTTAGAGTGAGGACAAGTTGCGCGAGATAAAGGAGAGTGGTGGTGGAGGGGAACTGGTTGGGTCTAGTGTCCAAAAAGAAATGGAGAGCTTTGAGGCCTTCCTGGTGGGGGATGGAGGTGTATAGAGACTGGACATCCATGGTGAAAATAAGATGATGGGGTCCAGAAAACTTGAAATCATTGAAAAAATATCCTTGCCTTCTTTCCACAGGGATCACTTCCTACGCAACTCCCTTGTCCATTTCTCCCTCCCCACTGATATCTCTCCTAGTACTTATCCTTGCAAGTGGAACAAGTGCTACCTGTCACTGCACCTCCTCCCTCACTAACATTCAGGGCCCCAAACCGTCCTTCCAGGTGAAGCGACACTTCACCTGTGAGTCTATTGGGACCCTATACTGCGTCCAGTGATCCCAGTGTGACCTCCTGTATATCGATGAGACCTGATACAGATCGGGAGACCATTTCGCTGAGTATCTATGCTACGCCACTTCCCATTCCCATACGGATATGTCAACCCACGGCCTCCTCTACTGTTGCAAAGAGACCACGCTCAGGTTGGAGGAACAACAACTTATATTCTGTTTAGGTAGCCTCCAACCTGATGCCATGAACATCGATTTCTTGAACTTCCAGTCATTGCCCCACTTCACCATTCTCCATCCCCTTTTCCCTCTTGCACTTTATCTCCATGCCTGCCTATTGAAACCATAGAAACCACAGAAAAACTACAGCCCAGAAACAGGTCTTTTGGCCCTTCTTGGCTGTGCAGAACCATTTTCTGCCTAGTCCCACTGACCTGCACACGGACCATATCCCTCCATACACCTCCCATCCATGTATCTGTCCAATTTATTCTTAAATGTTAAAAAAGAACCTGCATTTACCACCTCGTCTGGCAGCTCATTCCACACTCCCCCCATTCTCTGTGTGAAGAAGCCCCCGCTAATGTTCCCTTTAAACTTTTCCCCCATCACCCTTAACCCATGTCCTCTGGTTTTTTCTCCCCTTGCCTCAGTGGAAAAGCCTGCTTGCATTCATTCTGTCTATACCCATCATAATTTTATATACCTCTATCAAATCTCCCCTCATTCTTCTACGCTCCAGGGAATAAAGTCCTAAACTATTCAACCTTTCTCTGTAACTGAGTTTCTTAAGTCCTGGCAACATCCTTGTAAACCTTCTCTGCACTCTTTCAACCTTATTAATATCCTTCCTGTAATTTGGTGACCAAAACTGAACACAATACTCCAGGTTTGGTCTCACCAATGCCTTATACAACCTCATCATAACATTCCAGCTCTTATACTCAATACTTTGATTAATAAAGGCCATGTACCAAAAGCTCTCTTTATGACCCTATCTACCTGTGACGCCACTTTTAGGGAATTTTGTATCTGTATTCCCAGATCCCTCTGTTCTACTGCACTCCTCAGTGCCTTACCATTTACCCTGTAAGTTCTACCTTGGTTTGTCCTTCCAAAGTGCAATACCTCACACTTGTCTGTATTAAACTCCATCTGACATTTTTCAGCCCATTTTTCCAGCTGGTCCAAATCCCTCTGCAAGCTTTGAAAACCTTTCTCTCTGTCCACTACACCTCCAATCTTTGTATCATCAGCAAATTTGCTGATCCAATTTACCACATTATCATCCAGATCATTGATAAAGATGGCAAATAACAATGGACCCAGCACTGATCCCTGTGGCACACCACTAGCTACAGGCCTCCACTCTGAGAAGCAATCCTCTACTACCACTCTTTGGCTTCTCCCATCGAGCCAATGTC
The DNA here is from genome assembly GCF_030028105.1 of Mobula birostris. Lineage (NCBI taxonomy): Eukaryota > Metazoa > Chordata > Chondrichthyes > Myliobatiformes > Myliobatidae > Mobula > Mobula birostris. The sequence continues at coordinate 85,810,162 of NC_092384.1, forward strand.
TAATCCAATTTACCACCTTTCAATGTATACCTAGCGACTGAATTTTCCTAACTATCCTCCCATGTGGGACCTTGTCAAAGGCCTTACTGAAGTCCTTGTAGATAATATCCACTGCCTTCTCTTCATCCACTTTCCTGGTAACCTCCTCGAAAAACTCCCAACAGATTGGTCAAACATGACCTACCAAGCACAAAGCCATGTTGACTCTCGCTAATAAGTCCCTGTCTATCCAAATGCTTGTAGATTCTGTCTCTTAGTACTCCCTCCAATAACTTACCCACTACTGACGTCAAACTTACCGGCCTATAATTTCCCAGATTACTTTTAGAGCCTTTTTTAAACAACGGAACAACATGAGCCACTCTCCAATCCTCCGGCACCTCACCCATAGACACCGACATTTTAAATATATCTGCCAGGGCCCCTGCAATTTCAACACTGGTCTCCTTCAGGTCCAAGGGAACACTCTGTCAGGTCCTGGGGATTTATCCACTTTAATTTTCCTCAAGATAGCAAGCACCTCCTCCTTTTCAATCTGTACAGTTTCCATGATCTCACTACTTGTTTCCCTTAATTCCATAGACATCATGCCAGTTTCCTTAGTAAATACAGATGCAAAAAACCCATTTAAGATCTCCCCCATTTCTTTTGGTTCCACACATCGCCGACCACTCTGATCTTCAAGAGGGCCAATTTTATCCCTTACAATCCTTTTGCTCTTAATATACCTGTAAAAACTCCTTGGATTTTCCTTCACTTTGACTGCCAAGGCAATCTCATGTCTTCTTTTAGCCCTCCTGATTTTGTTTTTAAGTATTTTCTTGCACTTTTTATACTCCTCAAGCACCTTATTTACTCCCTGTTTCCTATATATGTCATACAAGTCTCTCTTCTTCTTTATCAGAGTTGCAATATCCCTTGAGAACCAAGGTTCCTTATTCCTATTCAGTTTGCCTTTATTGCTTCCCACTGGTGCTCCTTCCCCCTTTTCTTTTTTCCATGGTCTTCTGTCCTTTCCAGCCCTTTATCTCTTTCACTAATCAACAGCAACCAGCTCTTTACTTCATCCCTGCCCCTGCTGGTTTCACCTATCACCTTGTGCTTCTCTCTCCCCTCCCCCATCTTTTTTACTCCGATCCTGCTGAAGGGTCTTGGCCTGAAACGTCGACTTTACTCTTTTCCATAAATGTTGCCAGACAGAGGAGGAGACACAGACCATTTGGCCCATTGGGTCTGCTCTACTATTTCATCATGGCTGATCCATTTTCCCTCTCAAACAAATCTCTTGCCTTCTCCCCACATCCCTTCATGCCCTGACCAATCAATAATCCATCAACCTCTGCCTTAAATATACATGCAGACTTAGCCTGCACAGCTGCCCGTGGCAGTGAATTCCACAGATTCACCATTCTCTGGCTGAAGAAGTTCTTTCTCATCTCTGTTCTAAAAGGACACTGATCTATTCTGAGGCTGTGTCCATAAGACCATAGCACCATAAGATACAGGAGCAGAAGTAGGCCATTCAGCCCATCGAGTCTGCTCTGCCATTCAATCATGGGCTGATCCAATTCTTACAGTCTTCCCCACTTCCCTGCTTTCACCCTATACCCTTTGATGTCCTGGCTAATCAAGAACCTATCTATCTTTGCTTAAATACACCCAGTGACTTGGCCTCCACACCTGCTCGTGGCAACAAATTTCACAGATTTACCACCCTTTGACTAAAGTAATTTCTCCGCATCTCAGTTCTAAAAGGACATCCTTCAATCCTGAAGTCATGCCCTCTTGTCCTAGAATCCCCTACCATGGGAAATAACTTTGCCATATCTAATCTGTTCAGGCTTTTTAACATTCTGAGTGTTTCTGTGAGATCACCCCTCATTCTCCTGAGCTCCAGGGAATACAGCCCAAGAGTTGCCAGATATTCCTCGTATGGTAACCCTTTCATTCCTGGAATTATTCTCATGAATCTCCTCTGAACCCTCTCCCATGTCAGTATATCCTTTCTAAATAAATAAGGAGCCCAAAACTCCACACAATACTCCAAGTGTGGTCTTACGAGTACCTTATAGAGCCTCAACAGCACATTCCTCCTCTTATATTCTATACCTCTAGAAATGAATGCCAACATTGTATTCGCCTTCTTCACAACCGACTCAACCTGGAGGTTAACCTTTAGGGTATCTTGCACAAGGACTACCATTGTATCTCTGCATTTTGAATTCTCTTCCCATCTAAATAATAGTCTGCCTGTTTATTTCTTCCACCAAAGTGCATGACCATACACTTTCCAACATTGTATTTCATTTGCCACTTCTTTGCCCATTCCCCTAAACTATCAAAGTATCTCTGCAGGCTCTCTGTTTCCTCAACACTACCCGCTCCTCCACCTATCTTTGTATCATCAGCAAATTTAGCCATAAATCCATTAATACCGTAGTCCAAATCACTGACATACATTGTAAAAAGCAGCGGTCCCAACACCGACCCCTGTGGAACTCCAGTGGTAACCGGCAGCCAACCAGAATAGGATCCCTTTACTCCCACCCTTTGTTTTCTGCCGACCAGCCAATGCTCTACCCACACTAATAACTTCTGTAATTTCTTGGGCTCATCTTGCTAACCAGCCTCATGTGCAGCACCTTGTCAAAGGCCTTCTGAAAATCCAAGTACACCATGTCTACTGCATCTCCTTTGTCTACCCTGCTTCTATTTTCCTCAAAGAATTGCAGTAGGTTTGTCAGGCAGGATTCTCCTTTCAAGAAACCATGCTGGCTTTGGCCTATCTTGTCATGTGCCTCCAGGTACTGTAATCTCATCCCTAACAATCAATTCCAACAACTTGTTGGACATGTGGCCAAGTGGTTAAGGCATTCGTCTAGTGACCTCAAGGTCGCTAGTTCGAGCCTCAGCTGTGGCAGCGAGTTTGTGCCCTTGAGCAAGGCACTTAATCACACATTGCTCTAGTCTGTCCGAGGAGTGGCACCCTACACAGACTTCCAATCTGCGCCTTGTAAGGCATGAGAATGCCCGATGCAGGCCTCTCATGGTCTGATTCGACGTTCCCTCCCTCCCGTCCCAACCACTGATGTCAGGCTAACAGGTCTATAGTTTCCTTTCTGCTGCTTCCCACCCTTCCTAAATAGTGGAGTAACATTTGCAATTTTCCAGTCATCCGGTACAATGCCAAGAATCTATCAATTCTTGAAAGATCATCGTTAATGCCTCCGCAATCTCTCTAACTACTTCCTTCAGAACCCGAGGGTGCATTCCATCAGGTCCAGGAGATTTATCTGGTATATTGCAGACATCTTCCACTGTGAAAACTGATGCAAAATATGATTCAGTTTCTCTGCCATTTCTGCGTCTCTCATTACAATATTTCCAGTGTCATTTTGTATTGGTCCTATATCTAACCTCGACTCTCTTTTACCCTTTATATACTTAAAAAAGCTTTTAGTATCTTCTTTGATATTGGACGCCAGTTTCCTCTCATAATTCATCTTTTCCTTCCGAATGACCTTCTTAGTTTCCTTCTGCAAGTTTTTAAAAGCTCCCCAATTCTCTATCATCCCACTAGCTCTGGCTTCCTTGTATGCCCTCTCTTTTGCTTTTACTTTGGCTCTGACTTCACTTGTCAGCCACGGTAGTGTACTTCTTCCCTTTGAACATTATTTCTTATTTGGAATATATCTGTCTTGTACTTCCCTCATTTTTTGCAGAAACTCCAGCCATTGCTGCTCTGCTGTCCTTCCTGCAAATGTCCCTTTCCATTCAACTTCAGCCAGTTCCCCTCTCATGCCATTGTAATTTCCTTTATTCCACTGAAATACCAACACATTAGATATTATTTTTTCCCTCTCAAATTTCAATGTGAACTTGATCATATTGTGATCACTGTTCCCTAAAGATTCCTTAACCTTAAGCTCTTTTACCAACTCCGGATCATTGCACAACACCCAATCCAGCACAGCTGATCCCCTAGTGGGATTTTTAGAACAAGCTGTTCTAAAAAGCCACCCCTTAGACATTCTACAAATTCTTTCTCTTGATGTCCAGTACTGACCTGGTTTTCCCAATCCACTTTCAAGTTAAAATTCCCAATGATTAACATGACGTTGCCCTTCTGACATGCCTTTTCTATCTCCTGGTGTAATTTGTAATCCACATCCTGGCTGCTGTTTGGAGGCCTGTGTACAACTGCCATTAGAGTCCTTTTACCCTTGCCATTTCTTAACTCAACCCATAGAGGCTCAACACCTTCCAGTCTTATGTCATTTCTTTCCAATGATTCACCACCTCAAAGAACTCTATCAGGCTTGTTAGACATGATCTGCCCTTCACAAAGCCATACTGACTGTCCCTGATCAGACCATGATTCTCTAAGTACCCATAGATCCTATCTCTAAGAATCTTTCCCACCACAGACGTAAGGCTCACTGGTCTATAATCACCCGGACTATCCCTACTACCTTTTTTGAACAAGGGAACAACATTTGCCTCCCTCCAATCCTCCGGTACCATTCCCGTGGACAACGAGGACATAAAGATCCTAGCCAGAGGCTCAGCAATCTCTTCTCTCACCTCACGGAGCAGCCTGGGGAATATTACGTCAGGCCCCGGGGACTTATCTGTCCTAATGTATTTTAACAACTCCAACACCTCCTCTCCCTTAATATCAACATGCTCCAGAACATCAACCTCACTCATATTGTCCTCACCAAGTTCCCTCTCATTGGTGAATACCAAAGAGAAGTATTCATTGAGGACCTCGCTCACTTCCACAGCCTCCAGGCACATCTTCCCACCTTTATCTCTAATCGGTCCTACCTTCACTCCTGTCATCCTTTTTTTCTTCACATAATTGAAGAATGCCTTGGGGTTTTTCTTTACCCTACTCGCCAAGGCCTTCTCATGCCCCCTTCTTGCTCTTCTCAGCCTACTAACCTATCTTTCTGATATACCATATGTCCTTGGATGTTCAGCTCCCAATGGCAGCCATCCTTTAGTCTGCTGGTCTTAGGCCCTTCCACATAGGAAACACCCTCTCCACATCCACTCTATCAAGGCCTTTCATCCCCTGTTATTCTGAATTCCAGTGAATACAGGCCCAGAGCCATCAAATGCTCTTGTGACAAGCCATTCTAACCTGGAATCATTTTTGTGTACCTCCTTTAATTCCTCTCCATTTTCAGCACTTCTTTCTTAGATAATGGGCCCAAAACATCTCACAGTACTACTAGTGAGGCCTCGCCAGTGCTTTATAAAGTTTCAGCATTATATCCTTGTCTCGTCCTGTTGAAATTAATGCTAACATCATATTTGCCTTCCCCACCACAGACTCAACCTGCAAATTAACTTTAGGGAATCCTGCACAAATACGCCCAAGTCGCTTTGCGCCTCAGTTTTTTTGTATTTTCTCTTCATTTAGAAAATAGTCAACCCTTTCATTTCTTCTGCCACAGTGCATGACCATACACTTCCCAACACTGTATTCCATCCGCCACTTCTTTGCTCATTCTCCTAATCTGTCCAAGTTCTTCTGTAGTATCTCTACTTCCTCAGACCTACCTGCCCCTCCACCTATCTTAGTATCATCCACAAACTTTGCAACACATCCATCATCATTCAAATTAATAACATGTCGTGTAAAAAGTATGGGTCCCACCACAGACCCCTGTGGAACATCACTGGTCACTTATAGCCAACCGGAAAAGCCATCCACTACTTTATCCATGACAGTATCTTTCCTAATTTTTCATTGGGCTCTTAATTTGTTAAGCTGCCTTATGTGTGGCAACTTGTCATAGGCCTTCTGAAAATCCAAATACACATCAACCATTTTTTCTGTGTCTATCCTGCTTGTTATGTCTTCAAAGAATTCCAACAGATTCGTCAGACAAGGTTTTCGCTTGAGGAAACCATGCTGACTATGACCTATTTTATCATGTACCACCAAGTACCTTGAGATCTCACCCTTAATAATCGAATCCAACATCTTCCCACCAACTGAAGTCAGACTAACTGGGCTGTAGTTTCTATTCTTCTGCCTCTCTCCCTTCTTGAAAAGTGGAGTGACATTTGCAATTTTTCAGTTTTCTGGAAGCATTCCAGATCCTAGAGATTCTTGAAAGATCATTATTAATGCTTCCAGTCACCTCTTCAGAACCATGGAGTGTACACCATCTTGTCCAAGTGACTTATCTACCTTCATAGAAACATAGAAAACCTACAGCACAATACAGGCCTTTCGGCCCACAATGCTGTGCCAACATGTACTTACTTTAGAAATTACCTAGGGTTACCCATAGCCCTCTATTTTTCTAAACTCCATGTACCTATCCAAAAGTCTGTTAAAAGACCCTATCGTATCCACCTCCACCACCATTGCCAGCAGCCCATTCCATGCACTCACCACTCTGCGTAAAAAAAATTACTCCTGATATCTCCTCTGTACCTACTTCCAAGCAGCTTAAAACTGTGCCCTCTCATGTTAGCCATTTCAGCCCTGGGAAAAAGCCTCTGACTATCCACACGATCAATGCCTCTCATCATCTTATACACCTCTATCAGGTCACCTCTCATCCTCTGCCGCTCCTTCATATCTTTCAGTTTCCCAAGAACCTTCTCCCTAGTAATGGTAACTTCACACACATCATGACCACTGACACCTGGAGCTTCCACCATACTGCTAGTGTCTGCCACAGTGAAGACACATGCAAAATACTTTTTTCAGATCATCCTCCATTTCATTGCCCCAATTACTACCCCTCCAGCATCGTTTTCCAGCGGTCCAATATCCACTCTCACTCTCTTTTACACTTTATGTATCTGAAGAAACATTTGGTATTCTCTTTAATATATTTGGTTAGCTTTCTTTCATATTTCATCTTTACCTTAATGGCTTTTTAGTTGCCTTATCTAGGTATTTGTAAGCTTTAACTTACCACTAATTTTTGCTCTATTATATGCCCTCTCTTTAGCTTTTATGGTGACTTTGACTTCTTTTGTCTTGCCTTTAGAATACTCTTGCTGCTTTGGGATGTATGTACCCTGTGCCTTCCGAATTGTTTCCAGAAATTCCAGCCATTGCTCCTCTGCCATCATCCCTGTAAGTGTTCTTTTCCAATCAATTCTAGCCAATTCTGATGCCTCTGAAATTCCCTTTGTTTCACTGTAACACTGATACATCTGACTTCAGCTTTTCCGTCTCAAAATTCAGGGTGAATTTGATCATATTATGATCACTTTCCCCTAAAGATTCCCTTAATGTCTGTAATCAGTTTTGGTTCATTGCACAACACCCAATCGAGAATAACTGATCCCCTTGTGGGCTCAACTACAAGCTACTCTAAAATGCCATCTCATAGGCATTCTGGAAATTCCCCCTCTTGGAATCCAGCATCAATCTGATTTTCCAAATCTATCTGCATATTGAAGTCCCCATGACTGTTGTAACATTGCCCCTTGGGCGTGCATTTTCTATCTCCTGTTGTAATCTGTAGACCACATCCTTACTACTCTTTGGGGGTCTGTATATAGGTCTTTTTACCTTTACAGTCCTTAACTCTATCCACAATGATTCAACACCTTCCGACCCTATGTCACCTCTTTCAAATTATTTTATTCATTTTTTTAGCAGCATAGCGACTCTGCCCCCTCTGCCTTCCTGCCTGTCCTTTCAATATAATGCGTATCCTTGGACATAAAACTCCCAGTTATAATCTTCTTTCATACATGATTCATTGATCCCTACAACATAGAACATAGAATAGTACAGCACAGTACAGGCCCCTTGGCCCACAATGTTGTGCCGACCCTCAAACCCTGCCTCCCATATAAGCCCCCACCTTAAATTCCTCCACTAGTAGTCTCTTAAATTTCACTAGTGCATCTGCCTCCACCACTGACTCAGGCAGTGCATTCCATGCACCAACCACTCTCTGAGTAAAAAACCTTCCTCTAATATCCCCCTTGAACTTCCCACCCCTTACCTTAAAGCCATGTCCTCTTGTATTGAGCAGTGGTGCCCTGAGGAAGAGGCGCTGGCTATCCACTCTATCTATTCCTCTTAATATCTTGTACTCCTCTATCATGTCTCCTCTGAACCTCCTTCTCTCCAAAGAGTAAAGCCCTAGCTCCCTTAATCTCTGATCATAATGCATACTCTCTAAACCAGGCAGCATCCTGGTAAATCTCCTCTGTACCTTTTCCAATGCTTCCACATCCTTCCTATAGTGAGGCGACCAGAACTGGACACAGCACTCCAAGTGTGGCCTAACCAAAGTTTTATACAGCTGCATCATTACATCGCAACTCTTAAACTCTATCCCTCGACTTATGAAAGCTAACACCCCATAAGCTTTCTTAACTACCCTATCCACCTGTGAGGCAACTTTCAGGGATCTGTGGACATGTACCCCGAGATCCCTCTGCTCCTCCACACTACCAAATTACCCGGACTATTCCTACTACTTTTTTTTGAACAAGGGGACAACATTTACCTCCCTCCAATCCTCCGGTACCATTCCCGTGGACAATGAGGACATAAAGATCCTAGCCAGAGGCTCAGCAATCTCTTCCCTTGCCTCGTGGAGCAGCCTGGGGAATATTCCGTCAGGCCCCGGGGACTTATCTGTCCTAATGTATTTTAACAACTCCAACACCTCCTCTCCCTTAATATGAACATGCTCCAGAACATCAACCTCACTCATATTGTCTTCACCATCATCAAGTTCCCTCTCATTGGTGAATACCGAAGAGAAGTATTCATTGAGGACCTCGCTCACTTCCACAGCCTCCAGGCACATCTTCCCACCTTTATCTCTAATCGGTCCTACCTTCACTCCTGTCATCCTTTTTTTCTTCACATAATTGAAGAATGCCTTGAGGTTTTCCTTTACCCTACTCGCCAAGGCCTTCTCATGCTCCCTTTTCTTGCTACCCTATATTCCTCAATAGACCCATCTGATCGTTGCTTCCTAAACCTCATGTATGCTGCCTTCTTCCACCTGACTAGATTTTCCACCTCACTTGTCACCCATGGTTCCTTCACCCTACCATTCTTTATCTTCCTCATCAGGACAAATTTATCCCTAAAATCCTGCAAGAGATCTCTAAACATCGACCACATGTCCATAGTACATTTCCCTACAAAAACATCATCCCAATTCACACCCGCAAGTTCTAGCTTTATAGCCTCATAATTTGCCCTTCCCCAATTAAGAATTTTCCTGTCCTCTCTGATTCTATCCTTTTCCATGATAATGCTAAAGGCCAGGGAGCGGTGGTCACTGTCCCCCAGATGCTCACCCACTGAGAGATCTGTGACCTGACCCGGTTCATTACCTAGTACTAGATCTAGTATGGCATTCCCCCTAGTCGGCCTGTCCACATACTGTGACAGGAATCCATCCTGGACACACTTAACAAACTCTGCCCCATCTAAACCCTTGGAACTAATCAGGTGCCAATCAATATTAGGGAAGTTAAAGTCACCCATGATAACAACCCTGTTATTTTTGCACCTTTCCAAAATCTGCCTCCCAATCTGCTCCTCTATATCTCTGCTGCTACCAAGGGGCCTATATAGAATACCCCCAATAGAGTAACTGCTCCCTTCCTGTTCCTGACTTCCACCCATACTGACTCAAAGGAGGATTCTGCTACATTACCCACCCTTTCTGTAGCTGTAATAGTATCCTTGACCAGTAATGCCACCCCTCCTCCCCTTTTTCCACCCTCTCTATACCTCTTAAAGCACTGAAATCCAGGAATATTGAGAATCCATTCCTGCCCTGTTGCCAGCCAAGTCTCTGTAATGGCCACTACATCATAATTCCATGTATGTATCCAAGCTCTCAGTTCATCACCGTTGTTCCTGATGCTTCTTGCATTGAGGTACACACATTTCAGCCCTTCTACCTTACTATCTTTACACCGTTTATTCTGCTTCTCTTTCCTCAAAGCCTCTCTATATGTTAGATCTGGCTTTACTCCATGCACTTCTTTCACTGCTCTATCGCTCTGGGTCCCATCCCCCTTACAAATTAGTTTAAACTCTCCCGAACCATGCTAGCAAACCTACCTGCAAGGTTATTGCTCCCCCTCGAGTTCAGGTGCAACCCATCCAATCTGTACAGGTCCCACCTTCCCCAGAAGAGATCCCAATGATCTAAAAATCTAAAACCCTGTCCCCTGCACCAACTCCTCAGCCACGCATTCAACTGCCATCTCCTCCATTTCTTACCGTCACTGTCACGTAGCACTGGCAGCAATCCTGAGAACGCCACCCTTGAGGTCCTGTTCTTCGGCCTTCTGCCTAGTTCCCGAAACTCACACTTCAGGACCTCATCCCTCTTCCTGCCTATGTCGTTGGTCCCTACGTGTATCACAACTTCTGGTTGCTTTCCCTCTCGTACCGGGATGTCGTGCACTCGGTCAGAGACATCCCGGACCCTGGCACCCGGGAGGCAACAAACTATGCGGGTGTCCTTCTCACGTCCACAAAATCTCCTGTCTGCTCCCCTGACTATAGAGTCTCCAATGACGACAGCTCTCCTCTTCTCCGTCCCACCCTTCTGCACCACAGGTTCAGACTCAGTGCCGGAGGCCCTGCCACTGTGGCTCACCCCTGGTCGGTCGTCCCCGCCAACAGTATCCAGGACGGTAAACTTATTATTCAGGGGAATGGCTACAGGGGTTCCCCCAAGACTGCCACATCTCACATGAGAGGCACATCACTGTCTCAGGAGGCATTGTAAAGACAAACTGCAAGCAAGCTCGTCCTCTGCCTCTTCTTGTCGAAGCCTCAAAGCTCCACTCCTTCACTGGCCCACTTACTCACTGGCCGCTTTCCACATCATGTATGCCAATCTGTAACTGTGCTACAAGTTCATCTATCTTATTCTGTATACTGCACACTTTCAAAGATAACACTTTCAGTCCTGTATTCACCCTTTATGGTTTTATCCACCTTTTACACTGCAACTCATCCTGTTGACTGCAAATTTGCCCTACTGTCAGCCTCTCCTTGCCAGGAGTCTCACTATGCATTGCCTCTGTACGTAAACCAACTACCTCATCTTCAGGACTATCACTCCTGTTCTCATCGCCCTGCCAAATTAGTTTAAACCGCATACCCCTGAACAACTTTAGTCAACCTGCCTGCAGGATACTGGACCACCCAGGTTCAGGTGTAACCAGTCTCTTTTGTACAGGTGATACCTTCCCCAGAAGAGATCCTATTGATCCGTAAATCTGAGCTCCTGCTCTCTGCAGAAGTTCCTCAGCCAAGCATTCACCTGCCAATTCATTCTATTCTTACCCTCACTGGCACATGGCACAGACAGCAATCCAGCAATTACTACCCTGGATGTCTTGTTTCTCACCTTTCTACCTAGATCTCTAAAATCTCTCTTCTGGACCTTCTCACTTTGTCTGACTATGGCATTGGTGCCTCCTCCTTGAAAATGCCACGGATCCAAACTGAGGCATATCTGATCCTGGCATCAGGGAGACTACATACCATCCGGATGTCTCTACTGCACCCACAGAACCTCTTCTCTGATCTTCTGACTAAGGAATCTGCTGTCAACATTACAGTCCTCTTCACCGCTCTGATCTTCTGGGCACCAGACTCAGAGCCAGGGACCTGGTCACTGTGGCTCTCCCCCGGTAGTTTGCCCCCTCAATAGTATCTTCAAGCTGTATAGTTATCATTTAGTTATTATTATTGAGGGAAATGGCCACAGGTGTACTCTGCACTGGCATTTCGCCTTCTTCTCCTGACAGTCACCCAGTTACCTGTCTTCTGCAACCTAGAGGTGTGTGACTACCTCCCTGTAGCTCCTGTCTATCACCTCATCATTCTCCCGTGTGAGTCAAAGGTCATCGAGCTGCAGCTCCAATTCCTTAATACATTCTCCCAGGAGCTACAACTTGGTGCACCTGGTGCAGATGTGTTTATCTGGGAGACTGGATGACCTTCGGCTTGATTGGCAGACTGAGGAGATCATCAGTCGCAGTTATACGGAAGTCGTCACCCCTAAGTTGCAGGAAGTGGGTAGCTGGGTGACTGTCAGGAGAAGAAATGGGAAGGTGAACAGGCAGTTAGCGCAGAACACCCCTCTGGCCATTCCCCTAAATAATGAGCATACTGTCTTGGATACTGATGAGGTGGATAATCTCCCAAGGGAATGACACGGAGACCAGGTTACTGGCACCGAGCATCGGTCCATGGTGCAAAAGGGGAAGCAAGAGAAGAGGGACTGGTCCTGATAGGGAACAATTTGGAGATTTTGTGGACACGAAGGGGACACCTGAATGATATGTTCCCTTCCAGGCGCCAGGGTCAAGGATGTCTCAGATCACGTCCACAGCATTTTGGAGATGGAGGGAGAGCAGCCAGATGTCTTGGTACATATTGGACCAATGACATTCTGTAGGAAGGAAAAGCAATGAGGTCTTCAAGAGAGAATAAAATCACCAAGAGTAGTGGGAAACTGGAAGATGGGAAAATTTTAAAAAGCAACAAAGAACCACAAAGCGAGCAATAAAGAAAGGGAAGCTAGATCATGAAAATAAACTAGCCCCAAATATAAAAATGGATAGTAAAGGTTTTTATAATTACTTAAAGCAGGAAAGGGTCTCTTGGAGGATGAGAAAGGGGAATTGATATTGGATAATGAGGAAATGACAGAGGCTTTGAATGACTATGTTGTGGCAGTCTTCATGGTGGAGGACACATCTAACATGGCAAAGAGAGATATTATGGATGCGATGGGAGGTGAGGACCGCAATACAATAGCTATCATTAATGAGGTAGTGCTGAGCAAACTTGTGGGTCTGAAGATAGAAAAGTCCCCTGGTCCTGATGGAATGCATCCCAGGCTACTGAAAGAAATGGCAGAAGTTATAGTAAAGGCTTTGGTGATGATTTACCAAAATTCTCTAGACAATGGGCAGGTCCTGACAGATTGGAAGATGAGATAAGACTATAAGATATAGGAGCAGAAGTAGGCCATTTGGCCTGTCGAGTCTGGTCCGCCATTCAATCAGGGGCTGATCCAATCCTTCCAATCATCCCCACTCCCCTGCCTTTTCTCCTTACCCTTTAGTGCCCTGTTTAACCAAGAACATATCTATCTCTGCCTTAAATACACCGAATGACTTGGCCTCCACAGCCACTCATGGCAACAAATCCCACAGATTTACCACCCTTTGACTAAAGTAATTTCTCCGCATCCCTGTTCTAAATGGACGTCCTTCAATCCTGAAGTCATGCCCTTTTGCCCTGGACTCCATATCTAATCTGTTCAGGCCTTTTAACATTTGGAATGTTTCTATGAGATCCCCCCTCATTCTCCTGAACTCCAGGAAATACAGCCTAAGAGCTGCCAGATGTACCTCATACAGTAACCCTTTCATTCCTGGAATCATTCTTGTGAATCTTCTCTGAAGCCTCTCCAATGTCAGAATATCCTTTCTAAAATAAGGAGCCCAAAACTGCACACAATATTCCAGGTGTGGTCTCACGAGTACCTTATAGAGCCTCAACATCACATCCCTGCTCTTATATTTTATACCTCTAGAAATGAATGCCAACATTGCATTTGCCTTCTTCATCACTGACTCAACCTGAAGGTTAACCTTTAGGGTATCTTGTACAAGGACTCCCAAGTTCCTTTGCATCTCTGCATTTCGAATTCTCTTCCCATCTAAATAAGAGTCTGCCTGTTTATTTCTTCCACCAAAGTGCATGACCATACACTTTCTAACATTGTATTTCATTTGTCACTTCTTTGCCCATTCCCCAAAACTATCTAAGTCTCTGCAGGCTCTCTGTTTCCACAGCATTACCCACTCCCCCACCTATCTTTGTATCTTTGTGGCAAACTTAGCAATCCATTAATCCATTAATACTGTAGTCCAAATCATTGACATACATCGTAAAAAGCAGTGGTCCCAACACCAGCCCCTGTGGAACACCACTGGTAACAGGCAGCCAGCCAGAATAGGATCCCTTTATTCCCATTCTCTGTTTTCTGCTGATCAGTCAATGGTCCACGCATGCTAGTAACTCCCCTGTAATTCCATGGGACCTTATCTTGCTAAGCAGCCTCATGTGCAGCACCTTGTCAAAGGCCTTCTAAAATCCATGTACACCACACCTCCTGCAACTCCTTTGTCTACCCTGCTTGTAACTTCCTCAAAAAATTGCAGTTGGAAGATGGCGAATGTTACTGTTCACAAAAGGATGTTGGCAAAGGCAGGTAACTATAGGCCAGTTAGTTTAACATTTGTAGTTGGGTAAATGCTTGAAGCTATCATTAAAGAAGAAATAACGAGGTGTCTGGAAAGAAATGGATCCATCAGGCAGATGCAGCATGGATTCAGCTAAGGCAGGTCCTGTTTGACAAACACTGGAGTTCTTTGAGGATATAATGAGCGCAGTGGCTAGAGGGGAACAGATGTACGTCATTTACTTGAATTTCCAGAAGGCGTTCAATAAGGTACCGCATAAAAGACTTCTTATAGTTAAGTCTTTTACAGAAACGTAGAAACATAGAAAACTGACTCATCATCTTGTGCTCTTGATATTTATTGTTCATTTATTTGTTATTATATCTTTTGTTTTGTATTTGCACGGTTTCTAGCCTTTTGTACACAAATTGACCACCCAAGTTAGTTTGGTCTTTCATTGATGTTGTTATAGTTATTATTCTATTATAGATTTATTGTGTACGGCCACAAGAAAATGAATTTCCAGGTTGTAGATGGTGACATATATGTACATAGAAACATAGAAAACCTATAGCACAATACAGGCCCTTCAGCCCACAACGCTGTGCCGAACATGTACTTACTTTAGAAATTACCCAGGGTTACCCATAGCCCTCTATTTTTCCAAGCTCCATGTACCTATCCAAGAGTCTCTTAAAACGCCCTTTGTATCTGCCTCCACCACCGTCGCCGGCAGCCCATTCCACGCACTCACCACTCTCTACATAAAAAAACTTACCCCAACATCTCCTCTGTACCTACTTCCAAGCACCTTAAAACTGTGCCCTCTCATGTTAGCAATTTCAACCCTGGGAAAAAGCCTCCGACTATCCACACAATCAATGCTTCTCATCATCTTATACACCTCTATCAGGTCACCTCTCATCCTCTGCTGCTCCAAGGAGAAAAAGCCAAGTTCACTCAACCTATTCCCATAAGGCATGCTCCCCAATCCAGGCAACATCCTTGTAAATCTCCTCTGCACCCTTTCTATAGTTTCCACATCCTTCCTGTAGTGAGGTGGCCAGAACTGAGCACAGTACTCCAAGTGGGGTCTGACCAGAGTCCTATATAGCTGTAACATCCTTGTAAATCTCCTCTGCACCCTTTCTATAGTTTCCACATCCTTCCTGTAGTGAGGTGGCCAGAACTGAGCACAGTACTCCAAGTGGGGTCTGACCAGAGTCCTATATAGCTGTAACATCACCTCTTGGCTCTTAAACTCAGTCCCATGATTGATGAAGGCCAATGCACCGTATGCCTTTAACCACAGAGTCAACCTCTGCAGCAGCTTTGAGTGTCCTATGGACTCGGCCCCGAAGATCCCTCTGATCCCCCACACTGCCAAGAGTCTTAGAATTATACTATATTCTGCCACCATATTTGACCTACCAAAATGAACCACCTCACACTTAACTGGGTTGAACTCTATCTGCCACTTCTCAGCCCAGTTTTGCATCCTATTGATGTCCCGCTGTAACCTCTGACAGCCCTCCACACTATCCACAACAACCCCAACCTTTGTGTCATCAGCAAATTTACTAACCCATCCCTCCACTTCCTTACCTATGTCATTTATAAAAATCACAAAGAGTAGGGGTCCCTGAACAGATGTCTGAGGCACTCCACTGGTGACCAACCTCCATGCAGAATATCACCTGTCTACAACCATTCTTTGCCTTCTGTGGGCCAGTCAGTTCTGGATTCACAAAGCAATGTTCCCTTGGATCCCATGCTGCCTTACTTTCTCAATAAGCCTTGCATGGGGTACCTTATCAAATGCCTTGCTGAAACCCATATACACTACATCTTCTGCTCTACCTTCATCAATGTGTTTTGTCACATCCTCAAAAAATCCAATCATGCTCATAAGGCACGACCTGCCTTTGACAAAACCATGCTGATTATTCCCAATCATATTTTGCCTCTCAGGATCTTCTCCATCAATTTGCCAATCACTGAGGTAAAACTCACTGGTCTATAATTTCCTGGGCTATCTCTACTCCCGTTCTTGAACAACATCCCCTCCAATCCTCTGGAACCTCTCCCGTCCCCACTGATGATGCAAAGATCATCGCCAGAGGCTCAGCAATCTCCTCCCTCGCCTCCCACACTAGCCTGGGGTACATCTCATCCGGTCCCGGCGACTTATCCAACTTGATGCTTTGCAAAAGCTCCAGCACATCCTCTTTCTTAATGTCTATATGCTCAAGCTTTTCAGTCCGCTGTAAGTCATCACTACAATCGTCAAGATCCTTTTCCATAGTGAATACTGAAGTAAAGTATTCATTGGGTACCTCTGCTATTTCCTCCGGTTCCATACATACTTTCCCATTGTCACACTTGATAGGGCTGCTGTGGCTCCCCCTGATATTTTGTCCCCTTAAACAGTATTTAAAGTGGTATACTTATTATCGAGAGGAACAGCCACAGGAGTGTTCTGCACTTCCTCCTGCAAGTCACCTGCCTCCTGCAGCCTTGGTGTGACTACCTACCTGTAGTTCCTATCTATCACTTCCTCAGTCTCCCATAGGAGCCAAAGGTCATTGTGCTAGCTCCAGTTCTTTAACACCTTCTCTGAGGAGCTGCAGCTCAGTGCACCTGGTGCAAATGTGGTTATCCGAGAGGAAGGATGTCTCCCAGTATTCCCACATCTCACACGCAGAACAAAACACTGCCCTTGGAGCCATTGCTACAGCACTAACTTCATTCCAGCAGGCCAGGAATGAAGAATAACAAAGAAGAAACTTACCAGATATTTTCCATTGAGAGTGGAGGAGATTCAAACAAGAGGACATGAGTTGAGAGTTAAAGGGCAAAAGTTTGGGGGTAACATGAGGGGGAACCTCTTTACTCGGAGAGTGGTAGCTGTGTGGAACGAGCTTCCAGCAGAAGTGGTTGAGGCAGGTTCGATGTTGTCATTTAAAGTTAAATTGGATAGCTATATGGACAGGAAAGGAGTGGAGGGTTATGGGCTGAGTGCAGGTCGGGTGGGACTAGGTGAGAGTAAGAGTTCGGCATGGACTAGAAAGGCTGAGATGGCCTGTTTCGGTGCTTAATTGTTATATGGTTATATACCTACCTTGCCCATGCCTGATGAGCCGAAGCCAGTCCGGCACTGGACAATTCACACCACTTTTGGCTGCTCCGCTTTCCCCCGATGTATTTTTATTTGCCCTTTCTAATCAATTTCATTCACAGATTGGGCACAGTTCAACTCTTAAAAAACTGTAACAAAGCACTGCGTTTTTAAACTTCAGTTGAAAATGTAGCTTTTTGTTGTGCTCCTGCTCACTGATTGATTACACCATATTCTCCAGACAATTGCCTCGATCGTGAATTAGTAGGGCAACTGACTCAGGAAAGAATTAGTCAAATCTTCCATTTAAAACCATATCCAAGTTAAATCATCAGCACCGCTCTGAATAAAGTGGAAAAAGTTTTGTGCCTGCACAGATAGCTGAATAAAACATACCTTCAGGATGCCATTGGTGTCATCGTAAAATTCTTGTGTTGTTTTATTCAAAATATCTACCAATGCTCCTTGTACAATTGTGCACGGACCAAGAATTCTTTGACTCAAACAGACCAGGCCATGTCGGATCTGTCAGGACAGATGTTTGGATTAGTTAAAAAAAAATGATTCTCTGCCAAATTTGTGGTTGACACCAAGATTGATCATAAGACATGGGAGCAGAATTAGGCTATTCAGCCCAAAAAGTCTGCACCACCATTCCATCATGGCTGATTTATTAACCCTCTCAATCCTATTTTCTTGCATTCTCCCGGTAACCTTTGATACCCTTACTAAGCAAGAACCTATCAACTTTTGTTTTAAATACATCCAATGATTTGGCCTCCACTGCATTCTGTGGCAATGAATTCCACAGATTTACCAACCTCTGGCTAAGTAAGTACTTCTTCATTTCTGTTCCAAAGAGACATGCTTGTATTCTAAGGCTGTGCCCTCTGATGCTGGACTCTCTCACTATTAGAAACATTATCTTCATGTCCACTCCATCTGGGCCTTTCAATATAAGACCATAATACCATAAGGTAAAGGAGCAGAATCAGGCCATTTGGCCCAAAGACTTCTCCGCCATTTCATCATGGCTGATCCATTTCCCTCTCAGCCCCAATCTCCTGCTTCTCCCTGTATCCTTTTATGCCCTGACTAATCAAGAATGTGTCAACTTCTGCCTTAATATACCAACGACTTGGCCTCCATGGCCACCTAGGAAATATCATCTCCATATCCACTTTATTGAGGTCTTTCAACTTTCAATAGATTTCAATGAAGTCCCCATCAGTCTTCTGAATTCCAATGAGTGGAGGACCAGAGAGGCTGCAGGGCATTCTGAAAGGGGAGGGTGAGCAGCCAGCTGTCGTGGTTCATGCAGGTACTAACGATATAGGAAGAAAGCGGGATGAGGTCCTACAAGCTGAATTTAGGGAGCTAGGAGATAGGACCTCAAAGGTAATCATTTCAGGATTATGACCGGTGCCACGTGCTAGCCAGAGTTGGAATAGCAGGATAGCTAGGATGAATATGTGGCTTGAGCGGTGGTGCAGGAGGGAGGGTTTCAGGTTCTTGGGGCATTGGAACCGCTTCTGGGGGAGGTGGGACCAGTACCATCCCGACGGTCTACATCTGGGCAGGGTCAGGATCAATGTCCTATGGAGACTGTTTGCTAGTGCTGTTGGGGAGGCTTTAAACTAATATGGCAGGGGGATAGGAACCCACGCAGAAAAGAAGAGGGAAGTGATGTAGAGACCAAAGCTAGAGTTAGTGAAGAAAAAAGTAAGAGTAGAGTGCATAAAAGTAAAAAGCAAAAATCGCATAGGTCAATAGATTCTAAAAGGGCAATGAGTATAAGGGCACTTTATCTAAATGCTCGTAGTATTAGAAACAAGGTTAGTGAACTTGTGGCACAGATCCGTACCAAGGCATATGATTTAGTGGCCATTACAGAAACCTGGTTGCAAGGTGGAGATGACTGGGAATTAAATATCCAAGGGTATCAGGTAATACGGAAAGATAGGCAAGAAGGCAGAGGAGGTGGAGTGGTGCTCTTGATTAGGGATGAGATCTGGGTGATTGTGAGAGATGATATAAGATCTACGGAGCAGAACGTTGAGTCCATCTGGGTAGAGATTGACAATAGTAAAGGGAAAAAAATCACTGGTGGGTGTTGTCTATAGGCCACCTAATAAAAATATTGCAGTGACAGAGACGATTAACCAATAAATAACTGAGGCTTGTAAGAATGGAACAGCAGTTGTCAGAGGAGCTTTTAACTTCCACATAGATTGGGTGTCATGGTCCGGTCCGTGAAGTCCGTATTCTGGTTCATGGTCCGGTCCATTGACCCTGGCTCCAGGTTTTCCTGTCTACCCTGTTTCTGTTCTTGTTGAGCTCTAATTGAGGCAGCTGATGCTCGTTGGGACTGGCTACATTATTACCTTCAGAGACCAGGGCGTGGCTGCTGGATTGTTCTTGTCCTTACTCCTTGTATCCCTTGCTCTGCCTTCTATTTCCTCGCCTGAAGCCTTGCCTTGTCTTGCCGGTAACTTTCGCCTCAGCTGAAGTTCTCGTCTTGCCTTGTATTGCCTGAAGCCTTGCCTTGTCTTGCTGGTAACTCTCGCCTCGTCTCGCTTGCAGTCTTGTCCCGGAGCCACCCTGTACCCAGCTCCCTTCCTATCCCTTGCCTCCGCCCAGGTAAGCCAGGCCGTCTTGCCGTTACCTTCGGTTGGTTCTGTCCCTTCCTGTCCTTTGCCTCTGTCAGGTAAGCCAGGCCATCTGGCTGTTACCTGCGGTTGGTTCTGTCCCTTCCTGTTCCATGCCTCCGTCGGGTGGTGATCCGCGCCCTGCCTAGGAGTACCGCGCCCTGCCCAGGTGAACCATGCCCTGCCCTGCCCAGGAGGAGCCCGCCTAGCCTCAAGCCTGAAGACTCCAGCCTCCTGCCAAGCCTCGCCTAAAGTCTCTAGCCTCACGCCTGAAGACTCCAGCCTCCTGCCTCCTGCCAAGCCTCATCTCAAGTCTCTAGCCTCTAGCCTCAAGCCTAGACTCCAGCCTCCTGCCAAGCTTCGCCTCTAGCCTCAAGCCTGAAGACTCCAGCCTCGTCCTGCCTGCCTGCCAAGCTTCGTCCTTGCCTAGTTCTGGGGTCCGAGCCAGAGGCAAAACCCAGGTACTGGGTCCTTGTCCAGTCTCTGGCTCGGAGTCTAAGCCTGGGCTCCTAGCTCTCTTGTCCAGTCCTGTTCCGGGTTCCCGGTTTTCGTGTCCATGTCCTTGTATCCTAGTCCTGTCCCTAGTACTTCAGTATCTGTGTTTTGCGCTTGGGTCCGTTCCTAGCCACCTCCATATGACATTGGGTGAATCAGATTGGACAAGGAAGTCCTGAGGAGGACTTAATAGAATGCATCTGTGATGGCTTCCTTGTGCAGCATGTTAGTGAACCTACAAGGGAAAATACTATCTCAGATCTAGTCCTGTGCAATGAGACAGGTAAGATTAACAATCTTGTAGTCAAGGATCCTCTTGGAAAGAATGATCATAGTATGATTGAATTTCGCATTCAGATGGAGGATTAAATAGTTAGATCTAAAACTAGTGTATTATGTTTGAAGAAGGGAGACTACAACTGGATGAGGGAGGAGTTGGCTAATGTGGATTGGGAGCACAGGCTATTTGATAGGACAGTTGAGGAACAGTGGAATACTTTCAAAGAGATTTTTCACAGTGCTCAACAAAAGTATATTCCAGTCAAAAGTAAGGACAGTAAGTGTGGGGAGAGCCAGCCTTTGATAATTAAGGAAATAAAAGATAGTATCAAATTAAAAGCTTGTGTACAAAGTCGGAAAGAGTAGTGGGAGGATTGGGAAAACTTTAAAAAGCACAGAGAACAACTAAACAAGAAATCAGGAAAGGGAAGATAAGAGTATGGAAGTAAATTAGCACAAAGTATAAAAACAGATAGCAAAAGTTTTAAAAAATGTAAGCAAAAGACGGGCAACTATAGCCCAGTTAGCTTAACATCTGTAGTCAGGAAAATGCTTGAAGCTGTCATTAAGGAAGAAATAGCGAAACATTTAGAAAGGAGTGGTTCCATTAGACAGACGCAGCATGGATTCAGAAAGGGCAGGTCCTGTTTGACAAGCTTACTGGAATTCCTTGAGGACATAATGAGTGCAGTGGATAGAGGGGAACAGGTGGATGTCGTATTCTTGGATTTCCAAAAGGCGTTCGATAAGGTGCCGCACAAGAGACTTATAAATAAGATACTGATGCATGGAGTCGGAGGAAGTATATTGGCATGGATAGTGGATTGGTTAACCGATAGAAGGCAGAGAGTTGGTATAAATGGGTGTTTCTCCGGTTGGCAGTCAGTGGTGAGTGGGATGCCGCAGGGGTCGGTGCTGGGCCCGCAGCTGTTTACCATTTACATTGATGATTTGGAAGAGGGGACTGAGTGTAGTGTAGCAAAATTTGCTGATGACACTAAACTGTTGTGCAGAGGGACTTGGGAGTGCTTGTTAATGAATCACAAAAAGTTGGCTTGCAGGTGCAACAGGCTATTAAGAAGGCAAACGGAATGTTGGCCTTCATTGCCAGAGGGATTGAAATCAAGAGCAGGGAGGTCATGCTGCAACTATACAGGGTACTGGTGAGACGGCACCTGGAGTACTGTGTGCAGTTCTGGTCTCCATACTTGAGGAAGGATATACTGGCTTTGGAGGTGGTACAGAGGAGATTCACCAGGTTGGTTCCAGAGACAAAGGGGTTAACCTATGAGGAGAGATTGAGTCGCCTGGGACTATACTCTCTGGAATTCAGAGAATGAGAGGGGATCTTATAGAAACATACAAAATTTTGAAAGGGATAGATAAGATAGAAGTAGGAAAGTTGTTTCCATTGGCAGGTAAGACTAGAACTAGGCGACATTACCTCAATATTCATGGGAGAAGATTTAGGACGGAGTTGAGGAGAATTTTTTTTTTTCCAGAGAGTGGTGAATCTGTGGAATTCTTTGCCCAGGGAAGCAGTTGAGGCTTCTTCACTAAATATTTTTAAGAAATAGTTCGATAGGTTTTTACATAGTAAAGGAATTAAGGGTTATGGGGAAAAGGCAAGTAGATGGAGCTAATTTTACGGACAGATCAGCCAGGATCTTATTGAATGGCAGAGCAGGCTCGATGGGCCGGATGGCCTACTCCTGCTCCTATTTCTTATGTTCTTATGTACAATGGGGAAATGTGGATAAAACCAGAGGAGCTCAGCAATGGTCAGACGGTACAGCAAATCATTGCACAGAACTCAAGCATTTGCAAGGCACAAGCATAACTGCGAAAGATGGCTGGCAGTGTATGCATACAAGGTCCAGACCCCAAACCACAGAAGCAATATGGGTTTTCCAAAAAAGCTAAGGAAGATGTCGGTAAGGTAATACAGAGGCTGGTACAACAAGGGGTACTGAGGCCAGTAGCCTCCACTAACAACTCACCCATATGGCCAGTGAGGAAACCAGATGGTAGTTGGAGGTTGACAATAGATTATCGAGAGCTAAATAAAGTAACTCCGTTATCAGCCCCGAATGTAGCAACTAACCCGAGGACAGTGGTCAAACAGAATGAAAGAGTGCAATGGTTCAGTTTTGGACATAAGTAATGGATTTTGGTCTATCCCACTAGGAAGGGAGTGTCAATACAAGTTTGCATTTATCTCTCAGGGACAGCAGTATACATGGACTGTCCTACCACAGGGGTTCCATAATTTCCTGTCTATATTTCACCAAGGCTTAGGTGAAAGGTCAAAACAGTTTTCAAAACCTGAATGCTTGGTACAATATATAGATGATCTACTCCTGTAGACTGAAACTCAGCAGGAACATTATCAGCTATTAACAGAACTGTTGCAATTATTATTTGCATTGGGACTAAAGATAAACCCTAAAAACGCACAGGTAATGAAACAAGAAGTTAGTTACTTGGGAATGATCTTGACATTGGGAAAAAGAAAAATTGATAAGCGAAGAGTAGAATTGGTTGTTAAACTGCCTATTCCCTGAGACCTGAAAGGACTGTGGTCCTTTCTGGGGCTGGTAGGATACTGTAGAGATCACATTGATGGACTTTCCACTGAAGCAGCTCCTTTAATGGAATTACTGAAAAAGAATGTGGTGTGGGAATGGAAATCAGAACATACCCAGGCCATCACAGCTCTGAAGCATTGGCCACTGCGCCCGCTTTAAAAAGCCCAAATCCGAATGAGCCATATCTGATACCACCCTCTCTGCAGTGCTGTTACAGGAGATGCATGGGAAGTTAAGACCAGTAGCATATACTTCACGCATGATCTCACCAGTAGAACAGGGGTATACTGTATGTGAAAGACACTTGTTAGCAGTTTTCTGGACAGTACAACAATTCACCTACATAGTGGGACTTAATCCACTTACAATACTGACAGAACACACCCCCATAAAATTACTGTTAGATGGAAGGAAGAAATATTAGTGTAAAGCGAGTAAACACTACCTCTATGTTAGCCGATAACCTGGTGTACCAAGGAAATGATCATGAGTGTCAAGTTATGATAGCAATTGATCCCAAGGGCCCATTTGTATCAAAACAAAAAGAAGGGGGCGGAAGCAGATCAGATAAAGTAATGACTGAGAACAGAGACACAAAGGAGAAAGAAAAACTCTACTTCAAAAATTTTTGTGGATGGCTCCTCATCAGTACAGGATGGTGAGAGGAGAACTGGGTGTGGCATATATGTAGAGGATAAATATGGCCAGGAAAGATATAGTATAGCTTTAAAATTACCCAAAACCATCAGTGCACAGGCAGCAGAATTGGCAGCTGTGGCAAATGTGGTTAGCCACCCAGAACGTTTTCCGCCAGGGTCAGTCATACACTCTGATAGTATGTATATTTAGAACATAGAAAACGACAAAGTTGTGCCGAACATGTCCCTACCTTAGAAATTACTAGGCTTACCTATAGCCCTCTATTTTACTAAGCTCCATGTACCTATCTAAATGTCTCTTAAAAGACCCTATCGTATCTGCCTCCACCACCGTTGCCAGCAGCCCATTTCACGCACTCACCACTCTCTGAGTAAAAAACTTACCCCTGACATCTCCTCTGTACCTACTCCCCAGCACCTTAAACCTGTGTCCTCTTGTGGCAACCATTTCAGCCCTGGGAAAAAGCCTCTGACTATCCACATGATCAATGCCTCTCATCATCTTATACACCTCTATCAGGTCACCTCTCATCCTCCGTCGCTCCAAGGAGAAAAGACCGAGTTCACTCAACCTATTCTCATAAGGCATGCTCCCCAATCCAGGCAACATCCTTGTAAATCTCAAAACCCGTAATCGATGGGATTGTGTCAGAAAAGTAGGTACAACAATTGGTAGAGACAGTGAAAGAGGCTGATGATGTGGCAGCCCACCAAATAGGAAAGAAAAAGCAACAGATTAAAGCCTACTTTGACTCAAAAGTCAGTCCCACAGAATTATGCTCAGGACAAAGAGTGATGATTAGAATACACCAACCCACCTCATTTTTAAATCCAAGCTTTGCAGGGCCCTATGAAATTATAGACAAAGAAAGCCCTTCAATGTACAAAGTGCTGACTTCTCCTGATAAAAGTGGATGGTACCATATCAACCTGCTGAAATTGGTGGGGGAGAAACAGGACTGTTATCACCATCGGCCCATAACAATTGATGTACATGATAGCCCTGATTTGGAAGACTTGAAGATGGAACAACTGTTCCAAAAAGATTCGAACAGACCCTATCAAGGGGGTGATTTTCAGTCCTCTCATCCTGAGAATCAGGGAAGCTTTGTCAAAAAATCAAAGGAAAAGGATGATAAGCCAGCATTTGTCCCTCTTATCCTGAAATGAAATTGGGTGAGGAAAAATAGATGCCTCGAGTCCAAAGACAATTGAGAGTTTTGATTGGGTGGTCTAGAAAAACAAAAACAAAGTATGGACTGAAAATAATTTTAAGATTTAAACTGGAAATAGGAGCAGATATTGCCCTTGTGTGTTGCAGGTTTAATTCAACATAGAATAATGTATTTTGTTGCAATGGTATCAACCATGACTGGGGCCATGGTCAGTCTCTGGCCATGTTCCACAGCCAGTACAGTGGACAAACTGTCAACAGTGATATCATTGCTTGGAAAACATTCAGTGGAAAAAAAACATACCTTCTCAACTGACACAGGTAATACAGTCTAACAAAGGAGAACTTTGTATTATACACAGTAATGAAGAAGAACTTCAAGATCCAACACATTGATATAGATGAGTATCTGCGGGACTATGTTGTTACTGAATTGCCATCAATTCCTCACTTCACTGTAGACTGGACATGTGTTGTGGAGGAAGCAAGGGAGATCATCCATCAATGGACTAAACACACTAAAGTTATTAAAACACGTGCTAGTAAGGCAAATGAAATATTGAGTGACCCAGGCTTTTTGAGTAAGTTTTGGAATTGGGGGACAAATACTCAAATACATCCATAGGTAAGAATAGTATCTCATGCTGCTGAAATACTAATTTTATATACCCTGATAATTGTATTGCTCGATGTTTATCAACTGAGAAATGGAAGGCTGAAATAATGGGAAAAAATCGAGAATAATGTTCTCATGAAACAGCAGAGATGACTGTCAGTATAAAGTGAGTGAATTTAGTTAGTAAATGTTAATATTCTTTATAGCATGTAAGTGTTGCATACCTACTGGGGTTCCATGGCAGTCCTATGGGTAGCCAACTGAATGAGAGGAGGTTAATAAATATCTTTGAATCAAGAGGAGGGAGATGTTGGCCAGAAGAAACTTCAGACTGATCAAGGACAGGGGAAGCAGACACGCCAGTTGTCTTTGTCTCTTGCTTTTTGTGGACTCTAAACTGATTCTTGCTCTTGGATAATCTAATCAGAGCAATAAAGAAACATAGAAAACATACAGCACAATACAGGCCGTTCGTCCCACAAAGCTGTGCCGAACATGTCTTTACCTTAGAACTACCTAGGCTTATCCATAGCCCTCTATTTTTCTGAACTCCATGTATCCATCCAGGAGTCTCTTAAGAGACCCTATCGTTTCCGCCTCCACTGCAGCCGCTGGCAGCCCATTCCATGCACTCATCACTCTCCGTGTAAAACACTTACCCCTGACATCTCCTCTGTACCTACTTCCAAGCACCTTAAAACTATGCCCTCTCGTGCTAGCCATTTCAGCCCTGGAAAAAAGCCTCTGCCTATCCACATGATCAACGCCTTATATTATCTTGTACACCTGTATCCGGTCACCTCTCATCCTCCATCGCTCCAAGGGGAAAAAGCCGAGTTCACTCAACCTATTCTCATAAGGCATGCTCCCCAATCCAGGCAACATCCTTGTAAATCTCCTCTGCACCCTTTTTGTGGTTTCCACATCTTTCCTGAGTGAGGCGACCAGAATCGAGCACAGTACTCCAAGTGGGGTCTGACCAGAGTCCTATATAGCTGCAACATTACCTCTCAGCTCTTAAACTCAGTCCCACGGTTGATGAAGGCCAATGCTCCGTATGCCTTCTTAACCACAGAGTCAACCTGTGTAGCAGCTTTGAGTGTCCTATGGACTCAGACCACAAGATCCCTCTGATCCTCCACACTGCCAACAACCTTGCCATTAATGCTATATTCTGCCATCATATTTGACCTACCAAGATGAACCACCTCACACTTATCTGGGTTGAACTCCATCTGCCACTTCTCAGCCCAGTTTTGCATCCTATCAATGTTCCATTGTAACCCCTGACAGCCCTCCACACTATCCACAACACCCCCAACCTTTGTGTCATCAGCAAATTTACTAACCCATTCCTCCACTTCCTCATCCAGGTCATTTATGAAAATCACAAAGAGTAGGGAGATCCTTCAGGCACACCATTGGTCACCAACCTCAATGCAGAATATGACCCATCTACAGCCATGCTTTGCCTTCTGTGGGCAAGCCAGTTCTGGATCCACAAAGCAATATCCCCTTGGATCCGGTGCCTCCTTACTTTCTCAATAAGCCTCGCATGGTACCTTATCAAATGCCTTGCTGAAACCCATATACACTACATCTACTGCTTTACCTTCAACAATGTGTCAGTCACATTCTCAAAAAATTCACTCAGACTCATAAGGCACAACCTGCCTTTGACAAAGCCATGCTGACTATTCCTAATCATATTATGCCTCTCCAAATGTTCTTAAATCCTGCCTTTCAGGATCTTCTCCATCAATTTACCAACCACTGATGGATGACTGTACAATGAACCAGATTTGATCAGGGACCTCGAGGTAAAGGATCCATTAGGAGGTAGTGAGCATAATATGATAAGTTTTAATCTACCATTTGAGAGGGAGAAGGGAAACTCGGAAGTGTCAGTATTACAGTTGAACAAAGGGAACAATGGTGCTATGAGGGAGGAGCTGGCCAAAGTTCAATGGAACAATACCCTAGCAGGGATGACAGTGAAAAGTTTTTCTGGGAATAATGCGGAAGGTGCAGGATCAGTTCGTTCCAAAGAGGCAGAAAGATCCTAAGGGGAGTAAGGGGAGGCCATGGCTGACAAGGGAAGTAATAGACAGTATAAAAATAAAAGAGAAGAAGTATAACATAGCAATGATGAGTGGGAAGCTGGAGG
Organism: Mobula birostris; assembly: GCF_030028105.1. Taxonomy (NCBI): domain Eukaryota; kingdom Metazoa; phylum Chordata; class Chondrichthyes; order Myliobatiformes; family Myliobatidae; genus Mobula; species Mobula birostris. The sequence goes on from NC_092384.1 coordinate 85,838,150, forward strand.
ATTGGGAAACTTTTAAAGAGCAACAGGAGGTAACTAAAAAGGCAATACGTGGAGAAAAAATGAGGTACGAAGGTAAATTAGCCAAGAATATAGAGGAGGATAGTAAAAGCTTCTTTAGGTATGTGAAAAGGAAAAAAAATAGTTATGACCAAAATTGGGTCCTTGAAGACAGAAGTTGGTGAATTTATTATGGGGAACAAGGAAATGGCAGATGAGTTGAACAGGTACTTTGGATCTGTCTTCACTAGGGAAGACACAAACAATCTCCCAGATGTAATAGTGGCCAAAAGATCTAGGGTAATGGTTGAATTGAAGGAAATTTATATTAGGCAGGAAATGGTGTTGGATAGACTGTCGGGTCTGAAGGCTGATAAGTAAGTCCCCGGGACCTGATGGTCTGCATCCCAGGGTACTTAAGGAGGTGGCTTTAGAAATCGTGGATGCATTGGTAATCATTTTCCAATGTTCTATAGATTCAGGATCAGTTCCTGTGGATTGGAGGGTGGCTAATGTCCCTCTCTTCAAGAAGGGAGGAAGAGAGAAAACAGGGAATTATAGACTGGTTAGACTGACGTCGGTGGTGGAAAAGATGCTGGAGTCAATTATAAAAGATGAAATGACAACACATCTGGATAGTAGTAACAGGATTGGTCCAAGTCAGCATGGACTTATGAAGGGGAAATCGTGCTTGACTAATCTTCTAGAATTTTTTGAGGATGTAACTATGAAAATGGACAAGGGAGAGCCAGTGGATGTAGTGTACCTGGACTTTCAGAAAGCCTTTGATAAAGTCCCACATAGGAGATTAGTGGGTAAAATTAGGGCACGTGGTATTGGGGGCAGAGTACTGACATGGATTGAAAATTGGCTGGCTGACAGAAAACAAAGAGTAGCGATTAACGGGTCCCTTTCGGAATGGCAGGTGGTGACCAGTGGGGTACCGCAGGGTTCAGTGCTGGGACCGCAGCTGTTTACAATATATATTAATGATTTAGATGAGGGAATTAGAAGTAACATTAGCAAATTTACTGATGACACAAAGCTGGGAGGCAGTGTGAAATATGAGGAGGATGTTGTGAGAATGCAGGGTGACTTGGACAGGCTGGGTGAGTGGGCAGATGCATGGCAGATGCAGTTTAATATGGATAAATGTGAGGTTATCCACTTTGGTGGTAAGGACGGGAAGGCAGATTATTATCTAAATGGAGTCAAGTTAGGAAAAGGGGAAGCACAACAAGATCTAGGTGTTCTTGTACATCAGTCACTGAAAGCAAGCATGCAAGTACAGCAGGCAGTTAAAAAAGCTAAAGGCATGCTGGCCTTCATAACAAAGGGAATTGAATATAAGGGCAAAGAGGTCCTTCTGCAGCTGTACAGGGCACTGGTGAGACCACACCTGGAGTACTGTGTGCAATTTTGGTCTCCAAATTTGAGGAAGGACATTCTTGCTATTGAGGGCGTGCAGCGTAGGTTCAAAAGGTTAATTCCCGGGATGGCAGGACTGTCATATGTCGAAAGATTGGAGCGACTGGGCTTGTATACTCTGGAATTTAGAAGGCTGAGAGGGGATCTTATTGAAACATATAAGATTATTAAGGGATTGGACACGCTGCAGGCAGGAAGCATGTTCCCATTGATGGGTGAGTCCAGAACCAGAGGCCACAGTTTAAGAATTAGGGGTAGGCCATTTAGAACGGAGTTGAGGAAAAACTCTTCCACCCGGAGAGTGGTGGATATATGGAATGCTCTGCCCCAGAAGGCTGTGGAGGCCAAGTCTCTGGATGCTTTCAAAAAAGAGATGGATAGAGCTCTTAAAGATAGTGGAATCAAAGGTTATGGGGATAAGGCAGGAACTGGATACTGATAGTGGATGATCAGCCATGATCACAGTGAATGGCGGTGCTGGCTCAAAGGGCTGAATGGCCTACTCCTGCACCTATTGTCTATTGACTCACTGTTCTATAACTCCCTGAGCTATCCCTACTCCCTTTCCTGAATAAGGAACAACATCCACGACTCTCCAATCCCCCGGAACCTCTCCCGTCCTCATTGATAATGCAAAGATCATCTCTAGAGGCTCAGCAATCTTCTCCCTCACCTTCCACAGTAGCCTGGGGTACATCTCATCTGGTCCCAGTGACTTATCCAACTTGATGCTTTCTAAAAGCTCCAGCACATCCTCTTTCTTAATATCTACGTGCTCAAGCTTTTCAGTCCGCTGCAAGTCATTCCTACAATAAACCTGAGACCATTCTCAGAGGAGTAGCTACTTGTTATGTAAAATGCCAGACCTGCAATCGGTAATCTCATTAGATCCTGTCTCGGTTGCCTCATTTAACTGGTTTGGACCAGTCAGAGAGTAAAGACACAAATACACAAGGCTGGGGTGGGCACAACCATGAAACAATGTTGGCAGTAGTCCTATACAATGACCAGTAAGAAGGTGACCCAGGTAGGTCAGGTGACCTTGAGCCAATGGGATGGAGATCCAATGGTTCAATCGATGAGGAGCAGTATAAGACTCAGAAGCTCCAAATACACATGGGCGATACTCTCCAGCAGACAGAGACCAACCATCGTTGATAAGGTGGACTCCATGGACACTTGGAGATCAGGCACGAGGAATGCCTGTCCAGCATAGACTCCATTCCCAGGTAATACCTTTTCTCTTCATTGACTGTTCATGGACTGTCAGGGAATTCTAGTAGGGCTCACAGGGGACAGTTTGTGAACCCATGTGCTTTTAGTTGAAACAATGAAGGTTACTTGTTGGTAACTACAGATTCTCACTGATCATTATTACAGGGGGTCATCTGTACAATCGCCAACATCCTTTTCCGTAGTGAATACTGAAGCAAAGTATTCATTAAGTACCTCTGCTGTCTCCTCTGGTTCCATACACACTTTTCCACTGTCAACTTGATTGGTCCTATTCTCACATCTTATCCTCTTGCTCTTCACATACTTGTAGAATGCCTTGGGGTTTTCCTTAATCCTGCCCGCCAAGGCCTTCTCATGGCCCCTTCTGGCTCTCCTAATTTCATTCTTAAACTCCTTCCTGCTAATCTTATAATCTTCTCAATCTCTATCATTACCAAGCCCTTTGATCCTTTCGTATGCTCTCCTTTTGTTCTTGACTAGAATTACAACAGCCTTTCCAACATTTATTCGTAAAGCCAGTGATGTTGTGGGGATGGAACTGGACTCTCTCACGGTGGTATCTGAAAAGGGATGCTGTCTAAGTTGCATGCCATCTTGGACAATGTCTCCCATCCACTACATAATGTACTGGATGGGCACAGGAGTACATTCAGCCAGAGACTCATTCCACCGAGATGCAGCACAGAGCGTCATAGGAAGTCATTCCTGCCTGTGGCCATCAAACTTTACAACTCCTCCCTTGGAGAGTCAGACACCCTGAGCCAATAGGCTGGTCCTGGACTTATTTCATAACTTACTGGCATAATTTACATATTACTATTTAACTATTTATGGTTCTATTACTATTTATTATTTATGGTGCAACTGTAACGAAAACCAGTTTCCCCCGGGATCAATAAAGTATGACTATGACTATGACTATGACTTTGTACATTACGGTTCCTGTTCCCTACCATCCTTTCCCTGTCTCATTGGAATGTACCTGTGCAGAACCCCACACAAACATCCCCTCAACACAAATCAACGTTGCTGGTGAACACAGCAGGCCAGGCAGCATCTCTAGGAAGAGGTACAGTCGACGTTTCAGGCCGAGACCCTTCGTCAGGACTAACATGTTGTTTACAAACATCCCCTGATCATTTGCCACATTTCTTCTGTACATTTCACTGAGAACATCTGTTTCCAATTTATGCTTCCAAGTTCCTGCCCGATAGCCTGATATTTCCCTAACTCCAATTAAACGCTTTCCTAACTTGTCTGTTCCTATCCCTCTCCAGTGCTATGGTAAAGGAGATAAAATTGTGATCACTATCTCCAAAATGCTCTCCCAATGAGAGATCTGACACCTGACCAGGTTCATTTCCCAATACCAGATCAAGTACAGCCTCTCCTCTTGTAGGCTTATCTACATATTGTGTCAAGAAACCTTCCTGAGCACACATAACAAGTTCCACCCCATCTAAACCTCTCGCTCTAGGGACATGCCAATCAGTATTTGGGAAATGAAAACCTCCCACCACCACAACTTATTACACCTTTATTATTACACCTTTAAAGAATCTGTCTCCCTATCTGCTCCACGATGTCCCTGTTACTATTGGGTGGTCTATAAAAAACACCCAGTAGAGTTATTGACCCCTTCCTGTTCCTAACTTCCATCCACAGAGACTCTGTATATCTAACTCATGATTTTCTGCGTAAAAAAGCTTACCCCTGACATCTCCTCTGCACCTGCTTCCAAGCACCTTAAAACTGTACTCTCTCGTGCTAGCCATTTCAGCCCTGCGAAAAAGCCTTTGACTATCCACACGATCAATGCCTCTCATCATCTTATACACTTCTAACAGGTTACCTCTCATCCTCCATCGCTCCAAGGAGAAAAGGCCGAGTTCACTCAACCTTTTCTCATAAGGCATGCTCCCCAATCCAGGCAACATCCTTGTAAATCTCTTCTGCACCCTTTCTATGGTTTCCACATCCTTCCTGGAGTGAGGTGACCAGAATTGAACACAGTACTCCCAGTGGGGTCTGACCAGGATCCTACAGAGCTGCAACATTACCTCTCAGTTCCTAAACTCAATCCCACAATTGATGAAGGCCAATGTCTTGTATGCCTTCTTAATCACAGTCAACCTGTGCAGCAGCTTTGAGTGTCCTATGGATTCGGACCCCAAGATCCCTCTGATCCTCCACACTGCCAAGAGTCTAACCATTAATATTATATTCTGCCATCACATTTGATCTAACAATATGAACAACTTCACACTTATCTGGGTTGAACTCCATCTGCCACTTCACAGCCCAGTTTTGCATCCTATCAATATCCCGCTGTAACGTCTGACAGCCCTCCACACTATCCACAACACCCCCAACCTTGGTGTCATCAGCAAATTTTCTAACCCATCCCTCCATTTCCTTATTCAGGTCATTTATAAAAATCACAAAGAGTAGGGGTACCAGAACAGATCCCTGAGGCACACCAGGTCACCAATCTTCATGCAGAATATGACCCATCTACAACCACTCTTTGCCTTCTGTGGGCAAGCCAGTTCTGGATCCACAACACACACAAAATGCTGGTGAACGCAGCAGGCCAGGCAGCATCTGTAGGAAGAGGTGCAGTTGACGTTTCAGGCCGAGTCCCTTCATCAGGACTAACTGAAAGAAGAGATAGTAAGAGATTAGAAAGTGGGAGGGGGAGGGGGAGATCCGAAATGATAGGCGAAGACAGGAGGGGGAGGGGGACGTCCGGTGCTCCCGGTGCGGCCTTCTATATATTGGCAAGACCCGACACAAACTGGGAGACCGTTTCGCTGAACACCTACGCTCTGTCCGCCAGAGAAAGCAGGATCTCCCAGTGGCCACACTTTTCACTTCCACGTCCCATTCCCATTCTGATATGTCCATCCATGGCCTCCTCTACTGTCAAGATGAAGCCACACTCAGGCTGGAGGAACAACACCTTATATTCCGTCTGAGTAGCCTCCAACTTGATGGCATGAACATTGACTTCTCTAACTTCCATTAATGCCTCTCCTCCCCTTCTTACCCCACCTGTTATTTATTTATTATTTATTTATTATTTTTTACTTTTTCTCCTTTCTCTCTCTCTTTTTTCTCCTTCTGTCCTTCTCACTATATCTTCCTCTGATGACCCCCTCCCCTTTTCTTTCTTCCTAGGCCTCCCATCCCATGATCCTCTCCCTTCTCCAGCCTTGTATCTTCTTGCCAATCAACTTTCCAGCTCTTAGCTCCATCCCTCCTGTCTTCTCCTATCATTTTGGATCTCCCCCTCCCCCTCCCACTTTCAAATCTCTTACTATCTCTTCTTTCAGTTAGTCCTGACGAAGGGTCTCGGCCCAAAACGTCAACTGTACCTCTTCCTATAGATGCTGCCTGGCCTGCTGTATTCCACCAGCATTTTGTGCGTGTTGCTTGAATTTCCAGCGTCTGCAGATTTCCTTGTGTCTGGATCCACAAAGCAATGTCCCCTTGGATCCCATGCCTTCTTACCTTCTCAATAAGCCTTGCATGGGGTACCTTAACAAATGCCTTGCTGAAATCCATATACACTACATCTACTGCTCTATCTTCATCATGTGTTTAGTCACATTCTCAAAAAATTCAGTCAGGCTCATAAGGCGCGACCTGCCCTTGACAAAGCCATGCTGACTATTCCTAATCATATAATGCCTCTCAAATGTTCATAAATCCTGCCTCTCAGGATCTTCTCCATCAACTTACCAACCACTGAAGTAAGACTCACATTTTCTTAAGTCGCCACTGGATTGTGAACGATCTTGATGCTGTGAGGCTTGAGCAGTTGAGCTGTCATTTCTGATATATTCTTGTAGGACAAGGTTACATGTTGAGCAATGTCTGCACAACTTTCTCTCCTTAGGAATCATCTCCTGATTGAAATTCAGGGAATTCCATGGGTAACCATCGTTCTGGTGCACTTTGAATAAGTGCTTCTCTTCCCTAGCCTAAAGTTCAGTGGTGCTCTCTTAAATAAGGTGCAAATGCAGTTTTTCTTGTGGCAGGTTAAGTAGTTGCTATGGTAGTTCAATAGCAGGTCTGTGTGCGTGTATCCTTCTGGTAGATAGATGTCTCTAATGTACTCTCTGTGGTGTACAGGATCAATTGTGGAGACTGCAACAAGAACTACATCAGTCAGACAGGATGTAAATGCTCAACAGATTTACAGGAACACAAACAGGTGGTACGTAGACGGGATTCACTGTTACTGATCTCAGTACATGAAGATTAAGAAGCACACCACTTTAACTGGGACACCGTGGAGATTCTGGCATAGGCAAACACGAAGCACGCACAAGCACTTTTAGAAGTGTGTTTCTCTTCTGATAACTCCATAAACAAACATATAGAAATTGACGCCATCTATGAACCCCTAACAGCCAAAGAAACACAAGCGAATAAAATTCAAAGATTGAGTAGTCATTCAGGACTGAGGCAGGTGAATGGGGTTGAGGGGCTATATAAACCTGAGCACCCTAGACAGAAAAATAAACAGCTATGCATTAAGGATATCAACTTGACTGGTGAAGAAATGTTGCAAGCTAATTGCCAAACTTGGCGAACACTGCAACAACAAACATATACCATTCCTTCACCATTACTGAATTAAAATCCTGGAATTCCCTCCCTGATAGCACTGGAGGTAGACCTACATCTCAAGGATGCAGCAGTTCAAGAGGTAACTGAGGATGGGTGAAGACCACATCCCTTGAATAAATAATTATAAAAGGGCACTGTGCTGTTTCCCAGTCACGCCCTCCTGGCTCTACTCAATTGAAACAGAAATACTGAAGCAAGAGTAGGCCATTTGGCTCTTTTAACCTGCCCTGCCATTCAGTAACTGACCACTCCTTGAACTTGGCCAAATCTCTTTGCAGCCTGTGCATCCTCTTTGTAATTCACAAGTCCACCTAATTTTGTGCCCAAGGGTAACAAAAACATGTGAACTCTACCACCTCAGTCAGTTTTCCAATGAGTTTGAGTCTCACCTCTCTGCTCAAGATCTCATTTCGGTCATGTATGAGAATCCAACCCATTCGCCAGCCGGGTACAAGCCACCGTTTGGCCAGGCCCCCACAGGACAGAATGGGGACACTTTTGCTCAGAGAACCAAGGGTAATAAAATTGTATTCAGGAAAAACCTGTACAATAACAAAATCATATTTTAAGAAATATTTCATTTAGAGATCACTCACATTTACTGTATAAAATTATTCAATGGCAGTGCAGGGATCATGAGGAGTCAATATAAAATTGTGGATTAGAGTTGGGATGTTGCAGCTGTACAAAACATTTGTTAAACTGCACGTGGAATATTGTGCACAGTTCTGGTCTCCATACTACAGAAAAGATGTAGTAGCAATAAAGAGACTGCAGAAGAGATTCACCAGGATGTTACCTGGAATGGAGAGCTGTAGTTACTAGGAGAGGTTGGAAGTCTAGGTTTATTCTCACTAGAACATAAGAGGATGAGGGTGACCTTATAGAGATTTATACAATTATAAAGGTATTAAATAAGATAGATAGTCAGAATCATTTTTCCAGGGCAGGAGAGTCTATAATGAGGGGTTAAGGATTAAGATCGAGTGAAGAGATTTAAATGGAATCTGTGGGGCAAGTGTTTTTCCTTCAACTCAAAGGGTGGTGATTATTTGGAATAAACTGTCAGAGTAAGCAGAGACTGATATAATTACAATGCTTAAAAGGCACTTGGACTGGAATATGGCAAGGAAAGGTTGAGAGAGATACAGATCTAATGCAAGCAAGTGGAATTCATGGAGACAGGCATCAGAGTTGGCATGGACAGTGAGGTGAAAGAATCTGTATCAATATTGTACCTTTCTATGATTCCGTAAACCCAATCTGATCCACGTACAAACAGTAAACCCAGAATACACCAAGATGCTGACAATATAACAACAACTATCAAGCAGTGATCAGTGGCAATTGAAGCATAATCTGTGATTGACACAATGGTGTAAATATCAGAAATAAAAACAGAAAATGTTGGAAAAACTGAGTAGGTCAGGCAGCATCTGTTGAAAGAGAAATAATTAAGGCTTCAGGTTGAACAAATCCAAACAACATATCAATTGTCTAACTCTTCCAAGAATATTGTCTTATCTATACCTTTGGGTCTGAAAGAGAGTGCTTGAAAACAAAAGGCTTCTTAAAGAATATGAGAGCTTGATCACTGACAAATTCAAGGCAGAGGTGGAAGGAAGTTCTGCAACTTGTCTCCTATAAGAACATCAGAAATAAAGCCAATGTAGGCCATGTAACCTCTCAAAACCTGCTCTATCTTTCAATGTGTTCACTTTTAAGAGTCTGATCTGATCTTAGCTTCAACTTCACTCTCATTTCTGTTGCCTATAGCCCCTGAAACCCCTAATATTCAAAAAATGATATCACTATTTGACATGATCAGATTTAATACTCAGAGGGCAAAGCAAAATTTAAAAGTTTTCAACTGTTTTGATTACTTTCTATCACGGCATATGATTAATTAACCTCTTACTTGGAGTACTGTGCTCAGTTCTGGCCACCTCACTACAGGAAGGATGTGGAAAGTTAGAAAGGGTGCAGAGGAGATTTACAAGGATGTTGCCTGGATTGGGGAGCATGCCTTATGAAGACAGGTTGAGTGAACTTGGCCTTTTCTCCTTGGAGCGACGGAGGATGAGAGGTGACCTGAAAGGCGTGTTTAAGATGATGAGAGGCATTGATCGTGTGGATAGTCAGAGGCTTTTTCCCAGGGCTGAAATGGCTGCCACAAGAGAGCACAAGTTTAAGGTGCTTGGAGATAGGTACACAGGAGATGTCAGGGGTAAATTTTTTACACAGAGAGTGGTGAGTGAGTGGAATGGGTTGCCAGCAATGGTGGTGGAGGCGGATATGATAGGGTCTTTTAAGAGACTCCTGGACAGATATATGGAGCTTAGAAAAATAGAGGGCTATAGGTAACCCTAGTAATTTCTAAGGTAGGGATATGTTCGGCACAACTTTGTGGGCCGAAGGGCCTGTATTGTGCTGTAGATTTTCTATGTTTCTAATAAGGCAAGAGAGGCATCTTACTGGCAGAGTTTGAAAATGTATAAAATATTTGCAGCAGATGGCTCCATCCATGAATGTTGACAGGTGACAGTCATTGAGCTGGAGCGAGGAGAAGATGGTTGAACGTTTATACAGCTATATAAGACTTCAGTTGGGCTACTGTGTTCAGTTTTGGTCACCTCATTACAAGAAGGATGTGGATGCTATAGGGAGAGTGCTGAGGAGAGTTATAAGGATGTTGCCTGGATTGGCGAGCATGCCTTTTAGGAATAGGTTGAGTGAACTTGGCCTTTTAGACCATAGACTATAAGATATAGAAGCAGAAGTAGGCCCATCGAGTCTGCTCCGCCATTCAATCATGGGCTGATCCAATTCTTCCAGTCATCCCCACTCCCCTGCCTTCTCCCAATACCCTTTGATGCCCTGGCTAATCAAGAACCTACATATCTCTGCCTTAAAAGCACCCAATGCCTTGTCCTACACAGGCACTCATGGCAACATATTCCACCCTCTGACTAAAGTAATTTCTCTGTATCTCAGTTTCAAAAGGATGTCCTTCAATCCTGAAGTCGTGCCCTCTTGTCCTAGAATCCCCTACCATGGGAAATAATTTTGACATATCTAACCTGTTCAGGCCTTTCAACATTCAGAATGTTTCTATGAGATTCCCCCCCCCCCCACCTCATTCTCCTGAACTCCAGGGAATACAGCCCAAGAGCTGCCAGACGTTCCTCATATGGTAACCCTTTCATTCCTGGAATCATTCTCGTGAATCTTCTCTGAACCCTCTCCAATGTCAGAATATCCTTTCTAACAATAAGGAGCCCAAAACTGCACACAATACTCCAAGTGTGGTCTTATGAGTGCCTTATAGAGCCTCAACATCACATCCCTCCTCTTAATTTCCATACCTCTAGAAATGAATGCCAACATTGTATTCGCCTGAAATTATATATACACTGGAATTTAAAAGGATGAGAGGGGAACTGATTGAAACATATAAGATTATTAAGGGCTTGGACATGCTAGAAGCAGGAAACATGTTCCTGATGTCGGGGGAGTCCAGAACCAGAGGCCACAATATGAGAATAAGGGGTAGGCCATTTAGAATGGAGTTGAGGATAAACTTTTTCACCCAGAGAGTTGAGGATTTGTGGAATGCTCTGCCTCAGAAGGCAGAGGAGGCCAATTCTCTGGATGCTTTCAAGAAAGAGTTAGATAGAGTTCTTAATGATAGCTGAGTCAAGGGATATGGGGAGAAGGCAGGAAAAGGGAACTGATTGTGGATGATCAGCCATGATCACAGTGAATGGTGGTGCTGGCTCAAAGGGCCAAATGGCCTACTCCTGCACCTATTGTCTATTGTCTATTGCCTTCTTCACAACCAACTCAACCTGGAGGTTAATCTTTACGGTATCTTGCACAAGGACTCCCATTGTATCTCTGCATTCTGAATTCTCTCCCCATCTAAATAATAGTGTGCCCATTTATTTCTTCCACCAAAGTGCATGACCATACACTTCCCAACATCGTATTTCATTTGCCACTCCTTTGCCCATTCCGCTAAATTATCTAAGTCTCTCTGCAGTCTCTCTGTTTCCTCAACACTACCTGCTCCTCCACCTATCTTTGTATCATCAGCAAATTTAGTCATAAATCCATTAATACCGTAGTCCAAATCATTGAGATACATCATGAAAAGCAGCGGTCCCAACACCGACCCCTGAGGAACTCCACTGGTAACCAGCAGCCAGCCAGAATAGGATCCCTTTATTCTCACTCTCTGTTTTCTGCCAACCAGCCAATGCTCCACCCATGCTAGTAACTTCCCTGTAATTCCATGGGCTCTTATCTTGCTAAGCAGCCTCATGTGCGGCACCTTGTCAAACACCTTCTGAAAATCCAAGTATACCACGTCTACTGCATCTCCTTTGTCCACCCTGCTTGCAATTTCCTCAAAGAATTGCAGTAGGTTAGTCAGGCAGGATTTTCCTTTCAGAATACCATGCTGGCTTTGGCCTACCTTGTCATGTGCCTCCAGGTACTCCGTAATCTCATCCTTGACAATAGATTCCAACAACTTCCCAACTACTGATGTCAGGCTAACAGGTCTATAGTTTCCTTTCTGCTGCCTCCCACCCTCTGAATAGTGGAGTAACATTTGCAATTTTCCAGTCATCTGATACAATGCCAGAATCAATCGATTCTTGAAAGATCATTGTTAATGCCGCCGCAATCTCTCCAGCTACTTCCTTCAGAACCCAATCAGGATTGATATTCAATCAGGTCCAGGAGATTTATCCACCTGCAGACCATTAAGCTTCCTGAGCACCTTCTCAGTCCTAATTTTCACTGCACAAACTTCACTTCCCTGACATTCTTGAATATCTGGTATACTGCAAACGTCTTCCACTGTGAAGACTGATGCAAAATATACATTCAGTTCCTCTGCCATCTCTACATCTCTCATTACAATATCTCCAGTGTCATTTTCTATTGGTCCTATATCTATCCTCGACTCTCTTTTACTTTTTATATGCTTAAAAAAGCTTTTAGTATCTTCTTTGATATTAGTCGCCAGCTTAATCTCATAATTCATCTTTTCCTTCTGAATGACCTTCTTAGTTTCCTTCTGCAAGTTTTTAAAAGCTCCTCAATCCTCTATCTTCCCACTAGCTCTGGCTTCCTTGTATGCCCTCTCTTTTCTCCTTGGAGGATGAGAGGTGACCTGATAGAGGTGTATAAGATGATGAGAGGCATTGATCGTGTGGATAGCCAGAGGCTTTTTTCCAGGACTGAAGTGGCTAACACGAGGGGGCATAGTTTTAAGGTGCTTGGAAGCAGGTACCAGGGGGATGTCAGGGTTAAATTTTTCACACAGAGAGTGGTGGATGCATGGAATACATTGCCAGCAAAGGTAGTAGAGGGGAATACAATAGGGTCTTTTAAGAGACTTGTAGATAGGTACACGGAGCTTAGAAAAATAGAGGGCTATGCAGTAGGGAAATTCTAAACAGCTTCTAGAGTAGGTTACATGGTCGGCACAACATGTTAGGGGTGTTATACTTGTGTTAAGTAGAATATTGCAAAGACCATATCTGGATTTTGTATATATTTGGTGTCCTTAATAAAGAAACATTTTCCCTTTCGGGAGAGCTCTTAGCCTTCACATGTGGCTTTGCTACCAAGCCCAGCAGAACCATTTCTACTGACAGGAGAAGGGGCAAAGGCGGGTTACTGGTGCCTTAAAACCAGTCGCTTCAGGCAGATGGGGATCATCAACTGTGGTTGGCAGCTCATCTAGGAGACCTCAAACCTCTGCTGCCTTGCGGCTATACCCACTCATGGGGAAGGCTTCAGGAATAAACCCAGAGTGAAAAATCCGCAGCTGGAGTCCCTAAGACAGGTGCACGGATGTGAGAATCCTGGAAATCTTCCAGTCCCCCAGACGGCCACATCTGCGCCAGGTGCGCCGAGATGCATCTCCTGAAAGATTGTGTTAAGGATCTGGGGAGCTGCGGCTTGATGACCTACAGCTTATTAGGAGACAGAGAGGAGCTACAGGGAGTTAGTCACTCCAAGGCTGCAGAAGTTAGATAAGTGGGTTACGGTCAGGGAAGTGAAGAAAAGAGATCAGATAATACAGAGCACCCCTGTAGCCATCCCCCTCAGTAATCGTTATCTCATTTTGGATGCGGTTGAAGGGGATGACCTGCCAGAGGATGACCATGGCAATCGGGTCTCTGGCACTGAGCCTGGTTCCAAGGTGCAGAAGAGAAAGAGGACATGAGGAATGCAGTAGCCATAGGGGATTCCATAGTCAGGGAAACAGACAGGAAGCTCTGTCAGCCTGATACAGATACCTGCATGGTGTGTTGCCTCCCAGGTGTCAGAGTACAGGAGGTCTCGGATCAGGTGCAGAGTATTCTGAAGGGAGAATGTGAACAGCCAGAAGTCTTGGTACATGTCGGTACCAATGCTATAAGTGGAAAAGGGAGGAGGTCCTGAAGAGAAAATTCAGGGAGTTAGGTAGGAAGCTGAAAGGCAGGACCTCTAGGATAGTAATCTCAGGATTGCTGCCTGTGCCACGTGCTTGCAAGTGCAAGAATAGCATGATCAGGCATATTAATGTGTGGCTGAGACACTGGTGTAGGGGACAGGGATTCAGATTCCTGGATCATTGGGGCCTCTTCTGGGGGAGGTATGGCCTATACAAAAAGGATGTGTTACACCTGAACCCAAAGGGGTCCAATATCTTAGTGGGCACATTTAATAGAACTGTTAGGGAGGGTTTAAACTAATTTGGCAGGGGGATGGGAACCAGAGTGATAGGGCTGAGGAAGGGGAAAACAGAAATAAATCAAAGGTAGCGTGCAACAGAGATTATAGAAAGAACAGGCAGGAGATGGGGCTTAATCAAAGCCAGTGGCATGAGTTACAGGGCTATGGAGGCACGGTGCAGTTAAAATTGAAAGCAACAAATGCTGGTCTGAGAGTGTTGAATTTGAATGCACGCAGCATAAGGAATGAAATGGATGATCTTGAAATTCTGCTGCAGATTGGCAAATATGACTTTGTGGCCATCTCTGCAACTTGGCTAAAGAATGGCTGCCATTGGGAACTGAACGTCCAAGGATATACAGTATATTGGAAAGATAGGTTAGTAGGCAGAGGGGGTAATGTGGCTCTGTGTTTAAGAAATAATATTAAATCATTGGAAAGAGATGACATAGGATCGGAAGGTGTAGAGTCTATGGGTTGAGTTAAGAAATGGCAATGGTAAAAGGACCCTAATGGCAGTTGTATACAGGCCTCCAAACAGCAGCCGGGATGTGGATTACAAATTATAGCAGGCAGTAGAAAAGGTGTGTCAGAAAGGCAATGTCATGATAATCGTTGGGGATTTTAACATGAAAGTGGATTGGGAAAACCAGGCCAGTAATGGACCTCAAGAAAGAATTTGTAGAATGTCTGAGGGATAGCTTTTCAGAACTGCTTGTTGTTGAGTGTTGATTGAGTGTTGTGCAATGATCCAGAAGTGATAAGAGAGCTTAAGGTTAAGGAACCCTTAGGAAACAATGATCACAATATGATCGAGTTCACATTGAAATTTGAAAAGGAAAAAATAAAATCCAATGTGTTGGTATTTCAGTGGAATAAAGGAAATTACAATAGCATGAGAGGAGAACTGGTCAAAGTTGAATGGAAAGGGACATTTGCAGGAAAGGCAGCAGAGCAGCAATGACTGGAGTTTCTGCAAAAAATGAGGGAAGTACAAGACA
The DNA here is from genome assembly GCF_030028105.1 of Mobula birostris. NCBI lineage: Eukaryota > Metazoa > Chordata > Chondrichthyes > Myliobatiformes > Myliobatidae > Mobula > Mobula birostris. Next base: position 85,853,185 of record NC_092384.1, read on the forward strand.
GATATATTCCAAATAAGAAATAATGTTCAAAGGGAAGAAGTACACTACCGTGGCTGACAAGTGAAGTCAGAGCCAAAGTAAAAGCAAAAGAGACAGCATACAAGGAAGCCAGAGCTAGTAGGAAGACAGAGGATTGGGGAGCTTTTAAAAACTTGCAGAAGGAAACTAAGAAGGTCATTCATAAGGAAAAGATGAATAATGAGAGGAAGCTGGCGACTAATATCAAAGAAGATACTAAAAGCTTTTTTAAGTATATGAAAGGTAAAAGAGAGTCGAGGGTAGATATAGGACGAATAGAAAACGACGCTGGAGATATTGTAATGAGAGATGTAGAAATGGCAGAGGAACTGAATGCATATTTTGCATCAGTCTTCACAGTGGAAGACGTCTGCAGTATGCTGCACGTTTAAGAGTGTCAAGTTTGTGCAGTGAAAATTACGACAGACAAGGTGCTCAGGAAGCTAAATGGTCTGAGGGTGGATAAATCTCCTGGACCTGATGGAATACAACCTTGGGTTCTGAAGGAAGTAGCTGGTGAGATTGCGAAGGCATTAACAATGATTTTTCAAGAATAGACAGATTCTGGCATTGTACCAGATGACTGGAAAATTGCAAATGTTACTCTGCTATTTAAGAAGGGTGGGAGGCAGCAGGAAGGAAACTATAGACCTGTTAGCCAGAAATCAGTAGTTGGGAAGTTGTTGGAATTGATTGTTAAGGATGAGATTACGGAGTACCTGGAGGCACATGACAAGGTAGGCCAAAGCCAGCATGGTATTCTGAAAGGAAATTCCTGCCTGACAAACCTACTGCAATTCTTTGAGGAAATTACAAGCAGGGTAGACAAAGGAGATGCAGTAGACGTGGTGTACTTGGATTTTCAGAAGGCGTTTGACAAGGTGCCACACATGAGGCTGCTTAGCAAGATAAGAGCCCATAGAATTACAGGGAAGTTACTAGCATGGGTGGAGCATTGGTGGGTGGGCAGAAAACAGAGAGTGGGAATAAAAGGATCCTATTCTGGCTGACTGCCGATTACCAGTGGATTTCCACAGGGGTCGGTGTTAGGACCACTGCTTTTTATGATGTATGTCAATGATTTGGACTGTGGTATTAATGGATTTGTGGCTACATTTGCCAAAGATACGTGGATGAGCGGGTAGTGTTGAGGAAACAGAGATCCTGCAGAGAGACTTAGATAGTTTAGGGGAATAAGCAAAAATGTGGCAAATGAAATACAATGTAGGAAACTGTATAGTCATGCACTTTAGTGGAAGAAATAAATGGGCAGACTATTATTCAGCTGGGGAGAGAATTCAAAATGCAGAGATGTAAAGGGACTTGGGAGTCCTTGTGCAAGTTATCCTAAAGGTTAACCTCTAGGTTGAGTCGGTTGTGAAGAAGGCGAATGCAATGTTGGCATTCATTTCTAGATGGTTCGGAAATAAGAGCAGGGATGTGATGTTGAGACTCTATGAGACCACACTTGGAGTATTGTGTGCAGTTTTGGGTTCCTTATTTTAGAAAGGATATGCTGACATTGGAGAGGCTTCAGAGAAGATTCACAAGAATGATCCCAGGAATGAAAGGGTTACCGTATGAAGAACATCTGGCAGCACTTGGACTGTATTCCCTGGAGTTCAGGAAAATGAGGTGGGAATCCCATAGGAACATTCCGAATATTAAAAGGCCTGAACAGATTAGATATGGCAAAATTATTTCCCGTGGTAGGGGATTCAAGGACAAAAGGGCATGACTTCAGGATTGAAGGACATCCTTTTGGAACTGAGATGCGGAGAAATTACTTTAGTCAGACGGTGATAAATCTGTGGAATTTGTTGCTACGAGCAGCTGTGGCGGCCAAGTCATTGGGCGTATTTAAGGCAGAGATAGATAGATTCTTGATTAGCCAGGGCATCAAAGGGTATGGGGTGAAAGCAGGGGGGTGGGGATGACTGGAAGAATTAGATCAGCCCATGATTGAATGACAGAGCAGACGCGATGGGCCGAATGGCCTACTTCTGCCCCTGTATCTTATGGTCTTATGGCAGTCCTAGGTTGAGTTCAATGTAGACTGGCATCAGCTGCGGGTGTCTCTGCCGTTCCTTTGAGATCATCAGATGCATAGAAAGAGGGAGCTTGCTATATGGGCAACAACTTGCTCTCCATATCACAGTGCCCTGGTTCGCGTATCTAGACAGCTAGGATGCAACATCCACGTTTGACCTTGACTGACGGAGGCCTCATATCCTCTTTTAATTAAACTCTCATCTTCAAGATGCAGTGCTTCAAGAAGGCAGTATCTATCACCAAAGCCCCTCACCATCTGGGATATGCCCTCTTTGCAATACTTTGAGATACAGGAGCCAGAAAACTAACACAATATTAGACCATAAGACCATAAGACAAAGGAGCAGAAGTCGGCCATTCGGCCCATCGAGTCTGCTTCGCAATTTTATCATGAGCTGATTCTCCCATTGAGTCCTACTCCCCCGCCTTCTCACCATAACCTTTGATGCCCTGGCGACTCAGATACCTATCAATCTCTGCCTTAAATACACCCAATGACTTGGCCTCCACTGCTGCCCGTGGCAACAAATTCCATAGACTCACCACCCTCCGACTAAAAAAATTTCTTTGCACTTCTGTTCTGAATGGGTGCCCTTCAATCCTTAAGTCATGCCCTCTCGTACTGGACTCCCCCATCATGGGAAACAACTTTGCCACATCCACTCTGTCCATGCCCTTCAACATTCGAAATGTTTCTATGAGGTCTCCCCTCATTCTTCTAAACTCCAAGGAATACAGTCCAAGAGTGGACAAACGTTCCTCATACGTTAACCTTCTCATCCCGGAATCATTCTAGTGAATCTTCTCTGTACCTCTCCAACGTCAGCACATCCTTTCTTAAATAAGGAGACTAAAACTGCCCACAGTACTCCAAGTGAGGTCTCACCAGCGCCTTATAGAGCCTCAACATCACATCCCTGCTCCTATACTCTATTCCTCTAGAAATGAATGCCAACATTGCATTCACCTTCTTCACTACAGACTCAACCTGGAGGTTAACCTTAACGGTATCCTGTACGAGGATTCCCAAGTCCCTTTGCATCTCAGAACTTTGAATTCTCTCCCCATTTAAATAATAGTCTGCCTGTTTATTTCTACTGCCAAAGTGCATAACCATACACTTTCCAACATTGTATTTCATTTGCCACTTCTTTGCCCATTCTTCCAATCTATCCAAGTCTCTCCGCAGACTCTCCGTTTCCTCAGCACTACCGGCCCCTCCACCTACCCTCGTATCGTCAGCAAACTTAGCCACAAAGCCATCTATTCCATAATCCAAATCGTTGATGAACAATTTAAAAAGAAGCGGCCCCAACACTGATCCCTGTGGAACACCACTGGTAACCGGCAGCCAACCAGGATAGGATCCCTTTATTCCCACTTTCTGTTTCCTGCCAATCGGCCAATGCTCTATCCATGTATGTAACTTTCCCGTAATTCCATGGGCTCTTATCTTGTTAAGTAGCCTCATGTGTGGCACCTTGTCAAAGGCCTTCTGAAAATCCAAATATACAACATCCACTGCATCTCCCTTGTCTAGCCTACTGGTAATTTCCTCAAAAAATTGTAATAGGTTTGTCAGGCAGGATTTTCCTTTAAGGAATCCATGCTGAGTTCTGCCTATCCTGTCATATGCCTCCAGGTACTCCGTAACCTCATCCTTGACAATCAACTCCAACAACTTCCCAACCACCGATGTCAAGCTAACAGGTCTATAATTTCCTTTTTGCTTCCTTGCCCCCTTCTTAAATAGCGGAGCGACATTTGCAATCTTCCAGTCCTCCGGACCCATGCCAGCATCTATCAACTTTTGAAAGATCATCGCTAATGCCTCTGCAATCTCCACAGCTACTTCCTTCAGAACACGAGGGTGCATTCCATCTGGTCCAGGAGACTTATCTACCTTTAGACTATTCAGCTTCCTGAGTACTTTCTCTGTCTTAATTGTGACTGTGCACACTTCTCTTCCCTGCCACCCTTGAGTGTCTGGTATACTGCTGATGTCTTCCTCAGTGAAGACGGATGCAAAATACTCGTTCAGTTCCTCTGCCATCTCCTTATCTCCCATTACAATTTCTCCAGCATCATTTTCTATCGGTCCTATATCTACTCTCACCTGTCTTTTACTCTTTATATACTTGAAAAAGCTTTTAGTATCTTCTTCGATATTATTTGCTAGCTTCCTTCCATAGTTAATCTTTTCCCTCTTAATGACCTTCTTAGTCTCCTTTTGTAAGGTTTTAAAAACTTCCCAGTCCTCTGTCTTCCCACTAATTTTTGCTTCCTTGTATGCCCTCTCCTTTGCTTTAACTTTGGCTTTGACTTCTCTTGTCAACCATGGTTGCATCCTTTTTCCATTCAAAAATTTCTTCTTTTTTGGAATATACGTGTCTTGCACCTTCCTCACTTCTCGCATAACTCCAGCCACTGCTGCTCTGCTGTCTTTCCCGCCAGTGTCCCTTTCCAGTCAACTTTGGCCAGTTCCTCTCTCATGCCACTGTAATTTCCTTTACTCCACTGAAATACCAAGACATCAGATTTTGGCTCCTCTTTTTCAAATTTCACAGTGAACTCAATCATGTTACGATCACTGCCTCCTAAGGGTTCCTTCACCTCAATCTCTCTAATCACCTCCGGTTCATTACACAATACCCAACCCTATATTCTAAAAATAGCTTCTTACCCTCCGCCATCAAATTTCTGAACAGTCTATGAACACTACTTTATTATCCGTCTTTTGCACTATTCATTTATTTTGTAACGTAGTAATTTTTATGTTTTCCCCTGTACTTCTGCTGCAAAACAACAAATTTCATGACATATATCAGTACTTTTTTAAGAAGCATTCAATTATCAGCACTCTTTATCCAATTACAGCCAGGACATGTTTCTCAGCTGGAGGCTGTCTTAGATCTGTTGCAGGTAAATGATATAATCTTGGAACACATGCTCATTAATTTTCCTCACCATGTCGCCATAGATTTCATCTGCTATGATTGGAAGGTAATTTCTTGCAGCAACTGAAATAGAAACAAACAAGCGTCAGGCACTGCAGATGCAGGAAATGTACTTGAGAGAACAGAGAAAATCTTTCCTGATAAGTTAATTGGTCAACTGTTGTATTACAATTCACGACTGGTTCATAATCCCAAATTTCACTTCCTCTCCCCGTGGCTCCCCAATTCCCATGCCCAATCTATGAGGATTCCAGTCTCCCAATTCACCTTCCATTTCTATTCTTTAGACCCTAACCTCATCTCCAGTCTTCAACTGCTGCCATCAGGAAGAAGGTACAGGAGCCTCAGGACTCACACCATCAGGTTCAGGAACAGCTATTACCCTGCAACCACCAAGCTCTTCAACCAAAGGGGATAACTTCACTCACCACAACACTAAATGGTACCCCCATCCTGTGGACTCACTTTCATCTTCATCCCATGTTCTTAATATTTATTGCTTATTTATTTATTAATATTATTACTTCTTTTTGTTTTCTTTTTGTGCTTGCAGTTTGTTGTTTTGTGCACATTGATTGTTTGCCCGTTCTGTTGACTGCAGTCTGTCATTGATTCTATTTCTTGCATGTACTGTGAATGCCTGCAAGAAAATGAATCTCAGGGTTGTATATGGTGACATATATGTACTTTGATAATAGATTTACTTTGAACTTTCAACTTTGAGCCCACAAGCCTTCTTTTCTTTCTAATACTCCCCAGGTATGTAGTCATGAAATCCTTAAGGATTATTTCAGTTTTTGTTGTTGCCTTGTGAACAGCCATCTTCAATCAGGCTTTCAAAGGGGATAGAGAGAAATTTATCAGAAGCTTAGATTCCTCCATGTACCTCTGACCACAGAAAGCCTGTCACAAACACTAACATTAGATTTGTTAGCTAGGGGAATAGAAGGAGGTTTTGTGACCGAGAATGAGATTCCCAGAAGGTATGTTACATCCTGGGTGCCAGGGTCCAGGACATCTCGGATTGAGTCCTCAGCGTTCTTAAGTGGGAGGGTGACCAGCCAAAGGTCATGGTCCATGTAGGTGCCAATCACATAGGTAGGAAGAGTGACGAGCTTCTGCAAGGGAGTTCAGGGAGTTAAGTGCTAAGTTAAAGGCAGGATCTCAAGGGCTGTGATCTCAGGATTGCTACCAGTACCACGTATTAGTGAGGCCAAAAAATAGTAAGGCTATACACTTTAAGATGTGGCCAAGGAGTTGGAGGTGGAGAGAGAGCATGAGATTTTTGTCTCATTGGGCTGTCTTCCAGGGAAGGTAGGATCTGTACAGAAGAGACAGTTTGGGCCTGAACTGGAAGGGGACTAATATCCTAGTGGGAAGGTTTGCTCATGCTGCATGGTGGGGTTTAAACTAGAGTTGAAGGGGGATAGGAACCAGAGTGCCAGAATAGTTAGTGGAAACAGATGTTGGTAAGACCTCAGACAAAGTCAAGAATGAAAAGGTTGAGCATGGAGCATCTAGTGCCCTGAACTGCATATATTTCAATGCAGGAAGTATTGGTGCAAAGCCAGATGAACTCAAGTCATGGATAAACATGTGGAATTATGATATTGTAGACATTAGTGAGACTTGGTTGTTGGGGGGTGGGGAGTACGGGACTAGCAGCTCAATATTCTGGGGTTCCCTTGTTTTAGACACGACAGAGCAGAAGGAATTAAAGGAGAATGGGTGACATTACTAGTCAGGGAAAATATCATGACAGTGCTCAGTCAGGACAGACTGCAGAACTCAACTAGTGAGGCATTATGGGTAGAACTGAAAAATAAGAAAGGTATGACCACATCAATGGAACTATATTACAGACCACCCAACAGTACAAGGGATTTAGAGGAACAAATTTGTAAAGAGATTTCAGACTGTTGCAGAAAACATAAGGTAGGTGATTTTAATTTTCCACGTAATGACTGGGAGTGCTGTACTATAAAAGGACTAGATGGGATAGAGTTTGTCAAATATGTTCAGGAAAAGTTCCTTGATCAGTATGTAGAAGTTCATCTGTGAAATAGTTCAAATTCTTCTCCTTAATGTTTCTTCTTTCCTTTTCAAGGTGGCTGGGGTCCTGTTGAAGTTTGTGATCTACAGCTGCCCTCAAACCGCGGTTCTTCACAGCAGTTCCCTCTCTCCGAACTTGCTCAGTGGCTTAGTGTTTTCAATATCTCCAGCAGTGACCTGGAAGACATGCACCTTTGAGGTATGGCCAATTCAGAGAGAAGGGGTGGGGGAGAGAGAGGGGGGGGGAGAGAGAGAGAGAGAGAGAGAGAGAGAGAGAGGGGAGAGAGAGGGAGAAGGAGAGGGGAGAGGGAGGGGAGGGGGAGAGGGAGAGGGAGGGGGAGAGGGTTGTTGTTAAGTAGGTTGTTCAGGGAGGTTGTTCCCCCTCCCACCAGCAGTACTCAAAATGGAGTACTTATTGTTGAAGGGGATGGCCACAGGGGTGCTCTCCACTATTTAATGTTTTCCCTTCCCTCTTCTCATTGCTGTCAGCAAGGAGGAGGTACACGAAAATGTAGACATGCAGTCAACTTTTCAGGAACAGCTTCTGGCCCTCCGTTATCAGATTTCTGAATGAACAATGAACACATAGACACAACCCTTATTACTTTTTGCTCTTTTTTGCACGACTTGCTCAATTTTTTGTTTATATTTGTTTTTGTAATGTATAGTTTTAAAAAAATATGTATTGCTATGTAGTGCTGCTAAACAATATACTTCATGACAAATGCCAATGATATTAGACCTGATTATGATTCTGAAACCAAGGGAGTGCCATTTTGTCAGATGGGTAGTAATGAGAGAGTCTGCATTAACACAGGTGTTGCTGAGGTTGTCCGTAGTGTTGAGAGAGAAAAAGAGTATTGGAGGGGCTGTATTCAGAGAGTGCAGTACCATTGGGGTAATACTGAGGGTGTGATATGTTTATGAAAGACTGCTTTTATCACACTAATATTTATGGGATCCTACTGTGTATACCTTGCAGTCCAGAAATGTTTTATTCCTGTAAAGTATTTCAGTGCATCCTGAGGTTATATAAGGCGTTACAGAGAGTTTGTGCAAGCTGTTGGTCATAATATTGTATCCAGCAGAGCACCAAGCTGAAATCTGCACAAATTTCACATTACACATTTGCACCAAAGTTCCCATTGACCAAGCCAATGTCATATTTTGAAAGATTTCTGCAGCTAAACCCCAATTTTTACCTTTATCTTTCCTAATACTTCTTTGCATCTTTTATGTTCCACACAACATCCATCTGCTCAATTCAATCTCTCCTGAAATTGCTTCATGATAACCACATGTCCTACTATACAAAACGTTTTCCCCTTCTGTTGTACCCCAGCAGAGTGAGAGAAGGAATAAAGTGGTTTCTAGACTAATCATATGCCCCCCAATAAATCAAACTCTCATTACTACTATTCATCGGTCCCCCAACCTTCATTCCCACATTATTCAGCAGTGATAAATCCAAGGTATTCTTAGTCATTTGTACCTTAATTTGCAAAATGAAACAACTCCCCTGTACTAACCAGCCAGAATATCTTGAAGATGGGATTTACTGAACACGGAGCCACATGGATTTGAAGGATTGTTCACTATGATGCAGGCAGTTTTATCATCAATCAATGATTCCATATGCTTCAAGTCAATTTCCCACGATCTTTTTGGCTATAATCAATCAGCAGATAATGCAATTAAGTTCTCAGCAAACTATATCTATTGACAAGGTGTGAGTATACAAATCAAGTAATAAGTAATAATCGCAACCAATATGAATATACTAAAGTATAGCAAATACCTTATGAAAACATTAAATTAATTGCTAATAAGGGCCACAAATAAAATTGCATATCCTTTGTTGTGAGATGATGGTGAGAAATTTTTTTCAAGAACCATTGATGTTTGTGTAGTGAATATGCCAACAAAATACATGAGATAGAGCTTCTGCAAGTTTATAAAACATCGTGCCAAAATGTATCAAGAATGGCAAAGAAAGAATACAGCATGCTGCCTTCACAGGTCAGAGCATTGAGTATAAAGGTCAGCAAGTCATGTTCCTGCTGTATAAAACGTAGGTTAGGCCACATTTGGAGTATAATGTGTAGGCCTGGTCACCACACCATAGGAAGGATGTAGGGGCTTTGGACAGGGTGCAGAAGAGTATCAGAGAGTACTAGCTATAAAGAGGTTGAACAAACTTGCAACACACATGGAATGCTGGAGGAACTCTGCAGGCCAGGCAGCATCCATGGAAAAGAGTACAAACGACATTTTCAGACATCCCACCTCTCCCGGAAGTTCCGGGAGTCTCCCGCATATTATATACAATATCACGGAAATCAATTTTTTTGAGAGCAAGCGAGCAAGAGAAAGCAAGAGGGAGCGCGAGAGCGACCATGAGAGCAAGAGCAAGCAAGCGAGAGCACGCCAGCGAGAGAGAAAGCAAGCGAGAGCGCGAGAGAGCACGCGAGCGACCATGAGAGAGAGAAAGAGCAAGCAAGAGTGCGCCATGGCAGAGTGTTCCAAAAAAAGAAAATATAAAACGTACGTCACCCCAGACTACCCTAAAGTGTACCCCTGCCTAATAGGGGTCAAAATAATGATAGTGTTGCTCGCTGCACTGTTTGCAACAGTGACTTTTCTATTGCCCATGGTGGGTTAAGACTGTAAAGGACATGTTGAGGTGAGTTTAACAGGTGTCATTCGTTCATTAGCATAGCTAAAGTTATTTAAACTAGATGGCTAGCTGCTAAGGAGCTACTCTATTGCAGACATCCCACCTCTCCCGGAAGTTCTGGGAGTCTCCCACAAATTGATGGTGCCACCTCCCTGAAATGAGTTTTTGCAGGGTGGGATGTCTCCATTTTGGGCCGAGACCAAAAGATATTGCAATAGACAATAGACAATAGGTGCAGGAGTAGGCCATTCGGCCCTTCGAGCCAGCAACGCCATTCACTGTGATCATGGCTGATCATCCACAATCAGTATCCAGTTCCTGCCTTATCCCCATAACCTTTGATTCCACTATCTTTAAGAGCTCTATCCATCTCTTTCTTGAAAGCATCCAGAGACTTGGCCTCCACAGCCTTCTGGGGAAGAGCATTCCATAAATCCACCACCCTCTGGGTGAAAAAGTTTTTTCTCAACTCCGTTCTAAATGGCCTACCCCTTATTCTTAAACTGTGGCCTCTGGTTCTGGACTCAACCATCAACGGGAACATGCTTCCTGCCTCCAGCGTGTCCAATCCCTTAATAATCTTATATGTTTCAGTAAGATCCCCTTTCAGCCTTCCAAATTCCAGTGTATACAAGACCAGTCGCTCCAATCTTTCAACATATGACAGTCCCGCCATACCAGGAATTAATCTTGTGAACCAACGCTGCACTCCCTCAATAGCAAGAATGTCCTTCTTCAAATTTGGAGACCAAAACTGCACACAGTACTCCAGGTGTGGTCTCACCAGGGTCCTGTACAGCTGCAGAAGGACCTCTTTGCTCTTGTACTCAATTCCTCTTGTTATGAAGGCCAGTATGCCATTAGCTTTCTTCACAGCCTGCCGTACTTGCATGCTTGCTTTCAGTGACTGATGTTCAAGAACACCTAGATCTCGTTGTACTTCCCCTTTTCCTAACTTGACTCCATTTAGATAATAATCTGCCTTCCCATTCTTACCACCGAAGTGGATAACCTCACATTTATCCACATTAAGCTGCATCTGCCATGCATCTGCCCACTCACCCAGCCTGTCCAAGTCACCCTGCATTCTCATAACATCCTACTCACATTTCACACTGCCACCCAGCTTTGTGTCATAGGCAAATTTGCTAATGTTACTTTTAATTCCCTCATCTAAATCATTAATATATATTGTAAACAGCTGCAGTCCCAGCACTGAACCCTGTGGTACCCCACTGGTCACCGCCTGCCATTCCGAAAGGGACCCGTTAATCGCTACTCTTTGTTTACTGTCAGCCAGCCAATTTTCAATCCATGTCAGTACTCTGCCCCCAATACCATGTGCCCTAATTTTACCCACTAATCTCCTATGTGGGACTTTATCAAAGGCTTTCTGAAAGTCCAGGTACACTACATCCGTTGGCTCTCCCTTGTCTATTTTCATAGTTACATCCTCAAAAAATTCCAGAAGATTAGTCAAGCACGATTTCCCCTTCGTAAATCCATGCTGACTCGGACCAATCCTGTTACTACTATCCAGATGTGTAATTTCATCTTTTATAATTGACTCCAGCATCTTTCCCACCACCGATGTCAGGCTAACCGGTCTATAATTCCCTGTTTTCTCTCTTCCTCCCTTCTTGAAGAGAGGGACAACATTAGCCACCCTCCAATCCACAGAAACTGATCCTGAATCTATAGAACATTGGAAAATGATTACCAATGCATCCACGATTTCTAAAGCCACCTCCTTAAGTACCCTGGGATGCAGACCATCAGGTCCCGGGGACTTACTTATCAGCCTTCAGACCCGACAGTCTATTCAATACCATTTCCTGCCTAATATAAATTTTCTTCAGTTCATACATTACCCTAGGTCCTTTGGTCACTATTATATCTGGGAGATTGTTTGTGTCTTCCCTAGTGACGACAGATCCAAAGTACCTGTTCAACTCGTCTGCCATTTCCCTGTTCCCCATAATAAATTCACCCATTTTTGTCTTCAAGGGCCCAATTTTGGTCATAACTATTTTTTTCCTTTTCACATACCTAAGGAAGCTTTTACTATCCTCCTTTATATTCTTGGCTAGTTTACCTTCGTTCCTCATTTTTTCTCCACGTATTTCCTTTTTAGTTACCTTCTGTTGCTCTTTAAAAGTTTCCCAATCCTCCGGCTTCCCACTCATCTTTGCTATGTTATACTTCTCTTTTATTTTTATACTGTCCATTACTTCCCTTGTCAGCCACGGCCTCCCCTTACTCCCCTTAGGATCTTTCTTCCTCTTTGGAACGAACTGATCCTGCACCTTCCACATTATTCCCAGAAACACTTGCCATTGCTGTTCCACTGTCACCCCTGCTAGTGTATTGTTCCATTGAACTTTGGCCAGCTCCTCCCTCATAGCACCATTGTTCCCTTTGTTCAACTGTAATACTGACACTTCCGTGTTTCCCTTCTCTCTCTCAATTTGTAGATTAAAACTTATCATACTATGGTCACTACTTCCTAATGGCTCCTTTACCTTGAGGTCCCAGATCAAATCCGGTTCACTGCACAACACTAAATCTAGAATTGCGTTCTCTCTGGTAGGCTCCAGTACAAGCTGTTCTAAGAATCCATCTCGGAGGGACTCCACAAACTCCCTTTCTTGGGGTCCAGCACCAACCTGATTCCTCCAGTCTACCTGCATGTTGAAGTCCCTCATAACAACTGTAGCAATACCTTTGTGACATGCCAATTTTAACTCTTGATTCAATTTACACCCTTACATCCAGACTACTGTTTGGGGGCCTGTAGATAACTCCCATTAGGGTCTTTCTACCCCTAGAATTTCTCAGTTCTATCCATACTGACTCTACGTCTCCTGATTCTATGTCCCCCCTCGCAAGGGACTGAATATCATTCTTCACCAACAGAGCCACCCCACCCCCTCTGCCCATCAGTCTGTCCTTTCAATAGAAACATACAAACATAGAAACATAGAAAATAGGTGCAGGAGTAGGCCATTCGGCCCTTCGAGCCTGCACCGCCATTTATTATGATCGTGGCTGATCATCCAACTCAGAACCCTGCCCCAGCCTTCCCTCCATACCCCCTGATCCCCGTAGCCACAAGGGCCATATCTAACTCCCTCTTAAATATAGCCAATGAACTGGCCTCAACTGTTTCCTGTGGCAGAGAATTCCACAGATTCACCACTCTCTGTGTGAAGAAGTTTTTCCTAATCTCGGTCCTAAAAGGCTTCCCCTTTATCCTCAAACTGTGACCCCTCGTTCTGGACTTCCCCAACATCGGGAACAATCTTCCTGCATCTAGCCTGTCCAATCCCTTTAGGACATATAGCCTTGAATATTCATTTCCCAGGCCCTGTCCACTTAAAGCCATGTCTCTGTTATTCCCACAACATAATACTTAGCAATTTCCACTGTGCCTCAAACTCATCCACTTTATTTCTTATACTCCGTGTATTCATATACAATACTTTTAATTCATTACTCCCCTCACCTCCCATATCAATTCCTATTTCACTTGGCCATACTGTACGATCCCTTCTTGAGCTTTCTGCTCTGTTGATTCTGCTGTCTTTCTTAACTTTTCTTATTCTCACTTTCCCTTTATCTCCATCCTTATATTTCCAGTTCGTTCCCTCCCCCCCACTACTTAGTTTAAAAACAGCAGAGGCAACATGACCCTGGTTAAGGAAAAACAGGAGGTGCATAGCAGGTATAGGCAGGTAGGAACAAATGAGGTGCTTATGGAGTACAGGATATGCATGAAAACACTTAAGAAAGTAATTAGAAAGACTAAAAGAAGGCAGGAAGTTGCCCCAGCAGACAAGGTAAAGGAGAATCCGAAGGGATTTTACAGATTTGTTGAGAACAAAAGGATTGCAATGGACAAAATTGGTCCTCTGGAAGATCAGAATGGGAATCCATGTGTGCAACAGTTTTGAGCCCCATATCTCAGAAAGGATTTATTGTCATTGGAGAGAGTCCAGAAGAGGCTCACAAGGATGATTCTGGGAATGAAGGAGTTAACATATGAGGAGTTTGGGCAGCTTTGGGCCTGTACTCACTGGATTTAGAAGAGCGTGATGGGGGGGGGGGTGGAGAATCATATGGAAACCTACCAAATGTTGAAAGGACTATATAAGGTGGATGTGGAGAGGACGTTTCTTATGGTGCGGGTATCTGGAACTAGAGAGCACAGCCTCAAAATTGTGGGGTGATCTTTAGAACAGAGCTAAGGAGGAATTTTTTTAGCCAGAGAGTAGTGAATCTGTGGAATGTTCTGCCACTGACAGCTGTGGAGGCCAAGACCATGGGCATATTTAAAGTGAAAATTGATAGTTTCCTGATTGGTCAGGGCATCAAAGGTTATGGCAAGAAGGCAGGTGTATGGGGTTGAGTGGGATCCAGGATCAGCCATGATGGAATGGCAGAGTAGACTTCATGGGCTGAATTCCCTAACTCTGCTTCTACATCTTTGTCTTATTTGACAAGGTCCTGCATGGGAGATTCATCAAAGACAGGTGTGTAACTTCCCACTATTCGGGACATTTACAAAGACAGGTGTGTAAAATGGGCCCGAAGGATCATTGGAGACCTGAGTCACCCCAATCACAAACTATTCCAGCTGCTACCATCCGGGAAATGGTACCGCAGCATAAAAGCCAGGACCAGCAGGCTCTGGGACAGCTTCTTCCACCAGGCTATCAGACTGCTTAATTCATGCTGACACAACTGTATTTCTATGTTATATTGACTATCCTGTTGTACATAATATTTATTATAAGTTACTATAATTGCACATTTAGACGGAGATGTAATGTAAAGATTTTTACTTCTCATGTATATGAAGGATGTAAGTAATAAAGTCAATTCAAAAAGGTCTAGTCGCTTAGCATTCGAGAAGTAGTAAATTGGATTAGACATTGGCATTTGGAAGAAGCTAGAGAGTGGTAATAGATGGTTGCCTCTCTGATTGGAAGCCTGTGACTAGTGGAGTGCCAAAGGGATTGATGCTGGGTCTGTTGTTGTTGGTCATCTATATCAATGATCTGGATGATAATGTGGTTAATTGGATCAGTAAATTTGCAGATGACACTATGATCGGGGTTGTACTGGACAGTGAGGAAAACTATCAGAGCTTGAAGTGGGACCTTGACCAATTGGGCTAAAAGATGGCAGATGGAACTTAATGCAGATAAGTGTGAGGCATTGCACTTTCGTAGGACCAACCAGGATAGGTCTTACACAGTGAATGGTAGAGCACTAAGGAGCACTCTTGAACAAAGGGATCTGGTAATACAGGTCCAGAATTAATTGAAAATGGCGTCACAGGTAGATAAAGTTGTAAAGAAAGCTTTCGGCACATTGGCTTTCATAAATCAAAGTATTGAGTACAAGGGATGAAATGTTATGTTGAAGTTACATAAGAAGTTGGTGAGGCCTAATTTGGACATCCATGTGCAGTTTTGGTGCAGAAAATGTGTAAATAAGGTTGAAAGAGCACAGAGAAAATTTACAAGGATGATTCCATGACTAAAGGACCTGAGTTACAAAGAAAGAGTCTACGTTCCTTGCAACGTAGAAGATTGAGGGGAAAATTGATAGAATTGATTTCATATACAAAAGTATGAGTGGTATAGTAGTGTAAACGAAATCAAGCTTTTTCCACTGAGGTTGGGTGGGACTATGACTAGAGGTCATGGAATAAGGGTGAAAGGTGAAAAGTTTAAGGGGAACATGAGGGGAAACTTCTTCACTCAGAGGGTCATGAGAGTGTGGAATGAGCTGCCAGTGCAAGTGGTGCATGTGTGCTTGATTTCAACACTTAAGAAATGTTTGGATAGGTACATGGATGGTAGGGGTACTAGAAAAGTGTGTATAGAACTGGAGAAGGTAGCGGAGGTACTAAAGGAATACTTTGCTTCAGTATTCACTACAGAAAAGACCTAGGCCATTATAGGGATTACTTCCAGCAGACCAAAAAGTTTGAGCATATAGACATTAAGAAAGAGGATGTGCTGGAGCTTTTGGAAAGCATCAAGTTGGATGAGTCACCAGAACCGGACAAGATATACCCCAGGCTACTGTGGGAGGTGAGAGAGGAGATTGCTGAGCCTCTGGCAATGACCTTTGCATCATCAATGAGGACAGGAGAGGTTCAAGAGGACTGGAGGATTGCAGATGTTATTCACTTATTCAAGAAAGGGAGTGAGATAGCCCAGGGAATTATAGACCTGTGTGTCTTACTTCAGTGGTTGGTAAGTTGATGGAAAAGATCCTGAGAGGCAGAATTTATGAACATTTGGAGAGACATAATATGATTAGGAATAGTCAGCATGGCTTTGTCAAAGACATCGTGCCTTACGAGCCTGATTGAATTTTTTGGGGATGTGACTAAACACATTGATGAAGCTAGAGCAGTAGATCAGAGGATGAGGGGTGACCTGATAGAGGTATTTAAGGTGATGAGAGGTATTGATCGTGTGGATAGTCAGAAGCTTTTTCCCAGGGCTGAAATTACTAACACGAGAGGGCACAGTTTTAAGGTGCTTGGAAGTAGGTACAGAGGAGATGTCAGGGGTAAGTTTTTTTACGCAGAGAGTGGTGAGTGTGTGGAATGGGCTGCCGGCAATGGTGGTGGAGGCAGATACGATAGGGTCTTTTGGATAGGTACATGGAGCTTAGAAAAATAGAGGGCTATGGGTAACCCTGGGTAATTTCTAAAGTAAGTACATGTTCGGCACAGCGTTGTGGGCTGAAGGGCCTGTATTGTGCTATAGGTTTTCTATGTTTCTATCTATGTTTCTATGTACATATATTTCACCATCTACAACCTGGAAATTCAATTTCTTGTGGCTGTACACAATAAATCCGTAATAGAATAATAACCATAACAACATCAATGACAGACCGAACCAACTTGGGTGGTCAACTCATGTGCAAAAGGCTAGAAACCGTGCAAATACAAAACAAAAGATATAATAACAAACAAATGAACAATAAATATCAAGAACACAACATGAGTCATTGAAAGTGAGTCCAAAGGTTGTGGGAACACTTCGATGATGGTGCAAATGAAGTGGAGTGAAGTTTTCCCCTTTTGGTTCCAGAGCCTGATGGATGAGGAGCAATAACAGTTCCTAATCCCAGTGGTGTTGAGTCCTGAGGCACCTGTACCTTCTTCCTGATGACAGCAGTAAGAAGAGAGCATGACCTGGGTAGTGAGGATCCCTGATGAAGAATGCAGGTGTCCTGCAACAATGCTTTGTGTTGATATGCTCAAAGGTGGGGAGGATTTTACCCATGATGGACTGCACCATATCCACCACTTTTTGTAAGGTTTACCATTCAAGGGCACTGGTGTTTCCATACTCTCCACCACACATCTACAGAATTTGGACAAAATTTTAAATGCCATGCCAAACATAGAAACATAGAAATCATACAGCACGGTACAGGCCCTTTGGCCCACAATGCTGTGCCGAACATGTATTTACTTCAGAAATTACCTAGTTTCCCATTGCCCTCTGTTTTTCTAAGCCCCATGTACCTATCCAGGAGCCTCTTAAAAGATCCTATTTTATCTGCCTCCACCACATTCACTGGCAGGCCATTCCACTCACTCAGCACTCTCTGAATAAAAAAGTTATCCCTGACATCTCTTCAGTACCTACTTTCAAGCACCTTAAAACTGTGCCCTCTCGTGTTAGCCATTTCAGTCCTGGGAAAAAGCCTCTGACTATCCACACAATCAATGCCTTTCTTCATCTTGTACATCTCTGTCAGGTCACCTCTGATCCTCCATTGCTCCAAGGAGAAAAGGCCTTCGCAAACTCCTAAGAAAGGAGAGATGCTGCCACGTTTCTTCATAATTGCACTTAGCTGCTGGACCCATGGCAATTCCATATTCTTCTCATAGAACAGAGAAGAGTACAGCACAGGAACAGGCCACTCAGCCCACAATGTTGTGCCAAACCTGCTGAAAAGCAAATAAAAAACACTCAAACATTACACTAGCTTGCTTATATCCATGTGCCTATCCAAATGTCTCTTAAAAGCTTCTAATGTATTTGCCTCTACAACCATACCAGTGCATTCCGGGCATATATGAGTCTCTGAGTTAAGAAACAGAATCCCTCACATCCGCTTTGAACCTACCCCCTCTCACCTTCAATGCATTGCCCCCTCTTGTATTAGATATTTCAACCCTGGAAAACAGATACGTTCTGTCCGCTCTATCTATGCCTCATAATCTTGTAAACCTCTATCAGATCTCCCCTCAGCCTCCAAAGCTCCAGAGAAAACTTGGACTTGGGAGTCCTTGTGCAGACACCCTAAAGGTTAACTTGCAGGTCGAGTCAGTGGTGAGGAAGACAAATGCTATGTTAGCATTCATTTCAAGAGGTTTAGAATACAAGGGGAAGGATGTGATGTTGAGGCTTTATAAGGCACTGGTGAGGCCTCATCTTGAGTACTGTGAACAGTTTTGGGCTCCTCATCTTAGAAAAGATGTTCTAAAAATTGGATAGGGTCCAGAGGAGGTTCACAAGGATGATTCCAGGAATGAAAGGGTTATCATGTAAGGAACGTTTGATGGCTCTGGGTCTATATTCGCTGGAATTCATTGAAATCTTTTGAAAATTGAAAGGCCTAGACAGGGTAGATGTGCAAAGGATATTTCCCATGGTGGGGGAGTCTAGGACAAGAGGGCACAGCCTCAGGATAGAGGGGCGCCCTTTCGAACCAGAGATGCAGAGAAATTTCTTTAGCCAGAGGATGGTGAATTTGTGGAATTTGTTCCCATGTGCAGCTGTGAAGGCTCATTTAATTGGGTGTACTTAAGGCAGAGATCGATAGGTCCTTGACTGGACATGGCATCAAAGGTTACGGGAAGAAGGCCGGGAACTGGGGTTGAGGAGGAGAAGAATAAAGGATTGGCCATGATTGAATGGCAGAGTAGACTCAATGGGCCAGATGGCCTAATTCTGCTCCTATGTCTTATGGTGTTATGGTCTAAAACAACCCAAGTCTCTAACCAGGCAGCATCCTGGTGAATCTATTCTACATCCTCTCTAAAACCTCAGCTTCCTTCCTATAGTGGGGTGACCACTTAGGTACACAATACTCCAAAGTGGCCTAACCAGAATTTTATCAAGTTGCAACATAACCTCCTAATTTCTGAACTCAGCCTTGACTAATAAAAGCAATATTCCTTAAGCCCTCTAAACCACTTTATCGACGTATGTAGCCATTTTCAAGGAGCTATGAACTTGGTTCTCAAGATCTTTCTGCTCAGCAACACTGCTAAGGGCCTTGCGAAGGTGCAACGCCTCACATTTATCTGGGTTAAACCCCATCTGCCATTTCTCAGTCCATATTTGCAACTGGTTATATCACGCTGTAATCTCTGCCAGTCTTCTGCACTATCCACAACTTCGCCGATCTAGGTATCATCCACAAATTTACTAATCAACTCATCTACATTTTCATCCATATCATTTATATACATCACGAGGTACCAGCACAGACCCCTGTGGCACTCCAGTAATTACAGAAGTCGAGTAAGTCCCTTCAACCACTACCCTCTGTCTCCTATGTGCAAGCCAATCCTGAATCCAAGAAGTCAATTCTCTGCATATCCCATGCATCTTAATCTTCTGGATTATCCTCTCATGAGGGACTTTGTCAAATGCCTTACTAAAATCCATGTAGACAACATCCACTGCCTCACCCTCAAAAATCTCCCTCATCACCTTGTCAAAAAACTCAGTCAAATTGGTAAGGCACGACGTGCCATACACAAAGCCATGCTGACTCTCCTTAATTAGACCATAGTTACGCAAAATGATAACACTGAGGAATTATAAATTGCTGACCCTCTCCACTTCTGATCCTCTGAGAGGACTGGCCTCCCTCCTCCTGAAGTCCATTAACCAGATCCTTAGTCTTGCTGACATTGAGTAAGAGGTTGTTGTTGTGGTACCACTCAATCAGATTTTCAATCTTCCTCCTACATGTTGATTTGTCACCATCTTTGATTTGGCCTTCAGTAGTGTTGTCAGCAAACTTGAAAATGGTATTGGAGCTGTGTTTAGCCACACAGTCATAAGTGTAAAGCAAGGGGCTAAAAAGCATCCTGATGCTTGCATCTTTGCTGCCCAAATGTTCCAGGGTTGAGCAAAAAGTCAATGAGATGGCACCTTCTATGGACCTGTTGCTCTGGTAGACAAATTAGAGTGGATCAAAGTCATTTCTCAGGCAGGATTTGTCATGTTTCATCATCAACGTCTCAAAACACTTCATTACTGTGGCTGTAAGCACTACTGGATTGAGGCAAGTTCCCATGCTTTTCTAAGGCACGAGATTAAGTGAATACTGCTGAAATGAGAGGTTAAATATCTCAGTGAATGCTCCAGCCAGTTGATCAGCACAGATCTTTAGACTTTGGCCAGGTACCCTGTATGGACTGGATGCTTTTCATGGCTACACCCTCCTGAAGGCTGCTTGCACATCAGCCTCAGAGACTGAAATCACAGGATTATCGGGGACTGCAAGAGTTCACGATAGTTCCCCCATGCTTTCACAGTCAAAGTGAGCATAGAAGGCATTGAGCTCATCTGGAATTTAAGCCATGTGGTCGCCTATATCTCATGATAATACTTTATAAAAGGTGATAGCATTCAAGCCATGGCACAATTGTCAAGCAACCTTCATTGATTGAAGTTTAGTCTAGAGATTGATCCAGATCCTGGATGATTTTATGTAACGTTTTTCACTGTCCACTATGTCCCCATTGTTGGTGTCATTTCTGAACTTACTAACCATGCTAACATTATAAAAAATATAAAATTATGAGCGGCCTTGAGAGGTAAATAGAGTATTTTTCCTAGGATGGAAATTTCAAATACAAGAGGGAATAGAACATGATGTTTTAACTAATTAAATCAAAAGCCCCTAACCCTAACCCAGCAGAGAAGGGAGGGATATGGTCAATGTACAGGGAAGAGGATTAGATTAATTAAATTAAAGTCAATTCAATTTAATTAATCTAATCCTCTTCCCTGCACATTGACCATATCCCTCCTTTCTCTGTGCATCCAAGTGCCTGTCTAAGAGTCTCTTAAGTGCTCCTATACCATCTGCCTCTACCTGAATGCAACCCAGGCAGTGAATTCCAGGCCCTCACCACTCCATGTAAAAATATTTGCCTTGCTTTGCACATATCATTTATGCTTTCCCCCTCACCTTAAATAAATAACTGATGGTCACACCCAAGGTACAGACTTCAGATTGATAGGTGACCACCAGGAGGGATAAGGCAAGTAGGCAGACAGTGCAGGGATCCCTGTGGCCATTCCCCTCAGCAACAGGTTTATCCCTTTGGATATTGCTGAGGAAGATGACCTATCAGGGCACAACACAGCAGCTAAGTCAGTGGCACTGTGGTTGACTCTGAGGCTCAGCAAAGAAGGTCCAAATCAGGTAGAGCAATATTGGTACAGTCAGACAGGCCGATGGTGATAAAAGACTTGGTAGGTAAGTGAACAGACAGGAGATCCTGTGGCTGCAGAAGAGATGTCAGAATGGGGTGTTGCCCCCGGTGCCAAGGTCAATGATGTCTCTGAGTCACTACAGAAAATCCTTGAGGGGGAAAGCAAACAGCCAGAGGCTGTTTAAGAAGGATAGCAAGGACAGGCCAGGGGACCACAGGCTGGTGAGGCTGACATCATTTATAGGAAGCCACTGGATGGAATACACAGGAACAAGATCTACCATCACTTAGATAGATAAAGCTTGATTAGGAATAGTTAGCATGGCTTTGTGTGTGGGAGGTCATGTCTGATGAATCTTCTGGAGTTTTTTGAAGAGGTAACTATGGGGAATAGAGGAAGGTAGGGCAGTGGATGTTGTCTATATGGGTTTTAATAAGGCCTTTTACAAGCTCACACGTGGTAGACTGATCTGGAAGACTGAATTCATGCTGCAATTTGAGAAGACGAAGCATGTCACATGTATCAGTATCACAATGGAATAAAATGAATTACAGAGGCATGACAGAGGAGCTTGCCCAGATGGATTGGAGGAGGATACTGGTGGGGATGATGGCAGATCAGAGGTGGCTGAAGTTTCTGGGAATAGTTCACAAGGCGCAGGATAGATATGTCCCACAGAAGCAGAAGTTCACAAATGGCAGGGGTAGGCAACTGTGGCTGACAAAGGAAGTTAAGGACTACATAAAAGCCAAGGAAAGGGCACATAAGGTAGCAAGATTGAGTGGGAAGTTGAACGATTCGAAAGTTTTTAAGATCCAACAAAAGGCAACTAAAAAAGCTATAAGAAGGGAAAAAATGAAATATGAGGGCAAACTAACCAATAATGTAAAACAGGATACTAAAAGTTTCTTTCAGTTATTGCAAGGGAGGTGAGAGTTGATATTGGACCACTGGAAAATGATGCTGGTGAAGTGGTAATGGGGACAAAGAAATGGCAGATGAATTTAATGGGTACTTTGCATCAGTCTTCACTGTGGAATACACCAGTAGTGTGCCAGAGGTCCAGGAGTGTCAGCTAGTAGGAGGGAGTGCCATTGGTATTACAAAGGAAAGAGTGCTAGGCAAATTCAAAGTCTTAGGGTGGATAAATCACCTGGACCAGATGACTTTACCCCAGAGTGCTAAGAGAGATTGCTGGAGAGATAACAAATGCATTGGTCATGATCGTTCAAGAATCACTTGATTCTGGCATGGTCCCAGAGGACTGGAAAATTGCAAATGTCACTCCGCTCTTGAAGAAGGGAGGAAGGTAAAATAAAGGAAATTATAGCCTAGTTAGCTAACCTCAGTGGTTGGGAAAATGTTGGAGTGAATTATTAAGGATTATTCGGGCTACTTGGAGGCTAATTATTAGATTAGATTAGACTAGATTCAACTTTATTGTCATTGTGCCAAGTACAGATACAAAGCCAATGAAATGCAGTTAGCATCTGACCAGAAATGCAAAGAATAGTGTTATTTGCAAAATAATTGCGAATAAAAAGTAAGTGCTACAGCACACAAATATAAAAGCACTGAGACAGTACAATATAATTGGGCTTTGTTCCAGGGAAGGTGGGATCTGTTCCGAAGGGACCGTTTACACCTGAACTGGAGGGGTACTAACATTCTTGCAGGAAAGTTTGCTAGTGCTGCTTGGGGGGGTTTAAACTAAATTTGCAGGGGGCAGGGATCCAGAATGTGAGAGAGGATAGCAAGATGAAGTAGAAAGGACAGGTGGGGACTACACAGTTCCGGAACATTAAGTGTGAAGTAGAGAAAGGTGAGGCGGAACGAGTGATAAGGAGGATACATGTGCAGAGGGATGGTCTGACGGAGCATGGAGTTAAATACGCAGAAAGAGTAAGTAAATTTAAGAAGGACAACAAAATTCAAGGGGCGTATAGCCCAGTGAGAGTTCGGGGAGCTGGGTTATGCACAATAGGTAGCGATTTAAACAGAGGGAGGAGAAATGGGTTAAAAATTCTATATCTGAATGCACGAAGTGTCAGAAATAAGGCGGATGAGCTTGAAGCTCAGGTGGGAATGGGTAACTATGATGTTGTTGGGATAACGGAGACATGGCTGCAGGGGGATCAGACCTGGGAATTGAACGTACAAGGGTATACGTGCTATCGATGGGACAGAAAGATGGGCAGAGGGGGTAGGGTGGCCCTGTTGGTGAGGAATGAGATTCAGTCCGTTGCAAGGGGGGACATAGAATCAGGAGAAGTAGAGTCAGTGTGGATAGAACTGAGGAACAGTAAGGGCAAAAAGACCCTAATAGGTGTTATCTACAGGCCCCCAAACAGTAGCATGGATATTGGGTGCAAGTTGAATAGGGACTTAACAATGGCATGTGGCAAAGGAAATGTCGCAGTAGTTATGGGGGATTTCAACATGCAGGTGAACTGGGAAAATCAGGTTGGTATTGGACCCCAGGTTAGGGAGTTTGTAGAGTGCCTACAGGATGCATTTTTGGAGCAGCTTGTACAAGAGTCGACCAGGGATAAGGCTATTCTGGATTTAGTGTTGTGCAATGAACAGTATTTGATAAGTGATCTTGAAGTAAAGGAGCCATTAGGAGGTGGTGACCATAACATGATAAGTTTTTATCTGCAAGTTGAGAGGGATAAGGGCAGATCAGAAGTGTCAGTACTGCAGTTGAACAAAGGAGACTATGGAGCCATGAGGGAGGAGCTGGCCAAAGTTGACTGGTCGGATATCCTAGCAGAAAAGACAGTGGAACAGCAATAGCAGGTATTCTTGGGAATAATGCACAAGGTGCAAAATCAGTTCATCCCCCGGAGAAGGAAGGATTCGAAGGGGGGAAAGTGGCCACAGTGGTTGACAAAGGAAGTCAGAGATAGCATAGCATTAAAAAAGAAGAAATATAACAGAGCTAAGGTGAGTGGGAAGACGGATGATTGGAAAATTTTTAAGGAGCAACAGAACTTAACTAAAAAGGCTATACGGGGAGAAAAAATGAGGTATGAACGCAAGCTAGCTAGGAATATAAAGGGGGATAGCAAAAATTTTTTTAGGTATGTGAAGAGAAAGAAGATAGTTAAGAACAATGTTGGGCCCTTGAAGAATGAATTGGGAGAAATTGTTATGGGAAACAGAGAAATGGCAGACGAATTTAATAAGTACTTTGGATCTGTCTTCACTAGGGAAGACACAAGCAATCTCCCAGATGTATGGATGGGCCAAGGACATAGAGTAACAGAGGAACTGAAACAGATTGACATTAGGAAGGAAACGGTGATGAGTAGACTGATGGGACTGAAGGCTAACAAATCCCCAGGTCCAGATGGTCTGCATCCTAGGGTACTAAAGGAGGTGGCTCTGGAAATTGCAGATGCATTGGTGATCATTTTCCAATGTTCCTTAGATTCAGGATCAATTCCTGAGGATTGGCGAATGGCTAATGTTATCCCACTTTTTAAGAAAGGAGGAAGGGAGAAAACAGAGAACTATCGCCCTGTTACCCTAACATCAGTAGTGGGGAAGATGCTAGAGTCCATTATTAAAGATGAAATAGCGGCATATCTTGATAGCAGTGATAGGATTGGGCTGAGCCAGCATGGATTTACCAAGGGCAAATCATGCTTGACTAATCTATTGGAGTTTTTCAAGGATGCATGGTAATGTGGTAAATTGGATCAGCAAATTTGCTGATGATACAAAGATTGGAGGTGTAGTAGACAGTGAGGAAGGTTTTCAGAGCCTGCAGAGGGACTTGGACCAGCTGAAAAAATGGGCTGATAAATGGCAGATGGAGTTTAATACAGACAAGTGTGAGGTATTGCACGTTAGAAGGACAAACCAAGGTAGAACATACAGGGTTAATGGTAAGGCACTGAGAAGTGCAGTAGAACAGAGGGATCTGGGAATACAGATACAAAATTCCCTAAAAGTGGCATCACAGGTAGATAGGGTCGTAAAGAGAGCTTTTGGTACATTGGCCATTATAAATCAAAGTATTGAGTATAAAAGCTGGAATGTTATGATGAGATTGTATAAGGCATTGGTGAGGCCGAATCTGGAGTATTGTGTTCAGTTTTGGTCACCAAATTACAGGAAGGATATTAATAAGGTTGAAAGAGTGCAGAGAAGGTTTACAAGGATGTTGCCGGGACTTGAGAAACTCAGTTACAGAGAAAGGTTGAATAGGTTAGGACTTTATTCCCTGGAGCGTAGAAGAATGAGGGGAGATTTAATAGAGGTATATAAAATTATGATGGGTATAGATAGAGTGAATGCAAGCAGGCTTTTTCCACTGAGGCGAGGGGAGAAAAAAACCAGAGGACATGGGTTAAGAGTGAGGGGGGGAAAGTTTAAAGGGAACATTAACGGGGGCTTCTTCACACAGAGAGTGGTGGGATTATGGAATGAGCTGCCAGACGAGGTGGTAAATGCGGTTTTTTTTGTAACATTTAAGAATAAATTGGACGGATACATGGGTGGGAGGTGTATGGAGGGATATGGTTCATGTGCAGGTCAGTGGGACTAGGCAGAAAATGGTTCAGCACAGCCAAGAAGGGCCAAAAGGCCTGTTTCTGTGCTGTAGTTTCTATGGTTTCTATGGTTCTATGTAACCAGGAAGATAGATGCGGGAGATTCAGTGGATGTGGTGTACCTTGACTTTCAGAAGGCATTTGACAAGGTACCACATAGGAGATTGGTGGGTAAAATCAGAGCTCATGGCATTGGGGGGAGGATATTGACATGGACAGAAAACTGGTTGGCAGATAGAAAGCAAAGGGTAGCAGTGAATGGGTGTTTCTCGAAATGGCAGGTGGTGACTAATGGGTGCCACAGGGCTCGGTATTGGGACCACAGCTGTTTACGATATACGTCAATGATTTAGAGGAAGGCATTGTGAATAACATCAGCAAGTTTGCTGATGATAGTGTAAGGGGGTTTCGACTTTTATGTTACTGCGGTGGCTAATTAAAATGGCATCTTTGTTATGTTAATCTGGGGAATGCGGCTTTGTTGTGTTAAACGCTGAGAAAGTTTGCGCTAGCAGCTTGTTTTTGTTTAGAGTGTGATAAGAAATATGTTATTAACCAATTGGGATAGTTGTTATGTTTTTGGTATATTTGAAGATACTGTTTGCGAGGGGGTTTTGGGGGCAGAAGGCAGGAGAGCGAGACAGAGGATGGACGAGGTGCTATGAGTCCGCTAACGGGGTCGGACCCCGAGGAGGGCGTTCAGCGAGGAGATGGAGACGGACTCGTGTGGAGTGTCTGGTCGACCACCGTTGTTGGTCCCAGGCGGCCGGTCGAGGTGGTCCGAGGGGGTCACAGGGTGAAGAAGAAGGTCCTTGAGCTCCAACTGTTTTGTGCACGAAGAGATTGAACTTTGATAAGTGTGGCGCCTTTTATTTTCCTTTTATATTTTATTCTCTCTTAATTATATAATGCCAGTAATATCTATAAACTGTATATCATTTAATTGCATCTGGTGTATTGTCTGTTATTTGGGCAGCGTGGGGTACATCACACAGCATCCACACAAACGAATTATCCAGTTTGCCGGGGCCGAGGGCTGTTTCCCTAGACGACAGCGAGCCAAGCGAACCTGAGGGTGGCCGGGGGGCTACAATACTAAGCTGGGTGGCAGTGTGACATGTGATGAGGATGTTAGGAGAATTCAAGGTGACTTGGATAGGCTGGGTGAGTGGGCAGAAACTTGGCAGATGGTGTTCCATGTGAATAAGTGTGAGGTTATTCACTTTGGGAGCAAGAACAGGAAGGCAGATTATTATCTGAACGGTGTGGAGTTAGGTAAGGGAGAAATACAAAGAGATCTAGGAGTACTTGTTCATCAGTCTCTGAAGGTGAATGAGCAAGTGCAGCAGGCAGTGAAGAAGGCTAATGGAATGTTGGCCTTTATTACAAAGGGAATTGAGTACAATAGCAAGGAAATCCTTTTGCATTTGTACAGGGCCCTGGTGAGACCACACCCGGAGTATTGTGTGCAGTTTTGGTCTCCAGGGTTAAGGAAGGGCATCTTGGCTGTGGAGGAGGTGCAGCGTAGGTTCACTAGGTTAATTCCTGGGATGTCTGGACTGTCTTACGCAGACAGGTTAGAGAGACTGGGCTTGTACACGCTGGAATTAAGGAGATTGAGGGGGGATCTGTTTGAGACATATAAGATTAATAAGACAAGATAGAGGCAGGAAATATGTTCCAGATGCTGGGAGAGTCCAGTACCAGAGGGCGTGGTTTAAGAATAAGGGGTAGGTCATTTAGGACAGAGTTGAGGAGGAACTTCTTCTCCCAGAGAGTTGTGGAGGTGTGGAACACGCTGCCTCAGAAGGCAGTGGAGGCCAATTCTCTGGATGCTTTCAAGAAGGAGCTAGATAGGTATCTTATGGATAGGGGAACCAAGGGTTATGGGACAAGGCAGGAACTGGGTATTGATAGTAGATGATCAGCCATGATCTCAGATTGGCGGTGCAGGCTCGAAGGGCCGAATGGTCTACTTCTGCACCTATTGTCTATTGTCTATAATATGGGTGCAATACTGTTTAGCGCTGTGATGAGGTTCAGCAGGGTCACAGCCTCAGGGAAGAAGCTCTTCCTGTGCCTGCTGGTGTGGGAGTGGAGACTCCTGTAGCGCCTACTGGATGGGAGGAGAGTAAAAAGTCCATGGTTAGGGTGAGATGCATCCTTGATAACGCTTTTCGCCCTGCCCAGGCAGCGTTTATGGTAGATGTTCACAATAGTGGGCAATTGGGTGCCGATAATCAGTTCAGGATCGTTTCTGTAAAGGGAAATCTTGCCTGACAAATCTGTTAGAACTTTCAGGAAATAACCAGTAGGGTGGACAAAGGACAGAAAGTAATTATCATTTACTTGGATTTTCAAAAGGCATTTGTTAAGGTACCACACATGAGGCTGCTTAACAAAATAAAATCCTATGGCGTTACAGGAAAGATACTGGCATGGATAGAGGAATGGTTGACAGGCTGGAGGCAGTAAGTGGGAATAAAGGGGGCCTTTTCTGGTTGGCTGCCTTCTAGATTTAGGGTTATAGGTAAGATGTTTGCTGGGGATTTGAGGGGAACCTTTTTCCACCAAGAGAGTGGTGAGTACTTGGAATGCACTGCTGCAGAGAATGGTAGCAAAAGATGTCTAGATGAACATTTGAATTACCAAGGCGATGAAAACTACAGGTCAAATGCTGAAGATGGAACTAATGTGGAATTGATCAGTGTGAATAAGTTGGGCTGAATGTCCTGTTCCTTATGTATGATATGATGTGAAAGGCCCATTTCTGTGTTATGTGACTCTATAATCTCTCTATTCAATAGTTTAAAGTCCATAGAGCTATACAGTCGACTTTCTGGTACCATTCTGGAAGCTGGAGAGCCATAACAGGTTTTGGTGTGCAGAACCTGACCAACCTGATCCATAACTCACAATTTGTTCAGTTCTATATTACGTACCAGTAAATTGTAGAGTTTAACTTCAATGCCCAGAGACAGAGTGAGTGTTTTATAGAGAGAGAATCCAGGCCTGGGAATCAGAATGTTCTGTGCTGGGTTTGCCAACACACTGATGGCCAGTTCAATGGCCTGGCTGCAACCACTGGTCAAAATCACATCCTAAAGAATAAAATATGATATCAGTCAAGCTCAGTTACTGCATGTTAACTACTTATGAGTAGGTGTCGGAGATATATAGACCATTTCAATCACATAAACATTTACTTCAGTGTGAGCTACTTCCCCTTCCTGCCACTGTCTATCCTATCAAACACCCTTGTCCTATGTCCTCTATGGTACTCCAATCTCCGCCATTTCACTCTTTGCAGAATCTTGTTTTCTCTTTCTCTAGCATTTTTCCTCACTTCCCTGATATTTCCTTTTCTTAAAAGAATAATCGAAATTTACAACACAATGGAGATAATTTATTGTCTCATGTCCTTGCCTCCTTTCTAGTTCCTAGTCCACAATAAAATATATTTAACACACATTTCAACACTTGAATGTCATGGCATTAGAAGGTTACAAAGCAAATACAGGAAAACAGCACTAGTATAGACAAGTACATGAGGTTGCTATGGAAGTGATGGGATGAAGGTCCTGTTCAGTACGGTACCACTCTATGGCTGGCTAGTGCAGAGGAAATTCTGGGTAAGAGAAAGTGTAGCGATAGCTGGAAGCTATCATCTTATAGATTCATAAAATTATACAGCATTGAATAATCCACACATCCACACCACCCAGTAGATACACATCTGTACTCATCCCAGCAATTGGACTGTAATCGTCTATGCCTAGACAATTCAAATGCTTGCATAGACACTTCTGAAATGTCATTAGCAACTCTCATTCCACTGATCTCTCAAGCAGCATTCTCCAGATACTCACCACTCTGAGGGTGGGAAAGGTCGCCCTCAGATTCCTGGATCCTGAATCTATATCTTCTAGTTTTATCTACCTGGGATGTGGGGAATAGTTTCCTGTATTCTACTTCTATCAATTTTCCTCAGTCAGTCCCCTATGAACCTCCTTCACTCTATGGAAAAAGGGTTAGCTTCTCCAGTCTCTCCTTTTAACTAAAATCCTAGTGAATCTTGTCTGCACCTTCTTCATCACTATCACATCACATCCTTGCTATGGTGTGCTGACCAGCTTTCCAGCTGTGCTCTGACCAATGTTTTAAAAAGTTGGACCAAAATCTCTCCGCTTTAATATTCAATACCCTGATAACTGAAGGCCAAGTAACCACATCATCTTCCTTTGAAGATATAAATGTACAGAACAGAAATGGGCTCTTGATCCCACTGCATCTCTGCCAAAGTTTTGGTCTATCTACAAACAAAAGAAAATGTGCAGATGCTGAAAATCCAAACAACACACACAAAATGCTGGAGCTCCATAGATGCTGCCTGGCCTACTGAGTTCTTTCAGCATTTTCTGTTTTGTTCTATCTATGCTACTCCCATGTGCCTGCATTAGGATTGTATCCGTCTATGACTTTTTAAAAGTCTATTTGCAATAACTCCTAAACATAGCAACTAACCCTGGTTCCACCAGTTCCTTTGGTGATGCACCTCTGATATCATCCTTACTTTCTGACTTGAAAACTTCTTCTCACATTAACACTTTGCCCTGTGCTGTTTTATACGTACCTCTACCAAGTGAAGAAGAAACTTCACCTACTCAATCTTTGACTGAACTTACACATTTCTCACAGCCCCCTTCACTCAAAGGGAAAGAAACAGAGCTATCCAATCTCTACCCATACCTAAAGCACTCCAATCCCGACTGCATCCTGGTGAATCACCTCTGACATTTTTCAAGGCAATCACATCATTCCTGTAGTGTGAGACCAAAACTGAATACAGCCTAATCAACATTTTGTAAAGTTGCATAGAATATAGAACAGTACATCACAGAACAGGCCCTTTAGACCATAATGTTATTCTGAACTAATTAACCCAATGACTCCTAATTAATCTAATCCCTCTTTTCCTTGCAGATTGACCAAATCCTTCCCTTCTCAGCATATTGTAACATAGAATACACGTAGACAATGTTGTGTTGAAATAATTAAAGTAGTAATCAAATGCCCAGCTGAACAAATCCCTCTTGCCTACACAATATCGATATTATAGAACACAGAATAGTACAGCACAATACAGGCCCTTCAGCCCACAGTGTCCTGCAGACCTTTTAACCTATTCTAAAATCAATCAAACCTTCCCCTCCTCATAGCCTCCATTTTCTTTCATCTGGGCGCAATTCAAAACACTCTTTTAAATGTCCCGAATGTATCTGACTATACCACCACCTGTCAGTGCATTCCGCACATTTACCACTTTCTGTGTAAAAAACCTAGCTCAGATATCCTTCCTATACGTACCTTTAAACACCTGAAAGTGATGCCCCCTCATATTAGCTATTTCTGCCCCGAGAAAAAGTCTATGGCATCCGCTCTATATATGCCTCTTATCATCTTGTACATTTATGTCAGTCACATCTCTTCCTCCTTTGTTCCAAAGAGCTTGTTCAACCTATCCTCATAAGACATGTTCTCTAATCCAAGCATCATCCTGGTAAATCCCTCTGCACCCTCTCTAATGCTTCCACATCCTTCCTATAATGAGGCAAAAAGAACTGAACATAATACTCCAGCGTGGTCTAACCAGAGCTTTATAGAGCTGCAAGATTACCTCACAGCCCCTGAACTCAGTCCCCCAATTAATGAAGGCCAACACACTATATGCCTTCTTAACAAGCCTATCAATTTGCGCAGAGTCTTTGAGAGATCTATGGATAGGAACCCCAAGATCCCTCTGTTCCTCCACTCTGTTAAGAATCCTGGCATTAACCCTGTATTCTGCCTTCAAATTTGATCTTCCAAAGTGAATCACTTCATACTTTTCCAGATTGAACTCCATCTGTCACTTCGCAGTCCAGCTCTGCATCCCATCAATGTCCATTGGTACCCTATGACAATCTTCTGCTCTATCCACAACAGCATTGTCTACTGAGTCTCTGTGAGTGGAAGTTAGGAACAGGAAGGGTTCAATAACTATACTGGGTGTTTTTTATAGACCACCCAATAGTAACAGGGACATCAAGGAGCTGATAGGGAGACAGCTTGTGGAAAGATACAATAATAATAGGGTTGTCATGGTGGAGATTTTAATTTCCCCAATATTGATTGGCATCTCCCTCGAACAAGGGGGTTAAGATGGAGTGGGAATTTGTTAGGTGTGTTCAGGAAGGTTTCCTGACACAATATGTAGATATGCCTACAAGAGAAGAGGCTGTACTTGATCTGGTAATGAGAAATGAACCTGGTCAGGTGTCAGGTCTCTCAGTGGGAGAGCATTTTGGAGACAGTGATCACAATTCTATCTCCTTTACCATAGCATTGGAGAGGGATAGGAACAAACATGTTAAGAAAGCATTTAATTGGAGTAAGGAGAAATTATAAAGCTATCAGGCAGGAACTTGGAAGTATAACTTGAAAACAGATGTTCTCAGGGAAATGCACAGAAGAAATGTGGCAAATGTTCAGGGGATATTTGTGTGGTGTTCTGCATAGGTACGTTCCAATGAGACAGAGAAAGGATGGTAGGGTACAGGAACCATAGTGTACAAAGGCTATTGAAAATCTAGTCAAGAAGAAAAGAAAAGCTTACGAAAGGTTCAAAAAACTAGGTAATGATAGAGATCTAGAAAATTTTAAGGCTAGCAGGAAAGAGCTTAAGAATGAAATTGGGAGAGCCAGAAGGGGCTTTGACGAGCAGGATTAAAGAAAACCCCAAGGCATTCTACAAGTATGTGAAGAGCAAGAGGATAAGATGTGAGGGAATAGGATCAATCAAGTGTGACAGTGGAAAAGTGCATATGCAACCTGAAGAGAAAGCACAGATACTTAATGAATACTTTGTTTCAGTATTCACTATGGAAAAGGACCTTGGTGATTGTAGGGATAACTTACAGCGGACTGAAATGTTTGAGTGTGTAGACATTAAGAAAGAGGATGTGCTGGAGCTCATCACGTTGGATAAGTCACCAGGACTGGACAAGATATACCCCAGTCTACTGTGGGAGGTGAGGGAGGAGGTTGCTGAGCCTCTGAAAATGATCTTTGCATCATCAATGAGGACAGGAGAGGTTCCAGAGGATTGGAGAGTTACAGATGTTGTTCCCTTATTCAAGAAAGGGAGTAGAGATATCCCAGAAAATTATACACCTGTGAGTCTTACTTCAGTGGTTGGTAAGTTGATGAAGATCCTGAGAGGCAGTATTTATGAACATTTGGAGAGGTATAATATGATTAAGAATAGTCAGCATGGCTTTGTCCAAGGCAGGTCATGCCTTACTAGCTTGATTGAACTTTTTGAGGATTTGACTAACCACATTGATGAAGGTAGAGCAGTAGATGTAGTGTATATGGATTTCAGCAAGGCATTTGATAAGGTACCCCATGCTAGGCTTATTGAGAAAGTAAGGAGGCATGGGATCCAAGGGGACCTTGCTTTGTGGATCCAGAATTGGCTTGCCCACAGAAGGCAAAGAGTGTTTGTGAACGGGTCATATTCTGCATGGAGGTTGGTGACCAGTGGTGTGCCTCAGGGAACTGTTCTAGGACCTCTTCTCTTCGTGAATTTTATAAATGACCTGGATGAGGATGTGGAGGGATGGGTTAGTAAATTTGCTGATGACACAAAGGTTGGAGGTGTTGTGGGTAGTGTGGAGGGCTGTTAGAGGTTACAGCGGGATATCGATAGGATGCAAAACTGGGCTGAGAAGTTGCAGATGGAGTTCAGTCCAGAGAAGTATGAGGTGGTTCATTTTGGTAGGTCAAATATGATGGCAGAATATAGCATTAATGGCAAGACTCTTGGAAGTGTGGAGAATCAGAGGGATCTTGGGGCCTGAGCCCATAGGACACTCAAAGATTCTGCGCAGATTGATAGTGTGGTTGAGAAGGCATACAGTGCATTGGCCTTCATCACCCATGGGATTGAGTTTAGGAGCCGAGAGGTAATATTGCAGCTATATAGGACCCTGGTCAGACCCCACTTGGAGTACTGTGCTCAGTTCTGGCCACCTCACTACAGAAAGGATGTGGAAACTATAGAAAGGGTGCAGAGGAGATTTACAAGGATGTTGCCTGGATTAGAGAGCATGCCTTACAAGAATAGGTTGAGTGAACTTGGCCTTTTCTCCTTAGACGACGAAGGATGAGAGGTGACCTGACAGAGTTGTATAAGATGATGAGAGGCATTGATCGTGTGGATGGTCAGAGGCTCTTTCCCAGGGCTGAAATCGCTAACATGAGAGGGCACAGTTTTAAGGTGCTTGGAAGTAGGTACAGAGAAGATGTTAGGGATAAGTTTTTTTAAAAAAAACACAGGGTGGTGAGTGCGTGGAATGGGCTGCCGGCGACAGTGGTGGAGGCGGATACAATGGGGTCTTTTAAGAGACTCCTGGACAGGTACATGGAGCTTAGAAAAATAGAGGGCTATGGGTAACTCTAGCTAATTTCTAAGGTAAGGACATGTTTGGCACAGCTTTGTGGGCCGAAAGGCCTGTATTGTGCTGTAGGTTTTCTATGTTTCTATGTTAGCACCAACATTCATGTCACCTGCAAACTTACTAACTGACCCTTTCAAGACCCTGAACAGTGTTGATGAGCAGAGGGATCTTTGGGTCCAAGTTCAACGCTGCCTGAAAGTGGCTGTACAGTGGCATGCTTGCCTTTTTTGGTCAAGGCATTGAATTCAAAAGTCAGGAAATTATGTGGTATCTTTATAAAACTCCAGTTAGACCGCATGTAGATTATTGCATACAGGTGAGGTTGCCCATTGTAGGAAGAATGTGGAGGCCCTGGAGAGGGTGCAGAAGACACTTACCATGATCTTGCCTGGATTAGAGGACATGTGTTACAATGACGTTGGACAAACTTGGTTTGCTTTCTCTGGAATGGCAGAGGTGAGCTGAGGAGAGATCTGATGGAGGTTTATAAAATTATGAGGCATATTTAGAATAGACAGACAGTATCTTTTCACCAGGGTTGAAATGAGGGCATGCATTTAAAGTGGTAGTTTCAAATTTGATGTGAGGGGCAAGTTTTTTTATACATTGAGTGGTGGGTGCCTGGAATGCACTGTCTGAAGTGGTGGTAGTGCAGATATATTAAGGACTTTTAGGGGACATTTAGATAGGCACATGAATGTGAGAAAAATGGAAGGATATAGACATTGTGTGGGCAGAAGTTAGATGGCCATTTGATTACTAATTTAATTGGTTCAACACAACATTGCGGGCCGAATGGCCTGTTCCTGTGCTGTACTGTTGTATATTCTATGTTTCACTTCCTCACCCAAGTCATTTTTAAAAAAATCTCAGAAAACAAGGTTCCTAAAACACTTCCCTGTGGAACAACATTGGACACCACCTCCAGGCAGAATACACTCTATCTACTACCACCCTCTGCCTCCTGTGGGCTAAGCCAATTCTGAATCCATGCAGCCAAATTTCTCTGCATCACATGTGCCCTGACTTTCTGAAAGAACCTACCATGGGGAATTGGTCTAGCGCCTCATTAAACTCGATATAGAAACACAGAAAACATACAGCACAATACAGCCCCTTCGGCCTCTAAAGCTGTGCCGAACATGTCCCTACCTTAGAACTACCTAGGCTTTACCCACAGCCCTCTATTTTTCTAAGCTCCATGTACCTGTCCAGGAGTCTTCTAAAAGACCATATCAGTCAGATATACACCATATCCACTGCTCTATTTTCCTCAATTTATTTTGGCACCTCCTCAAAGTATTCAGTCAGGTTTGTGAGGCATGACCTACTCTCACAAAGACATGCTGTCTATCCCTATTGAGACTAATCATCTCCAAATGTTAGAGTTCTGCCTCAAAAAATCCTCTCCAATACTTTGCCCACTACTGATGTAAGACTCACTTTGAGTCCTCTTAATGTCGCATGTTCCACTATATTAGCCTGTTCTATACTGTCCTGACATTTGTCACATCCTTCTCACTGTTGAAATAAAGCGTTCATTAAGTACCTTGCCTATCTTGTCTGTCTAGGCACAGTTTTCCTCTTATATCCCTGATCAGCCCTTACCCTCACTCCAGTCATTGTTGGATCTGACTGTCATTTTCTTTGCAGCTTAACAATTAATTATCTGCTTGTATTTAAGACATAGTAGCAGAACTAGGCCATTTGGCCTATCGAGTCTGCTCTACCATTCCATTGTGGCTGACTTATCATCCCACTTAACCCCATTCTGGTTCCTACGGTTGTCATAGCCGGGGCTGGTAGAGGGGATAAGCTTCCACTACCTATCTATAAAGTACTCCAAATAGCATGCGTCTCTAACAGCTTCTGACAGCCACCAAGTCCAACTCTCGGCTTTCACGTGTGCCTTAGCTACTGGGCCTGGCAGAACTATCTTTACTGACAAGAAAAGGGGCAAAAGCGGACTACTGGCACCTCAAAACCAGTTGCTTCGGGCAGGTGGGGCTCGGCAGCCTTGGACAGCAGCCCGCCCAGGAGAAGGAAAACTCTGATTTTAAATCTCCGCTGTCTTGGAACTATACCCACCCATGGGAAAGGCCTCGGGAGTAAACCCCGAGGAAAAAAAAATCGGGACCCGGGGTCCCTAAGGCAGTTTGATGTTGTTTACAACTTCACTCTGGCAACTCTGCGATGACACTGGTGCCAAGCTGTATCGGTGATTGTCCTTCCCGTGGGCTACATCAGTGACATGGAGAGGGGGAATCTGCTGCATGGGCAACAGCTGGTTCTTCAAATCTTCCCGCCTGGGCTTACACCCTGGAGAGGACACAGTCCACCAGAGGCACAAACCCATGATCCCCTTAGATTGATGGCTGCCTACTACTAACCCCATTCTTCTGCTTTCTCCCTGTAACCTTAGTATAATGAGCCTATTAAATTCCACTTTAAATATACCCAATGGTTTGGCTTCCACAGCTGTCCAAGTCAATGAATTCCACAGATTCACCACCCTCTGGATAAAGAAATTCGTCTTCATCTCCATTCTAAAGGGACATCCCTCTGTCCTGAGGCTGTGCACTCTGGTCCTAGACTCCCCCACTATAGGAAGAATCCTCTCCACATCCACTCTATCTAGGGCTTTCAACATTCAATAGGTTTCAAACAGATCCTTCCTCTTTCTTCTAAACTCCAATGAGTACAGGCCCAGAGCCATCAAATGCTCCTCATATGTTAACCCTTTCATTCCTGGGATTATTCTCGTGCACCTCCTATGAACCCTCTCCAAAGCCAGCACATATTTTCTTAGATAAGAGACCCCAAAACTGCTCATAATACTCCAAGTGTGGTCTGACTAATACCATATAAAGCCTCAGCATTACATCCTTGTTTTTGTATTCTAGTCCTCTGGAAATGAATGCTAACATTGCATTTGCCTTCCTTACTACTGACTCAACCTGCAAGCTAACCTTCAGGGAATCATGCATGAGGACTCCCAAGTTCCTATTCACCTCTGATTTTTGAACTTTCTCCCCATTTAGAAAATATTCCATGCCTTTATTCCTTCTGCCAAAGTGCATGGCCATGCACTTCCCTGCACCATATTCCATCTGCCACTTCTTTGCCCATTCTCCCAATCCAACTAAGCCCATCTGCAGATACCCTTCCTCCTCAACACTACCTGCCCCTCCACCTATCGTCATATTGTCCGCAAGCTTGGCCACAAAGCCATCACCCAAATTATTGACATATAATGTGATAAGAAACGGTCCCAAAACTGAAACCTGTGGCACACCACTAGTCACTGACAGTCGACCAGAAAAGGCCCCCTTTATTCCCACTCGTCAGTCAGCCAGTCTTCTATCCATATTAGCACCTAACCTCTAATACCATGAGCTTTTATCTTGTTAAGCAGCCTCATGTGTGGCACTTTGTCCGAGGCCTTCTGAAAATCCAAATAAACAACTGTTATGGTACATACCTGACCATGCCAGCCTCTAGGGTCTAGATGCTCTTATTCCCCAGAGTATGGATAGCTGGTATGGTCCCTTTAAAGATTCTGGTCTGCTCCACTATTTGGCAGCCATGTTTTGGGAGTAGAGGCCAGAGATTTCCTCTCATCCGGAAAAATTAATGAACACCAATGACGAGTGTGTCCATTATCCCCCTGGAGCTAAGAGATCCTCAGACCATCTGATGAAGGCGCATCAAGGTAGTCAGTCAGCAGCTGACTACGCAATTGAGTTTCAGAGTTTTGCCGAGGGGTGTGGCTGGTGCAGGGAGGCCTTGGCCACTCTGTACTGCTATGGTCTCCGAGGCAAATTAAAGGATGCCCTTGATTTAGAAGAGCCGGTAGAGGCTTTGATTGATCAATCCATCTGCCTTGATATTCGCCTGGTGGATCGAAAGTGGGACTATCACAAGAGGTCAAAGAAGGCCTCATTGTATCATATAGTTCCACTTCCCGACCTGAGTCAATGACCAGCCCACCTACCGCACAAGACCCTGTCAAGCCAATGGTAATCAGCTGCACAAGACTCTCCATCGTCAGGAAACTGCTAAGACTGTCCAGTGTTGACAGGACTGATGGTAACAGCCATTACTCCCAACCCTACAGATATCATGGTGTCATGCTGAAGACACAGACCTCTTGGGAAAATAACTGGTGAAAGATGAATGCCTTTGTCGTCTCTGGAGCAGCTGGTAATTTCCTGGACTTGGGGTCAGCCTGTTGGCTCAACATATCTCTGCAGGAGTTGAGTCAGCACGTAATTGTGTCCTCTTGGGCCTGGGCAGGTCCTGCAGCAGATATCGGTTTTGTAAATGGGGATAGGGGAACATGTGGCAGATATTTGTTTTCATATCATAGATTCTCCTCACATACCCGTAATCCTTGGGCACCCTTGGGTGTCCAAGTATAACGCTTCCATGAACTGGGGAGGAAGGGAGAATCATCAAATGGTCAAGTCTTTGCAGGAAAGAATGTGTTTAGTTTGGTGTTCCAAACCCCAGACTCTCTTAAGACTAACAGCTGACAAGGAGGAGGCTTTTGTTCAGGATAACCCAAAAACCCAGTCATGCCTCCAAGGGCAGACAAGCCAGCTTCTGTCAACAGGACCATGTATGTCCTGACCCTTTCTAGTCAGAGGTGTGCTGGATCTGGAGAGAAAGGGCCTATTTTTTTTCTCATTGAGATACAATGTGGAGTAGCTCCTTCTGGCCCTTTGAATGACACTGATCATGGGACAATTTACAATGACCAATTAACCTACCAACTGGTACATTTTTGGAACGTGGGGGGAAATCGGAGCACCCGGAGGATACTCATGTGGTCACGGGGAGAACGTACAAACTCCTTGTATACAGTGGTGGGAATTGAACCTGGGTCACTGGTACTGTAAAACGTTGTGCTAACTAATACGCTACCATGCCACCCACAAAGGTCTCTAGTTCAGGAACAAGCCAAGAAGCCTGCCAAGAAGGTGCTCAAGAATTCTGCAGCCCTAGCTGAGGGAACCAGTTGCCTGGTCCTGTCTATGGGAAAGGCTTCTAAATGTAGATTGTTGGAGCTTAGTCCCAGGAGGACAAATATTACTTGTAGCACTGCATTGCCATGGTCTGAGGGTACAGATGAAGACTTGGACTCTGATTTGGTCAAATCTCTGGAGTCGGATGAGGACTCCAATTTGGACTCTGTTTAGACAAAGGAGAAGTTAAGAGAAGTTTGGATTGATACATGTATGGTAGGGATATGGAGTGCTACGTTCCCAGTGCAGGTCAATAGACAATGGACAATAGACAATAGGTGCAGGAGCAGGCCATTCGGCCCTTCGAGCCAGCACCGCCATTCACTGTGATCATGGCTGATCATCCACAATCAGCATCCAGTTCCTGCCTTATTCCCATAACCTTTGATTCCGCTATCTTTAAGAGCTCTATCTATCTCTTTCTTGAAAGCATCCAGAGACTTGGCCTCCACAGCCTTCTGGGGCAGAGCATTCCATATATCCACTATTCTCTGGGTGAAAAAGTTTTTCCTCAACTCCATCTAAATGGCCTACCCCTTATTCTTAAACTGTGGCCTCTGGTTCTGGACTCAACCATCAACGGGAACATGCTTCCTGCCTCCAGCGTGTCCAATCCCTTAATAATCTTATATGTTTCAATAAGATCCCCTCTCAGCCTTCTAAATTCCAGAATATACAAGCCCAGTCACTCCAATCTTTCAACATATGACAGTCCTACCATCCCGGGAATTATCCTTGTGAACCTACGCTGCACTCCCTCAATAGCAAGAATATCCTTCCTCAAATTTGGAGACCAAAACTGCACACAGTACTCCAGGTGTGGTCTCACCAGGTGTGCTCTCACCAGGGCCCTGTACAGCTGCAGAAGGACCTCTTTACCCTTATACTCAATTCCCCTTGTTATGAAGGCCAGCATACTATTAGCTTTCTTCACTGCCTGCTGTACTTGCATGCTTGCTTTCAGTGACTGATGTACAAGAACACCTAGATCTCGTTGTACTTCCCCTTTTCCTAACTTGACTCCATTTAGATAATAATCTGCCTTCCTGTTCTTACCACCGAAGTGGATAACCTCACATTTATCCAAATTAAACTGCATCTGCCATGCATCTGTCCACTCACCCAACCTGTCCAAGTCACCCTGCATTCTCATGACATCCTCCTCACATTTCACACTGCCA
Organism: Mobula birostris; assembly: GCF_030028105.1. NCBI lineage: Eukaryota > Metazoa > Chordata > Chondrichthyes > Myliobatiformes > Myliobatidae > Mobula > Mobula birostris. Next base: position 85,893,713 of record NC_092384.1, read on the forward strand.
TCCAGCTTTGTGTCATTGGCAAAATTGCTTATGTTACTTTTAATTCCCTCATCTTGTCATGGTCCGTATTCAGGTTCACGGTCCAGTCCATCGACCCTTGCTCCAGGTATTCCTGTCTACCCTGTTTCTGTTCTGGTTGAGCTCTAATTGAGGCAGCTGATGCTTGTTGGGGCTGGCTGCATTATTACCTTCAGAGACCAGGGCGTGAACGCTGGATTGTTCTTGTCCTTAGTCCTTGTCTCCCTTCCTCTGCCTTCTGTTTCCTCGCCTGAAGCCTTGCCGGTAACTCTCGCCTCGCCTGAAGTTCTCGTTTCGCCTTGCAATGCCTGAAGCCCTGCCTTGTCTTGCTGGTAACTCTCGCCTCGCCTGAAGTTCTGTCTTGCCTTGCATTGCCTGAAGCCTTTTCTTGTCCTGGAGCCACCCCGTACCTAGCTCCCTTCCTGTCCCTTGCCTCCGTCCGGTAAGCCAGGCCGTCTTGCCGTTACCTGCGGTTGGTTCTGTCCCTCCCTGTTCACCGTCTCCATCGGGTAAGCCAGGCCGTATTGCCGTTACCTATGGTTGGTTTTATCCCTTCCTGTCCCTTGCCTCCATTGGGTAATCCAGGCCGTATTGCCGTTACCTGTGGTTGGTGCTGCCCCTTCCTGTCCCTTGCCTCCAACGGGTAAGCCAGGCTGTCTTGCCTTTACCTGCGGTTGGTTCTGTCCCTCCTTGTCCCCTGCCTCCGTTGGGTAAGCCAGGCCATATTGCCGTTGCCTACGGTTGGTTCTGTCCCTTCCTGTCCATTGCCTCCATCGGGTAAGCCAGACCGTATTGCCGTTACCTGCGGTTGGTTCTGCCCCATCCTGTCCATTGCCTCCATCGGGTAAGCCAGGCTGTATTGCCGTTACCTGCGGTTGGTTCTGCCCCATCCTGTCCCATGCCTCCGCCGGGTGGTGATCCGCGCCCTGCCCAGGAGGAGCCTGCCTAGCCTCAAGCCTGAAGACTCCAGCCTCCTGCCTCCTGCCAAGCCTCGCCTCTAGCCTCAAGCCTGAAGACTCCAGCCTCCTGCCTCCTGCCAAGCCTCGCCTCTAGCCTCAAGCCTGAAGACTCCAGCCTCGTCCTGCCTGCCTGCCAAGCCTCGTCCCTGCCTAGTTCTGGGGTCCGAGCCAGAGGCAAGACCCAGGTATTGGGTCCTTGTCCAGTCTCTGGCTCAGAGTCCAAGCCCGGGCTCCTAGCTCTCTTGTCCAGTCCTGTTCCGGGTTCCCAGTTTTCGTGTCCATGGCCTTGTCCTCACCCTGTATCCTAGTCCTGTCCCTAGTACTTCAGTGTCTGTGTTAGGCACTTGGGTCCATTCCTAGCTACCACCTTATGACAGAACGATCCAGCCAACCATGGACCCAGCGACACAGACACTGTCGTTTTCCTCTTGCCACCCGGGGTTCCTTTCTGTTACATACCCTCCCACCCGCCTGAGTCGTCCATAGTCTGGATACCCTGTTTGGTCGCCAGGAGGCTCCCGTAGAGGGGGGATACTGTCATGGTCCACTTCGTGAAATCCGTATTCTGGTTCACGGTCCGGTCCATCGACCCTTGCTCCAGGTTTTCCTGTCTACCCTGTTTCTGTTCTTGTTGAGCTCTAATTGAGGCAGCTGATGCTTGTTGGGGCTGGCTGCATTATTACCTTCAGAGACCAGGGCGTGAATGCTGGATTGTTCTTGTCCTTACTCCTTGTATCCCTTCCTCTGCCTTCTGTTTCCTCGCCTGAAGCCTTGCCAGTAACTCTCGCCTCGCCTGAAGTTCTCGTTTCGCCTTGCAATGCCTGAAGCCTTGCCTTGTCTTGCTGTCTTGTCCTGGAGGCACCCTGTACCTAGCTCCCTTCCTGTCCCTTGCCTCCATTGGGTAAGCCAGGCTGTATTGCCGTTACCTACTGTTGGTCCTGTCCCTTCCTGTCCCATGCCTCCGTCGGGTAAGCCAGGCCATTTTGCTGTTACCTACGGTTGGTTCTGTCCCTTCCTGTCCCTTGCCTCCGTCGGATAAGCCAGGCCGTATTGCCGTTACCTGTGGTTGGTTCTGCCCCTTCCTGTCCCATGCCTCTGTCGGGTGGTGATCCGCGCCCTGCCCTGGCCAGGAGGAGCCTGCCTAGTCTTAAGCCTGAAGACTCCAGCCTCCTGCCTAGCCTCAAGCCTGAAGACTCCAGCCTCCTCCCTAGCCTCAAGCCTGAAGACTCCAGCCTCCTCCCTAGCCTCAAGCCTGAAGACTCCAGCCTCCTGCCTCCTGCCAAGCCTCGCCTCTAGCCTAAAACCTGAAGACTCCAGCCTCGTCCTGCCTGCCTGCCAAGCCTCGTCCCTGCCCAGTTTTGGGATCCGAGCCAGAGGCAAGACCCAGGTGCTGGGTCCTTGTCCAGTCTCTGGTTCAAAGTCCAATTCCGGGCTCCTAGCACTCTTGTCCAGTCCTGTTCCGGGTTCCCAGTTTTCGTGTCCATGGCCTTGACCTCACCCTGTATCCTAGTCCTGTCCCTAGTACTTCAGTGTCTGTGTCTTGCACTTGGGTCCGTTCCTAGCTACCACCTTATCACACATCTAAATCATTAATATATATTGTAAACAGCTGTGGTCCCAGCACTGAACCCTGCGGTACCCCACTGGTCACCGCCTGCCATTCCGAAAGGGACCCGTTAATCGCTACTCTTTGTTTTCTGTCAGCCAGCCAATTTTCAATCCATGTCAGTACTCTGCCCCCAAAACCATGTGCCCTAATTTTGCCCACTAATCTCCTATGTGGGACTTTATCAAAGGCTTTCTGAAAGTCCAGGTACACTACATCCACTGGCTTTCCCTTGTCCATTTTCATAGTTACATCCTCAAAAAATTCCAGAAGATTAGTCAAGCATGATTTCCCCTTCGTAAATCCATCATGACTTGGACCGATCCTATTACTGCTATCCAGATCTGTCGTAATTTCATCTTTTATAATTGACTCCAGCATCTTTCCCACCACCGACGTCAGGCTAACCGGTCTATAATTCCCTGTTTTCTCTCTTCCTCCCTTCTTGAAGAGAGGGACAACATTAGCCACCCTCCAATCCACAGGAACTGATCCTAAATCTATAGAACATTGGAAAATGATTACCAATGCGTCCACGATTTCTAAAGCCTCCTTAAGTACCCTGGGATGCAGACCATCAGGTCCCGCGGACCTATCAGCCTTCAGACCCAACAGTCTATCCAACACCATTTCCTGCCTAATATAAATTTCCTTCAGTTCATCCATTACCCTAGGTCCTTTGGCCACTATTATATCTGGGGGATTGTTCGTGTCTTCCCTAGTGAAGACAGATCCAAGGTACCTGTTCAACTCGTCTGCCATTTCCTTGTTCCCCATAATTCACCCGCTTCTGTCTTCAAGGGCCCAATTTTGGTCTTAACTATTTTTTCCTTTTCACATACGTAAAGAAGCTTTTACTATCCTCCTTTATATTCTTGGCTAGTTTACTTTTATACCTCATTTTTCTCCACGTATTGCCTTTTTAGTTACCTTCCATTGCTCTTTTAAAGTTTCCCAATCCTCCGGCTTCCCACTCATCTTTGCTATGTTATACTTCTTCTCTTTTATTTTTATACTGTCTATTACTTCCCTTGTCAGCCATGGCCTCCCCTTACTCCCCTTAGGATCTTTCTTCCTCTTTGGAACAAACTGATCCTGCACCTTCCGCATTATTCCCAGAAACAATTGCCATTGCTGTTCCACTGTCATCCCCGCTAGGGTATTGTTCCATCGAACTTGGGCCAGCTCCTCCTTCATGGGTCCATAGTCCCCTTTGTTCAACTGTAATACTGACACTTCCGATTTTCCCTTCTCCCTCTCAAATAGTAGATTAAAACTTATCATATTATGGTCACTACCTCCTAATGGCTCCTTTAGCTCGAGGTCCCTGATCAAATCCGGTTCATTGCACAACACTATATCTAGAATCTAGGTCAATCGGAGTAGGCAAGTTAAATGGTTCGGCACAGACTAGATGGGCCAAAGGGATTGCTTCTATGATGTACTTTTCTGTGACTCCAGTAAACATATGAAGGAGACTCCAAGGTTTGCTGAATTGCTCCCAGTATCTAAGGAGCCTCGAGTCATTCTTGAAGGGATGTTCGAGGGTAGTTGCAACATCTAAGTGAGTCAAAATTCCCTCCATTTACAGGGATTTGGAACAGATAGACCTCAACTCTTCCACTGCCTGACCCTACAACTGTGCAATAGACCTACTGCCTGGTGGGGTGGTGGGAAGATGGAGTGAGAGCAGATGTGCGTGAAATGGGGGGATGCATTTGAGAGCAGAGTTGATGGTGGAGGAAGGGAAGCCCCTTCCTTTAAAAAAGGAGGACATCTCCCTCGTCCTGGAATGAAAAGCCTCATCCTGAGAGCAGATGCAGCGGAGACGGAGGAATTGCGAGAAGGGGATGGCATTTTTGCAAGAGACAGGGTGAGAAGAGGAATAGTCCAGATAGCTGTGAGAGCCAGTAGGTTTATAGTAGAGATCAGTAGATAAGCTATCTCCAGAGATAGAGACAGAAAGATCTAGAAAGGGGAGGGAGGTATCAGAAATGGACCAGGTAAACTTGAGTGCAGGGTGAAAATTGGAGGCAAAGTTAATGAAGTCAACGAGCTCAGTATGCGTGCAGGAAGCAGCGCCAATGCAGTTGTCAATGCAGCGAAGGAAAAGTGGGGGACAGATACCAGGATAGGTTTAGAACATAGATTGTTCCATAAAACTGACAAAAAGGCAGGCATAGCTGGGACCCATACGGGTGCCCGTAGCTACACCTTTAGTTTGGAGGTAGTGGGAGGAGCCAAAGGAGAAATTATTAAGAAGAAGGACTAATTCCGCTAGACGGAGCAGAGTGGTGGTAGAGGGGAACTGGTTAGGTCTAGAATCCAAAAAGAAGCAGAGAGCTTTGAGACCTTCCTGACGGGGGATGGAAGTATATAGGGACTGGAAATCCATGGTGAAAATAAAGCGGTGGGGGCCAGGGAACTTAAAATCATCGAAAAGTTTAAGAGCGTGAGAAGTGTCAGGAACATAGGTAGGAAGGGATTGAACAAGGGGGGATAAGACCGTGTGAAGGTATGCAGAAATGAGTTCAGTGGGGCAGGAGAAGCTGAGACAATGGGTCTGCCAGGACTGGCAGGTTTGTGGATCTTGGGTAGGAGGTAGAAACGGGAAGTGCAGGGTGTGGGAACTATAAGGTTGGTAGCAGTGGATGGGAGATCCCCTGAGTGGATAAAGTCAGTGATGGTGTGGGAGACGATGGCCTAGTGGGGTCACGATCAAGGGGTAAATAAGAGGAGGTACCCGTGAGTTGTTGCTGTGCCTTGGCAAGGTAGAGATCAGTACGCCAGACTACAACAGCACCCCACTTATCGGCGGATTTTATAGTAGGGGTAGAATTACTGCGGAGGGAGTGGCGAGCAGAGCGTTCGGAAGGAGTGAGGTTGGAATGGGAAAGTGTTGCTGTGCTGTACTCTTCGATGTCAATGTTAACAACTCTATTATTTTTGCACCTTTCCAAATTCTGCCTCCTCAATGTCCCTATGCTATTTGGGGGGGGGGGTCTACAGAATAATATAGAATAATTGCTCCCTCCCTGTTTCTGACTCTCCCCCCACACTGACTCAGTAGACGATCCCTCCACAAAGTCCTCCCTTTCTGACCCTGTGATGCTTTCCCTGATTAGCAATGCCACTCTCCACCTCTTTTACGTCTCTCATTGTAGTAAGGTGAAAAGTAAAAGTGGCAGGCCAGCAAATCCAGGGCAAAAATCAAAAAGGGCCACTTTTCAACATAATTGTATGAGGGCTAAGATTGTTGTAAAAGCGAGCCTGAAGGCTTTGTGTGTCAATGCAACGAGCATTCGTAACAAGGTGGATGAATTAAAAGTGCAGATTGTTATCAATGAATATGACATAGTTGGGATCACAGAGACATGGCTCTAGGGTGACCAAGGATGGGAGCTCAACATTCAGGGATATTCGATATTCAGGAGGGACAGACATGAAAGAAAAGGAGGTGGGGTGGCATTGCTGGTTAGAGAGGAGATTAACGCAATAGAAAGGAAGGACATAAGCCGGGAGGATGTGGAATCGATATGGGTAGAGCTGCATAACACTAAGGGGCAGAAAATGCTGGTGGGAGTTGTGTGCAGGCCACCTAACAGTAGTAGTGAGGTTGGGGATGGTATTAAACAGGAAATTAGAAATGTGTGCAATAAAGGAACAGCAGTTATAATGGGTGACTTCAATCTACATATAGATTGGGTGAACCAAATTGGTAAGGGTGCTGAGGAAGAGGATTTCTTGGAATGTATGCGGGATGGTTTTTTGAACCAACATGTCGAGGAACCAACTAGAGAGCAGGCTATTCTAGACTGGGTATTGAGCAATGAGGAAGGGTTAATTAGCAATCTTGTCGTGAGAGGACCCTTGGGTAAGAGTGACCATAATATGGTGGAATTCTTCATTAAGATGGAGAGTGACATAGTTAATTCAGAAACAAAGTTTCTGAACTTAAAGAAGGGTAACTTTGAAGGTATGAGATGTGAATTAGCTAAGATAGACTGGCAAATGACACTTAAAGGGTTGACGGTGGATATGCAATGGCAAGCATTTAAAGATCGCATGGATGAACTAGAACAATTGTTCATCCCAGTTTGGCAAAAGAATAAATCAGGGAAGGTAGTGTACCCGTGGCTGACAAGGGAAATTAAGGATAGTATCAATTCCAAAGAAGAAGCATACAAATTAGCCAGAAAAAGTGGCTCATCTGAGGACTGGGAGAAATTGAGAGTCCAGCAGAGGAGGACAAAGGGCTTAATTAGGAAAGGGAAAAGAGATTATGAGAGAAAACTGGCAGGGAACATAAAAACTGACTGTAAAAGCTTTTATAGATATGTGAAAAGAAAAAGATTGGTTAAGACAAATGTAGGTCCCCTACAGACAGAAACAGGTGAATTGATTATGGGGAGCAAGGACATGGCAGACCAATTGAATAACTACTTCGGTTCTGTCTTCACTAAGGAGGACATAAATAATCTTCCGGAAATAGTAGGGGACAGAGGGTCCAATGAGATGGAGGAACTGAGGGAAATACATGTTAGTAGGGAAGTGGTGTTAGGTAAAGGCAGATAAGTCCCCAGGGCCAGATGGTCTGCATCCCAGAGTGTTTAAGGAAGTAGCCCAAGAAATAGTGGATGCATTAGTGATAATTTTTCAAAACTCTTTAGATTTAGGACTAGTTCCTGAGGATTGGAGGGTGGCTAATGTTACCCCACTTTTTGAAAAAGAAGGGAGAGAGAAAACGGGGAACTATAGACCGGTTAGCCTAACATCGGTGGTGGGGAAAATGCTCGAGTCAGTTATCAAAGATGTGATAACAGCACATTTGGAAAGCGGTGAAATCATCGGACAAAGTCAGCATGGATTTGTGAAAGGAAAATCATGTCTGACGAATCTCATAGAATTTTTTGAGGATGTAACTAGTAGAGTGGATAGGGGAGAACCAGTGGATGTGGTATATTTGGATTTTCAAAAGGTTTTTGACAAGGTCCCACACAGGAGATTCGTGTGCAAACTTAAAGCACATGGTATTTGGGGTAAGGTATTGATGTGGATAGAGAATTGGTTGGCAGACAGGAAGCAAAGAGTGGGAATAAACGGGACCTTTTCAGAATGGCAGGCAGTGACTAGTGGGGTACCGCAAGGCTCAGTGCTGGGACCCCAGTTGTTTACAATATATATTAATGACTTAGATGAGGGAATTAAATGCAGCATCTCCAAGTTTGCAGATGACACGAAGCTGGGCGGCAGTGTTAGCTGTGAGGAGGATGCTAAGAGGATGCAGGGTGACTTGGATAGGTTGAGTGAGTGGGCAAATCCATGGCAGATGCAATTTAATGTGGATAAATGCGAGGTTATCCACTTTGGTGGCAAAAACAGGAAAACAGATTATTATTTGAATGGTGGCTGATTAGGAAAAGGGGAGGTGCAACGAGACCTGGGTGTCATTATACACCAGTCATTGAAAGTGGGCATGCAGGTGCAGCAGGCGGTGAAAAAGGCGAATGGTATGCTGGCATTCACAGCAAGGGGATTCAAGTACAGGAGCAGGGAGGTACTACTGCAGTTGTACAAGGCCTTGGTGAGACCACACCTGGAGTATTGTGCGCAGTTTTGGTCCCCTAATCTGAGGAAAGACATCCTTGCCATTGAGGGCATACAAAGAAGGTTCACCAGATTGTTTCCTGGGATGGCAGGACTTTCATATGATGAAAGACTGGATCGACTAGGCTTATATTCATTGGAATTTAGAAGATTGAGAGGGGATCTTATTGAAACGTATAAAATCCTAAAGGGATTGGACAGGCTAGATGCAGGAAGATTGTTCCCAATGTTGGGGAAGTCCAGAAGGAGGGGTCACAGTTTGAGGATAAAGGGGAAGCCTTTTACATAGAAACATAGAAAATAGGTGCAGCAGTAGACCATTCAGCCCTTCGAGCCTGCAGCGCCATTCAGTATGATCATGGCTGATCATCCAACTCAGAACCCTGTACCAGCCTTCCCTCCATACCCCTTGATCCCTTTAGCCACAAGGGCCATATCTAACTCCCTCTTAAATATAGCCAATGAACTGGCCTCAACTGTTTCCTGTGGCAGAGAATTCCACAGATTCACCACTCTCTGTGTGAAGAAGTTTTTCCTAATCTCGGTCCTAAAAGGCTTCCCCTTTATCCTCAAACTGTGACCCCTCGTTCTGGACTTCCCCAACATCGGGAACAATCTTCCTGCATCTTGCCTGTCCAATCCCTTTAGGATTTTATACATTTCAATCAGATCCCCCCTCAATCTTCTAAATTCCAACGAGTATAGGCCTAGTTCATCCAGTCTTTCATCATATGAAAGTCCTGCCATCCCAGGATTCAATCTGGTGAACCTTCTTTGTACTCCCTCTATGGCAAGGATGTCTTTCCTTAGATTAAGGGACCAAAACTGCACACAATACTCCAGGTGTGGTCTCACCAAGGCCTTGTACAAATGCAGTAGTATCTCCCTGCTCCTGTACTCGAATCCTCTTGCTATGAATGCCAGCATACCATTCGCCTTTTTCACCGCCTGCTGTACCTGCATGCCCACTTTCAATGACTGGTGTATAATGACACCCAGGTCTCGTTGCACCTCCCCTTTTCCCAATGGGCCACCATTCAGATAATAATCTGTTTTCCTGTTTCTGCCACCAAAGTGGATAACTTCACACTTATCCACATTAAATTGCATCTGCCATAAATTTGCCCACTCACCTAACCTATCCAAGTCACCCTGCATCCTCTTAGCATCCTCCTCACAACTAACACTGCCGCCCAGCTTCGTGTCATCCGCAAACTTGGAGATGCTGCATTTAATTCCCTCATCCAAGTCATTAATATATATTCTAAACAACTGGGGTCCTAGCACTGAGCCTTGCAGTACCCCACTAGTCACTGCCTGCCATTCTGAAAAGGTCCTGTTTATTCCCACTCTTTGCTTCCTGTCTGCCAACCAATTCTCTATCCACATCAATACCTTACCCTCAATACCGTGTGCTTTAAGTTTGCACACTATTCTCCTGTGTGGGACCTTGTCAAAAGCCTTTTGAAAATCCAAATATACCACATCCACTGGTTCTCCCCTATCCACTCTACTAGTTACATCCTCAAAAAATTCTATGAGATTCGTCAGACATGAGTTTCCTTTCACAAATCCATGCTGACTTTGTCCGATGATTTCACCGCTTTCCAAATGTGCTGTTATCACATCTTTGCTACCTGACTCTAGCAGTTTCCCCACCACCGATGTTAGGCTAACCGGTCTATAATTCCCTGGTTTCTCTCTCCCTCCTTTTTTAAAAAGTGGGGTTACATTAACCACCCTCTAATCCTCAGCAACTAGTCCAGAATCTAAAGAGTTTTGAAAAATTATCACTAATGCATCCACTATTTCTTGGGCTACTTCCTTAAGCACTCTGGGATGCAGACCATCTGGCCCTGGGGATTTATCTGCCTTTAATCCCTTCAATTTACCTAACACCACTTCCCTACTAACATGTATTTCCCTCAGTTCCTCCATCTCACTGGACCCTCTGTCCCCTACTATTTCCAGAAGATTATTTATGTCCTCCTTAGTGAAGACAGAACCAAAGTAATTATTCAATTGGTCTGCCATGTCCTTGCTCCCCATAATCAATTCACCTGTTTCTGTCTGTAGGGGACCTACATTTGTCTTAACCAATCTTTTTCTTTTCACATATCTATAAAAGCTTTTACAGTCAGTTTTTATGTTCCCTGCCAGTTTTCTCTCATAATCTTTTTTCCCTTCCTAATTAAGCCCTTTGTCCTCCTCTGCTGAACTCTGAATTTCTCCCAGTCCTCAGGTGAGCCCCTGTTTCTAGCTAATTTGTATGCTTCTTCTTTGGAATTGATACTATCCCTAATTTCCCTTGTCAGTCACGGGTGCACTACCTTCCCTGATTTATTCTTTTGCCAAACTGGGATGAACAATTGTTGTAGTTCATCCATGCGATCTTTAAATGCTTGCCATTGCATATCCACCGTCAACCCTTTAAGTTGCATTTGCCAGTCTATCTTAGCTAATTCACATCTCATACCTTCAAAGTTACCCTTCTTTAAGTTCAGAAACTTTGTTTCTGAATTAACTATGTCACTCTCCATCTTAATAAAGAATTCCACAATATTATGGTCACTCTTACCCAAGGGGCCTCTCACGACGAGATTGCTAATTAACCCTTCCTCATTGCTCAATACCCAGTCTAGAATAGCCTGCTCTCTAGTTGGTTCCTCGACATGTTGGTTCAAAAAACCATCCCGCATACATTCCAAGAAATCCTCTTCCTCAGCACCCTTACCAATTTGGTTCACCCAATCTGTATGTAGATTGAAGTCACCCATTATAACTGCTGTTCCTTTATTGCACACATTTCTAATTTCCTGTTTAATACCATCCCCAACCTCACTACTACTGTTAGGTGGCCTGTACACAACTCCCACCAGCATTTTCTGCCCCTTAGTGTTATGCAGCTCTACCCATATCGATTCCACATCCTCCCGGCTAATGTCCTTTCTTTCTATTGCATTAATCTCCTCTCTAACTAGCAATGCTACCCCACCTCCTTTTCTTTCATGTCTGTCCCTCCTGAATATTGAATATCCCCGAATGTTGAGCTCCCATCCTTGGTCACCCTGGAGCCATGTCTCTGTGATCCCAACTATGTCATATTCATTAATAACAATCTGCACTTTTAATTCATCCACCTTGTTACGAATGCTCCTTGCATTGACACACAAAGCCTTCAGGCGCGCTTTTACAACTCTCTTAGCCCTCATACAATTATGTTGAAAAGTGGCCCTTTTTGATGCTTGCCCTGGATTTGCTGGCCTGCCGCTTTTACTTTTCACCTTACTACTTTTTGCTTCTGCCCTCATTTTACACCCCTCTGTCTTTCTGCACTGGTTCCCATCCCCCTGTTGTGAACTAACCTCCTCTCGTCTAGCCTCTTTAATTTGATTCCCACGCCCCAACCATTCTGGTTTAAAGTCACCTCAGTAGCCCTCGCTAATCTTCCTGCCAGAATATTGGTCCCCCTAGGATTCAAGCGTAACCCGTCCTTTTTGTACAGGTCACGCCTGCGCCAAAAGAGGTCCCAATGATCCAAAAACCTGAATCCTTTTAGGACTTTTAAGTCTTTTAGGACCGAGATGAGGAAAAACTTCTTCACACAGAGAGTGGTGAATCTGTGGAATTCTCTGCCACAGGAAACAGTTGAGGCCAGTTCATTGGCTATATTTAAGAGGGAGTTAGATATGGCCCTTCTGGCTAAGGGGATCAGGGGGTATGGAGGGAAGGCTGGTACAGGGTTCTGAGTTGGATGATCAGCCATGATCATATTGAATGGCGATGCAGGCTCAAAGGGCCAAATGGCCTACTCCCGCACCTATTTTCTATGTTTCTATGTTTCTATGTCCCTTTTGAAATATCTAAACCCAGTACAGAGACTTGATTGTCAAAAGGCCGCATCACTGTAGCTCCATATACTGATCCATATTCTAAGTTCATCATCTCTTTTCCTGATACTTCTTGCATTAGACACATTTCAGTCCAGTGCTTATATTTCTTCACAGTCTCTCTGCGTGTGCTGCATCTATCTTTACACCAGTTGCTCTATGTTTTGACCTATTACCATAAGACTATAATATATAGTAGCATAATTAGGCCATTTGGCCCATTGAGTCTGCACCACCATTCCATCATGGCTGATCCATTTCCCTCTCAGCCCCAATCTTTTGCCTTCTCCCCGCATCCCTTCATACCTTGACTAATCAAAAATCTATCAACCTCTGCCTTAAATATTCCTAATTACTTGACCTCCACAGCCACCTGTAGCAAAAAATTCCACATATTCACCACTCTCTGACTAAAGAAATTCCTTCTCATCACTGTTCTAAAAGGATGCCTCGCTATTCTCAGGCTGTGTCCTCTATTCTTAGACTCCCCCTCCATGGGAAATGTTCTTTCCACATCAACTCCACTGAGGACTTTCAACATTCAATAGGTTTCAATTAGGTCTCTCCTCAGTCTTCTGAAATCCAGTGAGTACAGGCTCACAGCCATCAAACGCTCCTCATATGACAAGCCTTTCAATCCCAAAATTATTTTTGTCAATCTCCTTTGATCCCTCTCAAATATCAGCACATCCTTTCTTAAATGAGGGGCCAAAAACAACTCAAAATACTCCAAGTGATGCCTCACCAGTACTTTATAAAGTCTCAACATTACATCCTTGGTTTTATGTTCTAATCTTCTCAAAATGAATGATAACATGGCATTTGCCTTTTTCACTACCTACTCAACATACAAATTAACCTTTAGGGAATCCTGCATGAGGACTCCCAAGTCCCTCTGCACCTCAGATTTTTGAATTTTCTCTCCATTTAGAAATTGGTCCATGCTTTTATTTTTTCTACCAAAGTGCATGATCATACTTCCTGACACCGCACTCCATCTGCCACTTTTTTGCCCGTTCTTCTAAACTGTCTAAGCCCTTCTATAGCCTCTCTGCTCCTCTACCTATCTTTGTATTGTTCACAAACCTGGCCACAAAGCCATCAATTCCATCATTCAAATCATTGACATATAACATAAAAAGCAGTCCCAACACAGAACCCTGTGAAACACCACTAGTCACAGACAGCCAATCATAAAAGGTTCCCTTTATTCCCATTCTTTGTCTCCTGCTACTCAGCCAATGCTCTATTACTCTACTTTCCATACCCCCAGGCAACCCAATTTAAGCTCTACTCAGCATTTATTGCCAATTTATAATTATCTTTGATAACTGTTTGGCTTGTGAAGTCATTCCAGAGTCAAAGCCATTGGTGAAGCTGGACTCAGAGTTAGATCCGACTGGGTAAAGGTTGAAAAATTCCTCACTTGAAAGAAGGGGATAAACCAAATGGGTCTTTATGACAATCTGGTAGATTTTGTTGTCAGCATTACTACAGAAGAACATCTGGAGAAATTTCCGAAACGCCCGTCTGCTGCTGTCGTTACTGTGTAGTCGGGAATCTTTCGGTGGGTAGGCCTCAAAATCCCCGGCCTTGCCTGCTTTTGATGACCAAGATTGAAGTCGAATCACTCGAACAGAGATGGCTCTCAGTACTTGGTGTTGGAGGCTGATCAGAGCTCGAAGTTTTCGGATGACTCAGAGTCGGATTGTGGTCAGCACGGCAGGGAGAGTTCTTCTTCCCTCTCCTGGCTGCGTCAGATGTGGGACATTTGAGAAACTTTGAACTTTACTGTGCTCATGGACTTTCTTCATCAAGTTATAGTATTGTGCACTGTTATCACTATATGTATAATTAACACACATAAAAGTTGCTGGTGAACGCAGCAGGCTTGAATTTCCAGCATCTGCAGAATTCCTGTTGTTTATATGTATAATTATGTGGTTTTGTCAGTTTTTTCAGTCTTGGTTTGTCCTGTGCTTTGTGATATCACACCGGAGGAAATAATGTATCATTTCTTAATGCATGCATTACTAAACGACAATAAAAGGGGACTACGTGCCTTCATAATCTAATGGCCTGTTTTGTATCTAATTCCGAATGATTAATGTTGTAGACGTAATAGGAATTTAAATTTTACAAGTGCAGTGGTTCAGTATGAACTCCGGTCACTGGAATGTTAGTCTATGCCTCTAGATTAGTATTAACTGGTACACTGTCAGTTAACCACTCCACTCCTTTCCAGAATCCATCACTCTGATTGCAATCTTCCAAACCTCTACATCGCACATGTAGTCAAAGGGAACACTTATCTTCCCCTAACGACAACCTTCCCTCAACTCTTTCCTTCCCTATCACCTTGTTTTCCACTCTCAGACATCTTGCTATGCCCCCCAATCCCCCACATTCTCAATAGCATATTTTCCCATAATCCCCATCACTCCGCGGTTCCCTATCAACAATGTAAATGCTTCCAGTCGTTACCTTTGCCGTCAATGGTGACTCAGGACAGCTGTAGAAATTAGCCACTGCATCCCTGCTACTTTGATAACCTACACAAAAAGCAGAAGAAATGAGCCTGGATGCAATTTAAATTGTCTTATTCATTTTGCGCACATAAACAGTGAGTAGCAGGAACATAAGAAAATAGAACCAGGATTTCTTTTCCTCCTTCTACTTGGGAAGCCTGAGCTGGTGTACTATCAGCACTCCATTAAATTAAAGCTAATGGGATAGTAAAGAAGACATGTGGCATACATGCCTTTATTAGTCAAGACATTGAGTTTAAGACTTGAGATATCACATTGCAGTTTTATAAAACTGGTTAAGACACATCTGGAGTGTCCTGACGAAGGGTCTCGGCCTGAAACGCCGACTGCACCTCTTCCTAGAGATGCTGCCTGGCCTGCTGCGTTCACCAGCAACTTTGATGTGTGTTGCTGGAGTGTTCATTTCTGTTCACTCCATTATAGAAAGGATGTGGGAGCTCTAGAGAGGATGCAAAAGAAATTTAACAGGATGCTGCTTGGTTTAGAGAGCATGTGTTAGGATGAAAGGTTGGACAAACTTGGGTAGTTTTCTCTGGAGCGGGGAGGCTGAGGGCAGACCTGATAGAACTGATTAAGATTATGAGGGCATAGATAGAACAGACAGACAATATATTTTTCCAGCTGGTATCCTTTTCCCAGGATCAAAATGTCTAATAATAGAGGATGTGCATTTAAGGTGGGTGGTGGAGGGGGCGGGGGGAGTTCAAAGCAAGTTTTTTTTAAACACAGAATGGTGGGTGCCTGGAATATACTGCCAGGGATGCTAGTGGAGGCATTGGAGAGGCTCATATGTAGCCACATGAATATGCGAAGAACGAACAGATATGTACTTTTGTCACCAGAGGGATTAGTTTAGTTCGGTGTTTAATTCTGCACAATATGATAGGCAAAAGATCCCATCCTGTGGTGTATTGTTCTATGTTCTGTGTTCAATCACAATTTAATATGCTGATCCATATCCTCTCCTGACTTAGTTCACCTTTCTTGTGAGGCTTCTTGCAATAATGTAAATGCAGTTCAGTCAATCACACCTTCTCCACACTCTATGCCCACTTTGTCTATTGGACTTTCTTGCTATAACCTCCATATTTGCTTCAACTTTCTCATCTCAACGAATGTCCGTGGAGTTGTGGATAATGTGGAAGGTTATTAGAAACGTAGAAAACCTACAGCACAATACAGGCCGTCAGCCCATAATGCTGTGCCGAGCATGTACGTACTTCAGAAACAACCTAGGGCTACCTATAGCCCTCTATTTTTCTAAGCTCCACGTACCTAGACAGGAGTCTCCTAAAAGACCCTATCGTATCCACTTCTGCCACCATCGCCGGCAGCCTATTCCATGTAATCACCATTCTCAGCGTAAAATAACTTACCACTGATATCTCCTCTGTACCTACTTCCAAGCACCTTAAAACTGTGCCCTCTTGTGTTAGCTATTTAAGCCCTGGGAAAAAGCCTCTGACTATCCACATGATCAATGCCTCTCATCATCTTGTACACCTCTATCAGGTCACCTCTCATTCTCCGCCACTCCAAGGAGAAAAGGCCGAGTTCACTCAACCCATTCACATAAGGCATGCCCTCCAATCTAGGCAACATCCTTGTAAATCTCTTCTGTACCTTTTCTATAGTTTCCACATCCTTCCTGTAGTGAGGAGACCAGAACTGAGCACAGTACTCCAAGTGGGGTCTGTCCAGGGTCCTACATAGCTGTAAGATTACCTCTTGGCACTTAAACTCAATCCCATGGTTGATGAAGGCCAAGGCACCACATGCCTTCTTAACCACAGAGTCAACCTGCGCAGCAGCTTTGAGTGTCCTATGGACTCGGCCCCGAAGATCCCTCTGATCCCCCACACTGCCAAGAGTCTTAGAATTATACTATATTCTGCCACCATATTTGACCTACCAAAATGAACCACCTCACACTTATCTGGGTTGAACTCCATCTGCCACTTCTCAGTCCAGTTTTGCATCCTATCGATGTCCCGCTGTAACCTCTGACAGCCCTCCACACTATCCACAACACCCCCAACCTTTGTGTCATCAGCAAATTTACTAACCCATCCTTCCACTTTCTCATCCAGGTCATTTGTAAAAATCACGAACAGAAGGGGTCAGAGAACAGATTGCTGAGGCACACCACTGGTCACCGACCTCAATGCAGAATATGACCTGTCTACAACCATTTTTCCCTTCTGTGGGCAAGTCAATTCTAGATGCACAAAGCAAGGTCCCCTTGGAACCCATGCCTCCTTATTTTCTCAATAAGCCTTGCATGGAGTACCTTATCAAATGCCTTGCTGACATTCATACACACTACACCTACTGCTCTATCTTCATCAACTTGTTCAGTCACATCCTCAAAAAATTCAGTCAGGCTCGTAAGGCACAACCTGCCTTTCACAAAGCCATGCTGACTATTCCTAATCATACTATGCCTCTCCAAATGTTCATAAATCCTGCCTCTCAGGATCTTTTCCATCAACTTACCAGCCACTGAAATAAGACTCACTGGTTTATAATTTCCTGGGCTATTTCTACTTCCTTTCTTGAATAAAGGAACAACATCTGCTACCCTCCAATCCTCCGGAACCTCTCCCGCCCCCATTGATGATTCAAAGATCATTGCCAGAGGCTTAGCAATCTCCTTCCTCGCATTCCACAGTAGCCTGGGGTACATCTCGGACGGACCTGGAGACTTATCCAGCATCATGCTTTCCAAAAGCTCCAGCACATCCTCTTTCTTAATGTCTATATGCTCAAGCTTTTCAATCCACTTTAAGTCATCCCTACAATTGCCAAGATCCTTTTCTATAGTGAATACTGAAGCAAAGTATTCATTCAGTACCTCTGCTATCTCCTCTAGTTCCATATACAATTTTCCACTATCACACTTGATTGGTCCTATTCTCTCATATCTTATCCTCTTACTCTTCACATACTTGTAGAATGCCTTGGGGTTTTCCTTAATCCTGCTCACCAAGGCCTTCTCATGGCCCCTTCTGGCTCTCCTAATTTCATTCTTAAGCTCCTTCCTGCTAGCCTTATAATCTTCTAGATCTCTATCATTAACTAGTTTTTTGAACCTTTCGTAAGCTCTTCTTTTCTTCTGGACTAGATCTTCAGCAGCCTTTGTACACCATGCTTCTTGTACCCTACCATCCTTTCCCTGTCTCATTGGAACATAACTATGCAGAACGCCATGCAAATATCCCCTGAACATTTACCACATTTCTGCCGTAGATTTCCCTCAGAACAGCTGTTCCCAATTTATGCTTCCAAGTTCCTGCCTGATAGCCTCATATTTCCCCTTACTCCAATTAAACGCTTTACTAACTTGCCTGTTCCTTTCCCTCTCCAATGCTATGGTAAGGGAGATAGAATTGTGGTCACTGTCTCCAAAATGCTGTCCCACTGAGAGACCTGACACCTGACCAGGCTCATTTCCCAATACCAGATCAAGTACAGCCTCTCCTCTAGTATGCTTCTAGAAACCTTCCTGAACACACCTAACAAACTCCACCCCATCTAAACCCCTTGCTCTCAGGAGATGCCAACCAATATTTGAGAAATTAAAATCTCCCACCACAACAACCCTGTTATTATTACACCTTTCCAGAATTCGTCTTTCTCGATGTCCCTGTTACTATTGGGTGGTCTATAAAAAACACCCAGTAGATTTATTGACCTCTTCCTGTTTCTAACTTCCACCCACAGAGACTCAGTAGGCAATCCCTCCATGACTTCCTCCTTTTCTGCAGCCGTGACACTATCTCTGACCAGCAATGCAACACCCCCACTTCTTGTCTCCCTCCCTGTCCTTTCTGAAACATCTAAAGCCTGGCACTCTAAGTAGCCATTCCTGCCCCTGCATCATCCAAGTCTCTGTAATGGCCACATCATTATAGCTCCAAGTGCTGATCCACGCTCTAAGCTCATCCACTTTGTTCATGATGCTTCTCGCATTAAATTAGACACATCTCAAACCATCGTTCTGAGCATATCCCTTCTCTATCACCTGCCTATCCTCCCTCTTGCACTGTCTCCAAGGTTTCTCTATTTGTGAGCCAACCACCCCGTCCTCTGCCTCTTTAGTTCCCACCCCTCAGTAATTCTGGTTTAAACTCTCCCCAACAGCCTTAGCAAACCTCCCTGCCATGATATTGGTCCCCTTCAGATTTACACCTGTCCCAAAAGAGGTCCCAATCATCCAGAAATCTGAATTCCTGCCCCCTGTTCCAATCCCTCACCGCACATTTATCCTCCACCTCACTCTATTCCTGTACTCACTGTCGTGTGGCACTAGCAGTAATACCAAGATTACTACCTTTGAGGTCTTATTGTAAGTTGCTATGGGACATTGACAAGACGCAGAGATACTCTTGAGAAATTGCAGATGGTGTTCAACCCAGAAAAACGTGAAATGATTTATAGACCTTAAGAGCATCTGGTCCATTGAGTCTGCTCTGCCATTCAATCGCGGCTAATCCTTTTTTCTATCTCCTCCTCAACCACAGTTCCTGACCTTCTCCTCGTAACCTTTGATGCTTTGTCCAATCAAGAACCTATCATCTCTGCCTTAAACACACCCAGTGACCTGGCCTCCATAGCTGCACATGGCAACAAATTCCACAATTTCACTACCCTTTGGCTGAAGAAATTTTTCTGCATCTCTGTTTTGAAAGGACGGCTTTCTATCCTGAAGCTTGTCCTGGACTCTCCCACCATGGGAAATATCATTCCACATGTACTCTGTCTATGCCTTTCAACATTCAAAATGTTTCAATGAGATCCCCCCTCATCCTTCTGAATTCCAGCAAGTACAGACCCAGAGCCATCAAACAGATAATAGACAATAGACAATAGGTGCAGGAGTAGGCCATTCGGCCCTTCGAGCCAGCACCGCCATTCACTGTGATCATGGCTGATCATCCACTATCAGTATCCAGTTCCTGCCTTATCCCCATAACCTTGAGAAACCAAATGTTTCTCATATGATAACTCTTTCATTCCTGGAATCATCCTTGTGATCTCCTCTGGACCCTCTCCAATGCCAGCACAACTTTTCTAAGATGAGGGGCCCAAAACTGTTCACAATCCTCAAGGTGAACCCTCACCGGTGTCTTATAAAGCCTCAGCATCACACCCTTGCTCTTGCATTCTAGACCTCTTGAAATGAATGCGAACATGGCATTTGTCCTCTTCACCACCGACTCAACCTGCAAGCTAACATTCAAGGTGTTCTGCACAAGGTCTTCTAAGTCCCTCTGCATCTCAGATTCTTGGATTTTCTCCCAGTTTATAAGATAGTCTGCACATTTATTTCTACTAACAAAGTGCATGACCATGCATTTTCCAACATTGTACTTCATTTGCCACTTTCTTGCCCATTCTCCTAATCTGTCTAAATCCTTCTGCATCCTACCTGTTTCCTCAACACTACCTACCCCTCCACCAATCTTCGTATCAGCTGCAAACTTGGCAACAAAGCCATCTATTCTATTATCTAAATCATTTATATGCAGCATAAAAAGAAGTGGTCCCAACACCAATCCCTGCAGAACACAACTGGTCACTGGCAGCCAACCAGAAAAGGATCCTTTTATTCCAACTTGCTGCCTCCTACCAATCAACCAATGCTCTAACCATGCTAGTAAATTTCCTGTAGTACAATGGGCTCTTAACTTGGGAAGCAGCCTCATGTGTGGCACCTTGTCAAAGGCCTTCTGAAAGTCCAAATATACAACATCCACCACATCCCCTTTATCTATCCTACTTGTAATCTCTTCAAAGAATTCCAACAGGTTTGTCAGGCAGGATTTTCCTTGAAAGAGACCATGCTGATTTTGTACTATCTTGTCCTGTGTCACCAAGTACTCCATCACCTCATCCTTAACAATTGACTCTAACTTCTTCCGAACCATTGAGGTCAGGCTAACTGGTCGATAATTTCCTTTGTGTTGACGTCCTCCTTTCTTAAAGAGTGGTGTGACATTTGCAATTTTCCAGTCCTCTGGCACCATGCCAGAGTCCATTGATTTCTGAAAGATCATTTCTAATGCCACCACAATCTCTAACGCTTCCCCTTTCAGAACCCTAGGGTGCAGTTCATCTGGTCCAGGTGATTTATGTATCTTTAGGTCTTTCAGCTTTTCGAGCACCTTCTCCAGGTAATAGTAACTGGACCCACTTCTCTTCCCTCACACCTCAGGCATACTGCTAGTGCCCTCCACTGTGAAGACTGATGCAAAATACTCATTTAGTTCATCAGCCATCTCCTTGTCACTTGTTATTATTTCTCCTGCCTCATTTTCTAGCAGTCCTATATCCACTCTCATTTCTCTTAGTTTTAAGATAAAACTTTTAATATCCTCTTTGATAATATTTGCTAGCTTGCTTTCATATTTCATCTTTTGCCTTCTAATGATTTCTTTAGTTGCTCTCTGTAGGTTTTTAAAAACTTCCCAATCCTCTATCTTCCCACTAATTTTTGTTTTGTTGTATCCCCTTTCTTTTGGTTTTACAATAGCTTTGATTTCCCTTGTCAGCCACAGTTGTACTATTTACCATTTGAGTATTTCTTCATTTTTGGAATACACATGTCCTGCACCTTCCTCATTTTTCCCCAGAAATGCGCGCCATTGTTGCTCTGCTGACATCCCTGCCAGCAGCTCCTTCCAATTTACTTCGGGCAACTCCTCTCTCATACCACTGTAATTTCCCTTACTCCACTGCAATATTGCTACATCAGATTTTACTTTTTCCCTGTCAAATTTCAAGTTGAACTCAATCATATTGTGATTACTGGTTCCTAAGGGTTCTTTTACCTTAAGCTCCCTAATCGCCTCCAGTTCATACATAACACCCAATCCTTTTACCCTTGCAGATTCTTAACTCAACCCACAATGATTCAACATCTTCCGATCCTATGTCACATCTTTCTAATGATCTGATGCCATTCTTTACCAGTAGAGTAACACCAGCCTCTCTGCCTACTTTACTATCCCTCCGATGTAACTTGTAACTTTGGACACTAGGCTCCCAATTACAACCATCCTTCAGCCACGATTCAGAGATGGCCACGACATCATACCTGGCAATTTGTAATATTGCAACAAGATCATCCACCTTATTTCTTATACTATGCGCATTTAGATACATCACCTTAAGTACCGTATTTGTTATCCCTTTTGATTCTGCATCCCTAATGATTTGATACTCAGCCTGTTGGCTGCAACTATCATGGGTGACTTTAACTTACCTAATATTGATTGGCACCTGATTAGTTCCAAGGGTTTAGATGGGGCAGAGTTTGTTAAGTGTGTCCAGGATGGATTCCTGTCACAGTATGTGGACAGGCCGACTAGGGGGAATGCCATACTAGATCTAGTACTAGGTAATGAACTGGGTCAGGTCACAGATCTCTCAGTGGATGAGCATCTGGGGGACAGTGACCACCGCTCCCTGGCCTTTAGCATTATCATGGAAAAGGATAGAATCAGAGAGGACAGGAAAATTTTTATTTGGGGAAGGGCAAAATATGAGGCTATAAGGCTAGAACTTACGGGTGTGAATTGAGATGATGTTTTTGCAGGGAAACGTACTATAGACATGTGGTCGATGTTTAGAGATCTCTTGCAGGATGTTAGGGATAAATTTGTCCCGGTGAGGAAGATAAAGAATGGTAGGGTGAAGGAACCATGGGTGACAAGTGAGGTGGAAAATCTAGTCAGGTGGAAGAAGGCAGCATACATGAGGTTTTGGAAGCAAGGATCAGATGGGTCTATTGAGGAATATAAGGAAGCAAGAAAGGAGCTTAAGAAGGGGCTGAGAAGAGCAAGAAGGGGGCATGAGAAGGTCTTGGCAAGTAGGGTAAAGGAAAACCTCAAGGCATTCTTCAATTATGTGAAGAGAAAAAGGATGACAGGAGTGAAGGTAGGACCAATTAGAGATAAAGGTGGGAAGATGTACCTGGAGGCTGTGGAAGTGAGCGAGGTCCTCAATGAATACTTCTCTTCGGTATTCACCAATGAGAGGGAACTTGATGATGGTGAAGACAATATGAGTGAGGTTGATGTTCTGGAGCATGTTCATATTAAGGGAGAGGAGGTGTTGGAGTTGTTAAAATACACTAGGACGGATAAGTCCCCAGGGCCTGATGGAATATTCCCCAGGCTGCTCCACGAGGCGAGGGAAGAGATTGCTGAGCCTCTGGCTAGGATCTTTATGTCCTCATTGTCAACGGGAATGGTACCGGAGGATTGGAGGGAGGTGAATGTTGTCCCCTTGTTCAAAAAAGGTAGTAGGGATAGTCCGGGTAATTATAGACCAGTGAGCCTTATGCCTGTGGTGGGAAAGCTGTTGGAAAAGACTCTTAGAGATAGGATCTCTGGGCATTTAGAGAATCATGTTCTGATCAGGGACAGTCAGCATGGCTTTGTGAAGGGCAGATCATGTCTAACAAGCCTGATAGAGTTCTTTGAGGTGGTGACCAGGTATATAGATGAGGGTAGAGCAGTGGATGTGATCTATATGGATCTTAGTAAGGCATTTGACAAGGTTCCACACGGTAGGCTTATTCAGAAAGTCAGAAGGCATGGGATCCAGGGAAGTTTTGCTGGGTGGATTCAGAATTGGCTTGCCTGCAGAAGGCAGAGGGTCGTGGTGGAGGGAGTACATTCAGATTGGAAGATTATGACTAGTGATGTCCCACAAGGATCTGTTTTGGGACCTCTACTTTTCGTGATTTTTATTAACGACCTGGATATGGGGGTAGAAGGGTGGGTCGGCAAGTTTGCAGATGACACAAAGGTTGGTGGTGTTGTAGATAGTGTAGAGGATTGTCAAAGATTGCAGAGAGACATTGACAGGATGCAGGAGTGGGCTGAGAAGTGGCAGATGGAGTTCAACCCGGAGAAGCGTGAGGTGGTACACCTTGGAAGGACAAACTCCAAGGCAGAGTACAAAGTAAATGGCAGGATACTTGGTAGTGTGGAGGAGCAGAGGGATCTGGGGGTACGTGTCCACAGATCCCTGAAAGTTGCCTCACAGGTGGATAGGGTAGTTAAGAAAGCCTATGGGGTGTTAGCTTTCATAGGTCGAGGGATAGAGTTTAAGAGTCGCGACATAATGATGCAGCTCTATAAAACTCTGGTTAGGCCACACTTGGAGTACTGTGTCCAGTTCTGGTCACCTCACTATAGGAAGGATGTGGAAGCATTGAAAAGGGTACAGAGGAGATTTACCAGGATGCTGCCTGGTTTAGAGAGTATGCATTATGATCAGAGATTAAGGGAGCTAGGGCTTTACTCTTTGGAGGGAAGGAGGATGAGAGGAGACATGATAGAGGTGTACAAGATAATAAGAGGAATAGATAGAGTGGATAGCCAGCGCCTCTTCCCCAGGGCACCACTGCTCAATACAAGAGGACATGGCTTTAAGGTAAGGTGTGGGAAGTTCAAAGGGGATATTAGAGGAAGGATTTTACTCAGAGAGTGGTTGGTGCGTGGAATGCACTGCTTGAGTCAGTGGTGGAGGCAGATACACTAGTGAAGTTTAAGAGACTACTAGACAGGTATATGGAGGAATTTAAGGTAGGGGCTTATATGGGAGGCAGGGTTTGAGGGTCAGCACAACATTGTAGGCCGAAGGGCCTGTACTGTTCTGTACTATCCTATGTTTTAACTAAGTCCCATAACCTGCCTGCCCTTCCTGCCAAACTGACTGCACGCTATCTTTACATTTTTACCATTTGTCCTTTCCTGAGTCCCTTCACTCTGGTTCCCACCGCCCACCAAGTTAGTTTAAACCCTCCTCATAGTTCTAACAAACTTATCCACGAGAATATTGGTCCCCCTCGGGTTCAGGTGCAACACGTCACTTTTGAACAGGTCATACCTCCCCCAGAAGAGATCCCAGTGATCCAAGAACCTGAAGCCCTGCTCCCTGCACCAGCTTCTCAGCCACACATTTATCTGCCAAATCATCCTGTTTCTACCCTCACTGGCGTGTGGCATGGGTGGCAATCCAGAAATCTCTACCCAGGAGCTCCTGCTTCTCAGCTTTCTGCCTTGCTCTCTAAATTCTCGTTTCAGGACCTCTTTGCTTTTCCTTCCTATGTCATTGGTACCAATATGTACCAAGACATCTGGCTGCTCTCCCTCCCTCTCCAAAATGTTGTGGACACCATCTGAGACATTCCTTTGGAATTATTTTGGAAGGTCAAATTTGGAGGAAGAATGCAGGGTTAACAACAGGTTACTTGGCAGTGTGGAAGAATAGAGGGCTCTTGCAGTCCAAGTCCACAATTCCCTCAAAGCTGCTGCACAAGTTGTCAATGTTGTCAAGAGGGTATACAGTTTGTTGGTTGTCTCTAGTCAGGGATTGAATTCAAGAGCTGTAAGGTTATGTTGCCTCTCTTTAAACCCTGGTTAGGCCACACTTGGAATATTGTGTTCATATCTGGTCACCACATTATAGGAAGGATATGGAAGCTTTAGAGGGGATGCAGAGGGGATTTACCAGGATGCAGCCTGGAATAGGGGGCATGTCTTATGAAGATAGAATGAGTGATCTGGGCTTTACTCTTTGGAGTGAAAGAGGATGAGAGGTGACTTGATAGAGGTGTACAAGATAAGAGGCATAAATAGAGTGGGTAGCCAGAGACCATATCCAAGGGCAAAAATGGCTAATACAAAGGGACATCACTTTAAGGTGTTTGGAGAAAAGTATAGGGGGGATGTCAGAGCTAATTTTTTTTTTTGCACAGAGTGGTGGATGCATGCCAGAGGTGGTGGTAGGGGCAGATATGTCAGGGGCATTATGAAACTCTTAGATAGGCACATGGATGATAGAAAAATGTTGGGTTATGTGGTAGGAAAGAATAGGTTAAAAGGTCAGCACAACATTGTGGGCTGAAGCCCCTGTTCTGTGCTGCAATATTCAATGTTCTATGCTCATTGAAGCATACAAAGTTTTGACGGGAGACACAAAAAAATGCAGATGTTGGAATCTGGAGCAAAAAAAAAACCTGTTGGAGGAACTCAGTGGACCAGGCAGCATCTGTGGAGTCAAAGGGATAGACAACATTTTGGATTAAAACCCTGCATCGATACTGAAAGTGTGCCTGACAGGACTGGACAAACTAGTTGAAGGGATTATATCTCCTGAGCATGTGTCCAGAATCATGTATCATAATCTGCAAACATGGAGCAAAATAGTTAGGACTGAGACAAGCATACTTGAGCTGATAGGGGTTCATAGGAGCATAGAGAAACCATGTCCATACCAACCATCAGGTTTTAGGACTACCTGGAAATGAGAGGAATAGGGCAGATGTTAATCAGTTGCTGGGAGCTGGCATGGACAAAAGAAATAAACAACCTGCTCCTGTATTGTAATAAAAAAATTAACAAATTGTATAATTTCCATGGTTGATGTACTTACGTATGTGGACCAATTAAAGACTTAAGAGCAGAGAAAATGTATAGGGTTTTAAAGTCACAAAGGGTTATGTTAGATATTCTTTATTTATATTGTTTTCACAAGCAGACTATATATTTTAAAGATAATTTGTTCATTTCCCGAGTAGTGGTCAATCTTTGTTTCCATTTCATTTGAACCAAATCTCTTCAACTCACTGAAGTTAACACACATACAGCAGAAATTATGTAAATTGTCTATAAAGAGAATCAAAATTCAAATGTAGTTTATAACCTAGCCATTACACTGCATTGGAACTCTAAGTCAGTACCTGTGGAAGGTGCATAGCCATTGAATTTTCCCGAGTCCACTGCTTCTTTCATGGCCTGCAAAATCTTTTCATTCGTTGGAAGGTTCCCAAAAACTGTGGGATCACCTTTAATAAAAAGGTAGTCAGATTATTGACACATTCATCAACATTAGGCTCATGAGGATGCTTATTTTTTTTTCAGAATTAAACTTTGCGATCTGGGAAAGCAGTTCCTTTACACCTGTGAAGGGTAAACAGTAGCCATGGACCAGTAGGTTTCTCCTCCCAGCAAGAATTCAAACAGAAATTGTAACATTACTTTCTACAGTTATAATCTCAAATTAGAATTGTTACACCCTTCTCCCACCAGGATCCCTCTTTTCACTTGCAACCTTCACTGAACACCTCCACAAGCAATAAATCTAGCCCAAGCTCCAATTCCCTGACTGATTCCTAAATTCTCTGAAAGCATGTACCACCAGACTCAAGGACAACTTCCCATTGTTATAAATCCATTGAACAGTTCCGTAGTGTGATAAAATTGACACTTGACTTCACACTCTATCTTGCTATGATGTTATACCTTATTGTGTACCTGCACTGCACTTTCACTTTAACTAACACTTTACTCTGCATTGTTATTATTTTACCTTATACTACCACAATGTACTGTTGAAATGAAATGATCTGTATGAATAGTATACAAGAAAAGTTTTAATTGGGCTTCAGTACTTGCAACAATAACAATCCAATTTACTAATTTGATCTACCTCAGCAACCTCACATCTTTTCTGCCTCCCCAACTCCAATATCACTTTCCTACTATCCCCAAAGGAACATAAAAATCTTTTTAAAAATATCTATCAGCTGCAAAATCACAACAATCCTTTGGAAAACTGAGTGAAATCCCGCAAAGTCTACAACATTCATTTCATATCCCATGAATTAGACAATACAGATGCATTCAAATTTACCTCTGAATCACACTTCAAACTTATCCGTTTTCAATCAATCTTTACCCCAGTCTGAACTGACAAAATGGGTGCCATAGCAGCATAACAGTTAGTGCAATGCTATTACAGCTCTGAGCACTGGACTTTGGAGTTCATTTCCAGTGACCTCTGTAAGCAAGTGTATACATTGGTTTCCTCCCACAGTCCAAAGACGTACCAGTTAGTAGGTTAATTGGTCATTATAAATTGTCCTGTGATTAGGCTAGGGTTAAATATAGGTTGAAGGCTGGAAGGACCTATTCCACACTGTATCTTTAAATAAAATAAAAAGATAAATATAATAGCCCATTATTGTATGAGCTCGGTGCTCTTATAAAGTGCAAATCATTGTACGCTGTCTCTTACCAATAGAGAGTGAAATCATGGCCTTCTTGGGATTTGGCTCGATTTTCATTTTATCCACAATGGTACGGATTGGGTTGAAAGTACGTTTTGACATTTCAGAAGCCCGAATATTCCATTTGGTATGGCATGACTTTAATCTCCCAGAATGAGTGAAACCACTGTCAGTCTGGATGGAATCAAGGATCAGCAAACTTTCACTAGCCATGTCACTGAAAATAATCAAGAAGATGATAATAGATTTCAAAAGGAAAAAGCTGGAAAGAAGTGACTAGATAAAAGAGAGAAACACAGAAACATAGAGAATAGGTGCAGTAGGCCATTCGGCCCTTCCAGCCTGCACCGCCATTCAGTATGATCATGGCTGATCATCCAACTCAGAACCCTGTACCAGCCTTCCCTCCATACCCCCTGATCCCCTTAGCCAGAAGGGCCATATCTAACTCCCTCTTAAATATAGCCAATGAACTGGCCCCAACTGTTTTCCTGTGGCAGAGAATTCCACAGATTCACCACTCTCTGTGTGAAGAAGTTTTTCCTCATCTCGGTCCTAAAAGGCTTCCCCTTTATCCTTAAACTGTGGCCCCTCATTCTGGACTTCCCCAACATCGGGAACAATCTTCCTGCATCTACCCGGTCCAATCCCTTTAGAATTTTATACGTTTCGATAAAATCCCCCCTCAATCTTCTAAATTCCAGTGAGTATAAGCCCAGTTCATCCAGTTTTTCATCATATGAAAGTCCTGCCATCCCAGGAATCAATCTGGTGAACCTTCTTTGTACTCCCTCTATGGCAAGGATGTCTTTCCTCAGATTAGGGGACCAAAACTGCACACAATACTCCAGGTGTGGTCTCACCAAGGCCTTGTACAACTGCAGTAGTACCTCCCTGCTCCTGTACTCGAATCCTCTCGCTATAAATGCCAGCATACCATTCGCCTTTTTCACCGCCTGCTGTACCTGCATGCCCACTTTCAATGACTGGTGTATAATGACACCCAGGTCTCGTTGCACCTCCCCTTTTCCTAATCGGCCACCATTCAGATAATAATCTGTTTTCCTGTTTTTGCCACCAAAGTGGATAACCTCACATTTATCCACATTCAATTGCATCTGCCATGAATTTGCCCACTCACCTAACCTATCCAAGTCACCCTGCATCCTCTTAGCATCCTCCTCACAGCTAACACTGCCGCCCAGCTTCGTGTCATCCGCAAACTTGGAGATGCTGCATTTAATTCCCTCATCTAAGTCATTAATATATATTCTAAACAACTGGGGTCCTAGCACTGAGCCCTGCGGTACCCCACTATTCACTGCCTGCCATTCTGAAAAGGTCCTGTTTATTCCCACTCTTTGCTTCCTGTCTGCCAATCAATTCTCTATCCACATCAACACCACACCCGCAATACAGTGTGCTTTAAGTTTGCACACTAATCTCCTGTGTGGGACCTTGTCAAAAGCCTTTTGAAAATCCAAATATACCACATCCACTGGTTCTCCCCTATCCACTCTACTAGTTACATACTCAAAAAATTCTGTAAGATTTGTCAGACACGATTTTCCTTTCACAAATCCATGCTGAATTTGTCCGATGATTTCACCGCTTTCCAAATGTGCTGTTATCACATCTTTGATAACTGACTCGAGCATTTTCCCCACCACCGATGTCAGGCTAACCAGTCTATAATTCCCCAGTTTCTCTCTCCCTCCTTTTTTAAAAAGTGGGGTTACATTAGCCACCCTCCAATCCTCAGGAACTAGTCCAGAATCTAAAGAGTTTTGAAAAATTATCACTAATGCATCCACTATTTCCTGGGCTACTTCCTTAAGCACTCTGGGATGCAGACCATCTGGACCTGGGGATTTATCTGCCTTTAATCCCTTCAATTTACCTAACACCACTTCCCTACTAACATGTATTTCACTCAGTTCCTCCATCTCACTGGACCCTCTGTCCCCTACTATTTCCGGAAGATTATTTATGTCCTCCTTAGTGAAGACAGGACCAAAGATGAAGGAAAAAGAGGGGATGAAGGGGTGGTGAGGCTAAGGAATGGGGGAAGGAATAGAGAAACAGGAAGGAAGGGAAGAGAGAGAAGGATGATAATAGTTCATAAAGCAGAATTTCTATTCATAAGTAGTTTTAGATATATTCTTTTGCTGATCTACCTGATTTAGGAAATAAAAACAGTGCCAATTAAACAGAGCTCGGTGAATTATCTTTTGTTCTAAATATATGGGTTACCTGACAGTGGGGAAAGTTGAAAGGATGTCCGGTAAGATGATGAATCCCAGTGCTATTAAAATACTGAATAAATCTAGAAGCTGATGTAGGTTGGGTAGGGAGCTAGTTCTTCCATCTATTGGTCTGAAAAGTAGGCTGTGTCCGGCCACTGACACCGAGCTCAATTCCACCACTGATCTCTGGCATTTACTTTTCTAAACTGTCCAACATGAAAAAGACCAAAACAAACAAATTTCTCAATAATGGTAAAACTTGGTCCAGTAATGTACAGAGCACACTAGTACACCACAACTCTACATCAACCCCCATGAGTGGCTTTGCAAATATTATCTCTGCCTTTAACGTGATTTTTTTGGTCCATGCACAGCTTGTCACTCAGTCCAGAATTTCTCATCTTCCAGTATTAGGTGGTCTGAAGACCATAAGACCTTAAGACATAAGGAGTAGAATTAGGCCATTTGGCCCATCGAGTCTGCTCTGCCATTCAATCATGGATGATCTTTTTTCTTTCTCCTCCTCAATCCCATTTCCCAGCCTTCTCCCCATTCAAAACAGAGATGCGGAGAAATTCCTTTAGCCGGAGGGTAGTGAATTTGTGGAATTTGTTGCCATGTGCAGCTGTGAAGGCCAGGTCATTGGATGTATTTAAGGTAAAGATTAATAGGTTCTTGACTGGACATGGTGTAATCTTTGATGGAGACTCTAGAGTTAGGGGTCAGACAAGGAGATTCTGTGGAATTAGGAAAGAAACGTGGATGGTAGTTTGCCTCCCAGGTGCCAGGGTCTGGGATGTCTCTGATCGCATCCACAATATCTTGAAGTGGGAAGGAGAACAGCCAGAGGCTGTGGCACATATTGGCACCAATGACATAGGTAGGAAAAGGGTTGAGGTCCTGAAAACAGACAACAGGAAGTTAGGAAGGAAGTTGAGAAGCAGGACCTCAAAGGTAGTAATCTCCGGATTACTGCCTGTGCCATGTGATAGTGAGTAAAGCAATAGAATGAGGTGGAGGATAAATGTGTGGCTGAGGGATTGGAGCAGGGGGCAGGGATTCAGATTTCTGGATCATTGGGACTTCTTTTGGGGCAGGTGTGACCTGTACAAAAAGGATGGGTTGCACTTGAATCCCAGGGGGGCCAATATCCTGGGGGAAGGTTTGCTCAGGCTATTGGGGAGAGTTTAAATTAGAATTGCTGGGGGGAAGGGGTGGAATCCTAACTGAAGTGATGGAGGAAAGGGAGGTTGGCTCACAAATAAGGAAAGCTTGGAGATAGTGCGAAAGGGAGGATAGGCAGGTGTCAGAGAAGAGACGCACTCAGACTGATGGTTTGGGATGTGTCTATTTTAATGTGAGGAGTATTATGAACAAAGCAGATGAGCTTAGAGCATGGATCAGCACTTGGAGCTATGATGTTTTGGCCATTACAGAGAACTGGATGGTGCAGGGGCAGGAAGGGCTACTTCTCGTGCCAGGCTTTAGATTTTTCAGAAAGGACAGGGAGGGAGGCAAAAGAGGTGGGGGCGTGGCATTGTTGATCGGGGATAGTGTCATGGCTACAGAAAAGGAGGAAGTCATGGAGGGGTTGTCTATGGAGTCTCTGTGGGTGGAAGTTAGGAATAGGAAGGGGTCAATAATTCTACTGGGTGTTTTTTTTTACAGACCACCAATAGTAACAAGGACATTGAGGATCAGATAGGGAGACAGATTCTGCAAAGGTGTAATAAAAATGAGGTTGTTCTGGTGGGAGATTTTAACTTCCCGATTATTGATTGGCATCTCCCTAGAGTGAGGGGTTTAGATTGGGTGGAGTTTGTTCGGTGTGTTCAGGAAGGTTTCTCGACACAATATGTAGATAAGCCTGCAAGAGGAGAGGCTGTACTTGATCTGGTATTGGGAAATGAACCTAGTCAGGTGTCAGGTCTCTCAGTAGGAGAGCATTTTGGAGATAGTGATCACAATTCTATCTCCTTTACCATAGCATTGGAGAGGGTTAGGAATAGACAAGTTAGGGAAACGTTTAATTGGAGTAAGGAATATGAGGCTATCAGGCAGGAACTTGGAAGCATAAATTGGAAACAGATGTTCTCGGGGGAAACATATGGAAGAAATATGGCAAATGTTTAGGGGATATTTGCGGGAAAGGATGGCAGGGTGCAGGAACAGTGGTGTACAAAGGTTGTAGTAAATCTAGTCAAGAAGAAAAGAAGAGCTTATGGAAGGTTCAGAAACCTAGGTAATGATCTAGAAGATCTAACAGGAAGGAGCTTAAGAAAGAAATTAGGAGAGCAAGAAGGAGCCATGAGAAGGCCTTAGCGAACAGGATTAAGGAAAAACCCAAGGCATTCTACAAGTATGTGAAGAGAAAGAGGATAAGACATGAGAGAATAGGACCAATAAAGTGTGACAGTGGAAAAGTGTGTATGGAACCAGAGGAGGGAGCAGAGGTACTTAATGAATACTCTGCTTCAGTATTCACTACAGTAAAGGATCTTGATGATTGTAGGGATGACTTGCAGCAGACTGAAAAGCTTGCGCATGTAGATATTAAGGAAGAGGATGTGCTGGAGCTTTTGGAAAGCATCAAGTTGAATAAATCACCAGGACCGGACGGGATGTTCCCCAGGCTACTGTGGGAAGCGAGGGAGGGGATTGTTGAGCCTCTGGCGGTGATCTTTGCATCATCAATGAGGACAGGAGTGGTTCTGACGGATTGGAGGGTTGCGGTTGTTGTTCCTTTATTCATGAAAGGGAGTAGAGATAGCCCAGGAAATTATAAACCAGTGAGTCTTACTTCAGTGGTTGGTAAGTTAATCGAGAAGATCCTGAGATGCAGGATTTATGAACATTTGGAAAGGCATAATATGAATAGGAATAGTCAGCATGTCTTTGTCAAAGGCAGGTCATGCCTTATGAGCCTGATTGAATTATTTGAGGATGTGACTATACTCATTGATGAAGGTGGAGCAGTTGATGTAGTGTATATGGATTTCAGCAAGGCATTGGATAAGGTACCTCAGGAAAAGCTTATTGAGAAAGTAAGGAGGAATGGGATCCAAGGGGATATTGCTTTGTGGATCCAGAACTTGTTTGCCCACAGAAGGCAAAGAGTGGTTGTAGATGGGTCATATTCTGCATAGAGGTCGGTGACCAGTGGTGTGCCTCAGAGATCTGTTCTGGAACCCCTGCTCTTCATGATTTTTATTAATGACCTGGATGAGGAAGTGGAGGGATGGGTTAGTAAATTTGCTGATGACACAAAGGTTGGGGGTGTCATGGATAGTGTGGAAGGCTGTCAGAGGTTACAGTGGGACATTGATAGGATGCAAAACTGGGCTGAAAAGTGACAGACGGAGTTTAACCCAGACAAGTGTGAGGTGGTTCATTTGGGTAGGTCAAATATGATGGCAGAATATAGTACTAATGGTAAGACTCTTGGCAGCATGGATGATGAGGGATCTTGGGGTTCTAGTCCATTGGACACTCAAAGCTGCTGCGCAGGTTGACTCTGTGGTTAAAGGCATACGGTGCATTGGCCTTCATCAATCATGGGATTGAGTTTAAGAGCCGAGAGGTAATGTTGCAGCTATATTGGACCCTGGTCAGACCCAACTTGGTGTATTGTGCTCAGTTCTGGTCACCTCACTACAGGAAGGATGTGGAAACCATAGAAAGGGTGCAGAGGAGATTTACCAGGATGTTGCCTGGATTGGGGAGCATGCCTCATGAGAATAGGTTGAGTGAACTCGGCCTTTTCTCCTTGGAGTGACAGAGGATGAGAGGTGACCTGAAAGAGGTGTGTAAGATGATGAGAAGCATTGATCTTTTGGATAGTCAGAGGCTTTCTCCCAGGGCAGAAATGGCTAGCACAAGAAGGTACAGTTTTAAGGTGCTTGGAATCATAGAAAATCTACAGCACAATACAGGCCCTTCGGCCCACAAAGTTGTGCCGAACATGTCCCTACCTTAGAAATTACTAGGGTTACCCATAGACCTCTATTTTTCTAAGCTCCATGTACCTATCCAGGAGTCTCTTAAAAGACCCTTTCGTAATCGCCTCCACCACCATTGCCAGCAGCCCATTCCACACACTCACCACTCTCTGAGTAAAAAACTTACCCCTGACATCTCCTCTGTACCTACTGCCCAGCACCTTAAACCTGTGTCCTGTGGCAGCTATTTCAGCCCTGGGAAAAAACCTCTGACTATCCACACGATTACTGCCTCTTATCAGCTTATACACCTCTATCAGGTCACCTCTCATCCTCCATCACTCCAAGGAGAAAAGGCCGAGTTCACTCAACCTATTCTCATAAGGCATTCTCCCCAATCCAGTAAATCTCCTCTGCATCCTTTCTATAGTTTCCACATCCTTCCTGTAGTGAGGCAACCAGAACTATTCACAGTACTCCAAGTGGGGTCTGACCAGGGTTCTATATAGCTGCAACATTACCTCTCGGCTCCTAAATTCAATTCCACGATTGATGAAGGCCAATACATCTCCATAAATCCTGCCTCTCAGGATCTTCTCCATCAACTTACCAACCACTGAAGTAAGATTCACTGGTCTATAGTTTCCTGGGCTATCTCTGCTCCCTTTCTTGAATAAGGGAACAACATCCGCAACCCTCCAATCCTCCGGAACCTCTCCCGTCCCCATTGATGATGCAAAGATCATCGTCAGAGGCTCAGCATTCTCCTCCCTCGCCTCCCACACTAGCCTGGGGTACATCTCATCCGGTCCCGGCGACTTATCCAACTTGATGCTTTGCAAAAGCTCCAGCACATCCTCTTTCTTAATATCTGCATGCTCAAGCTTTACAGTCTGCTGCAAGTCAGCACTACAATCACCAAGCTCCTTTTCCATAGTGAATACTGAAGTAAAGTATTCATTAAATACCTCTGCTATTTCCTCTGGTTCCATACACACTTTCCCGCTGTCACACTTGATAGGTCGTATTCTTTCACGTCTTATCCTCTAGCTCTTCACATACTTGTAGAATGCCTTGGGGTTTTCCTTAATTCTGCCCACCAAGGCCTTCTCATGGCCCGTTCTGGCTCTCCTAATTTCCTTCTTAAGCTCCTTCCTGTTACCCTTATAATCTTCTAGATCTCTAACATTACCTAGCTCTCTGAACCTTTCGTAAGCTTTTCTTTTCTTCTTGACTAGATTTACTACAGCCTTTGTACACTACGATTCCTGTACCCTACCATAACTTCCCTGTCTCATTACATTCCGTCTGGGTAGCCTCTAACCTGATGGCATGAACATAGATTTCTCAAACTTCTGGTAAAGCCACCACCCCCCCCCCCAACTCCACTTCGCAATTCCCTATCTCCTTTTCCCTCTCTGACCTTATCTCCTTGCCTGCCTACCAACTCCCCCTGGTGCTCCTTCCCCCTTTTCTTTCTTCCATTGCCTTCTGTCCTCTCTTATCAGACTCCCCTTTCTGTAGCCCTTTATCTCTTTCACCAATCAACTTCCCAGCTCTTTATTTCATCCCCTACCACTCCCAGTTTCACCTATCTTTGTTTCTCTCTCCACTCCCCTACCTTTTAAACCTACTCAGCATTTTTTTCTCCAGTCCTGCCGAAGGGTCTGGGCCAGAAATGTCGACTGACCATTTTTGTATAGATGCTGCCTGGCCTGCTGAGTTCCTCCAGCAATTTTTTGTGTGTGTTGCTTGGATATTCATTATTTGCTGATTTTCTCTTGTTTGGGCATGGATAGAGGCAGCGATTGGGAATAAAAGGGGCCTTTTCCGTTTGGCTGCCAGTGACTACTGGTATTCCTCAGGGGTCAGTATTGGGATTGCTATCTTTCACACTGTTTGTCAATGATTTGGATAGTGGAATTGATGGCTTTGTGGGAAAGTTTGTGGATGATATGAAGGTAAGGCGAGGGGTAGGTAGGGCTGAGGAAACAATGTGATTGCAGCAGGACTTAGACAAATTGGAAGAATGGGCAAAAAATTGGCAAGTGGAATACAATGTTGGGAAATGTATGCTAATGCATTTTGGTAAAAGGAACAATAGTGCAAACTATTATCTAAATGGGAGAATGTTCAAACATCAGAGGTGCAGAAGAATTAGGGGCCCTTACGGTAGAGTCTGTGGTAAAGAAGGGAAATGCAATATTGACATTTATTTCAAGGGGAAAAGAATAGAATATAAAAGAAAGGAGAGAATTCTTGGCCTTTATAAGACACTAGTCAGGCCACACTTGGGAGTATTGTCCGCAGTTTTGGGCCCCATATTTCAGAAAGGATGTGTTGTCATTGGAGAGAGTCCAGAAGAGGTTCAGGAGGATGATTCCATGAATGAAGGGGTTAACACAAGGAGTGTTTGGTAGCTTTGGGCCTGTACTCACTGGAATTTTAAAAGCTATAACCTGCTCACCAATTGTGAGTTGGAGAGCTGTGAGAGAGGAGGCAGCACACAGGTCTGGGAGTGAAATTTCAAAGAAAGCTTCGCAGGAACCAGGCTATAACCAGAGCACCAATCATGTGTTGGAGAACAGGGAAGGTTCATGCACAAAAGGGGGATACTGCCTAGCAGAGCAGTCGTTGACAGAGTGGTCTGAGTCAGAGTGGTAGGGCTTTGGCTCATTTGGGCTTCGGTGAGGTAAGTGAATAAATGGACTTCATTTTTTCAGGAATAGACAGCATGTCTGTAGGATTAGTACTTTGCTCTGGGTGTCAGACGTGGGAGTCCTGGGAACCTTCCAGTCTCCCAGCTGGCCACATCTGTTCCAGGTGCACCGAGATGCAGCTCCTCAGAGACCATGTCAGGGATCTGGAGCCGCAGCTTGATGACCTACAGCTTATTAGGGAAAGTGAGCAAAAGATAGATAAGAGCAACAGGGAGTTAGTCACCCTGAGACAAGTAGGTTACTGTCAAGGAAGGGAAGGAAAGAGCTCAGTTAGTAGAGAGCACCCCTGCGGCCATACCCCTCAGTAATCATTATCTCGTTTTGGATGCCGTTGAGGGAGATGACCTGACAGGGGATGACCACGGCGATCGGGTCTCTGAGCCTGGTTCCGTGGCGCAGAAGGCAGAGAAGAAGATGAGGAATGTGGTAGTCATAGGGGATTCCATAGTGAGGTGAACAGAAAGGAGCTTCTGTCAGCCTGATAGAGATACTTGCATGGTGTGTTGCCTCCCAGGTGCGAGGGTACGGGATGTCTTGAATCAGGTGCAGGGTATTCTGAAGGGAGAGGGTGAACAACCAAACGTCTTGCTACACATTGGTATCAATGACATAGGTAGAAAATGGGAAGATTAGATTAGATTATGAGGACACTCAGTCCTTGTTTATTGTCATTTAGAAGTGCATGCATTAAGAAATGATACAATGTTCCTTCAGAGTGATATCACAAAAAAAAGGACAAACCAAAGACTAACACTGACAAGACCACATAATTATAACATATCGTTACAGCAGTGCAAAGCAATACCATAATTTGATAACAAGCAGACCATGGGCATGGAAAAAAAAGTCTCAAAGTTCCGATCAACTCCCAATAGTCCCAATAGCAGGCGGCAAAAGGGAGAAACTCTCCCTGCAATAAACCTCCAGGCGCTGATAACTGCCAATGCATTCGAAGCACCCGACCACAGCTGACTCTGAGTCCGCCCGAAAACTTCGAGCCTCCGACCAGCCCTCCGACACCGAGCACCATCTCTGCTGAGTGCTTCGACCCCACCCCGGCCGCCGAGCAACAAGCAAAGCCAAGGACTCGGGGCCTTCTCCTCCGGAGATTCTGGATCACACAGTAGCAGCGGCAGCGAAGAAGGCATTTCAGAAGTTTCTCCAGATGTTCCTCCGTACTCTCACATCTATCTCCATCAAATCAGGATTGTGCATGGCACCCTACTTGACAGATAACAGACGTCATTTACCGGAGTGGCTGCTGCACGCTGCGTTGCGCTGCCATCTTCTCCTCCTCCTCCTATAGTCGTTCTTGAGGTCCTGAGACGGAATTCAAAGACTATGGGGACTTGCAGGTTGAGTCGGTGGTGAGGAAGGAAAATGCAATGTTAGCATTTATTTCAAGAGGACTAGAATATAAAAGCAAGGACGTAATATTAGAAACATAGAAAACCTACAGCACAATACAGGCCCTTCGGCCCTCAAAGTTGTGCCGAACATGTCCTTACCTTAGAAATTACTAGGCTTACACATAGCCATCTAATTTTCTAAGCTCCATGTACCTATCCAAAAGTCTCTTAAAAGACCCCATCGTATCCGCCTCCACCAACGTTGCCAGCAGCCCATCCCACACACTCACCACTCTCTGAGTAAAAAACTTACCCCTGACTTCTCTTCTGTACCTACTCCCCAGCACCTTAAACCTGTGTCCTCTTGTGGCAACCATTTGAGCCCTGGGAAAAAGCCTCTGACAATCCACACGATCAATGCCTCTCATCATCTAATACACCTCTATCAGGTCACTTTTCATCCTCCTTCGCTCCAAGGAGAAAAGGCAGAGTTCACTCAACCTGCTTTCATAAGGCATGTTCCCCAATCCAGGCAACATCCTTGTAAATCTCCTCTGTACCCTTTCTGTGCTTTCCACACTGTTCCTGTAGTGAGGCGACCAGAACTGAGCACAGTACTCCAAGTGGGGTCTGACCAGGGTCCTATATAGCTGCAACATTACCTCTCGGCCCCTAAACTCAATCCCACGATTAATGAAGGCCAATACACTGTGTGCCTTCTTAACCACAGAGTCAACCTGCGCAGCTGCTTTGAGCATCCTTTGGACTCAGACCCCAAGACCCCTCTGATCCTCCACACTGCCAAGAGTCTAATCATTAATGCTATATTCTGCCATCATTTATGACCTACCAAAATGAACCACTTCACACTTATCTGGGTTGAACTCCATCTGCCACTTCTCAGCCCAGTTTTGCATCCTATCAATGTCCCACTGTAACCTCTGACAGCCCTCCACACTATACACAACACCTCCAACCTTTGTGTCATCAGTAAACTTACTAACCCATCCCTCCACTTCCTCATCCAGATCATTTATAAAAATCACAAAGAGTGAGGGTCCCAGAACAGATCCCTGAGGCACACCACTGGTCACCGACCTCCATGCAGAATATGACTCGTCTACAACCACTCTTTGCCTTCTGTGGGCAAGCCAGTTCTGGATCCACAAAGCAAGGTCCCCTCGGATCCCATGCCTCCTTACTTTCTCAATAAGCCTTGCATGGGGTACCTTATCAAATGCCTTGCTGAAATTCATATACACTACATCTACTGCTCTACCTTTGTCAATGTGTTTCGTCACATCCTCAAAAAATTCAATCAGGCTCGTAAGGCACGACCTGCCCTTGACAAAGCCATGCTGACTATTCCTAATCGTATTATACCTCTCCAAATGTTCATAAATCCTGCCTCTCAGGATCTTCTCCATCAACTTACCAACCACTGAAGTAAGACTCACTGGCCTATAATTTCCTCGGCTAGCTCTACTCCGTTTCTTGAATAAAGGAACAAAATCTGCAACGCTCCAATCCTCCCAACCTTTCCCATCCCCACTGATGATACAAAGATCATCGCCAGAGGCTCAGCAATCTCCCTCACCTCCCACAGTAGCCTGGGGTACATCTCATCTGGTCCCAGCGACTTATCCAACTTGATGCTTTCCAAAAGCTCCAGCACATCCTCTTTCTTAATATCTACATGCTCAAGCATGTATTGAAACTTAATCACTGCAAAGGCCTCATTTGGAGTATTGTGAGTAGGTTTGGGTCCCTTATCTTTGAAAGGATGTGCTAAAACTGGAGAGGGTTCAAAGGAGGTTGACGAAATTGATTCCAGGATTGAATGGCTTGTCATATGAAGAGCGTTTGAGGGCTCTGGGCCTGCATTCATTAGAATTCAGAAGAATGAGGGGTGAACTTATTGAAACCTATTGAATGGTGAAATGCCTTGATAGAGTTGATGTGGAGAGGATGTTTTCCATGGTGGGATAGTCCAAGTACAGGGGACATAGCCTTGGAATAGAAGGGTGTCCATCTTGAATGGAGATGAGGAGGAATTGCTTAAACCATAGAGTGGTGAATCTGTAGAATTCTTTTCCATGGGCAGCTATGGAGGCCGTCTTTATATATATATCCGAGGCAGAGTTTGATAGATTCTTGATTGGTCAGGGCATGAAGAAATATGGGGAGA
The DNA here is from genome assembly GCF_030028105.1 of Mobula birostris. NCBI lineage: Eukaryota > Metazoa > Chordata > Chondrichthyes > Myliobatiformes > Myliobatidae > Mobula > Mobula birostris. Next base: position 85,933,870 of record NC_092384.1, read on the forward strand.
AGGCAGGAGATTGGGGCTGAGAGGAAAATTGGATCTGCCACGATGAAATGGTGGAGCAGACTCGATGGGCCAAATGGCCTAATTCTGATCCTCTATCTTATGTAGTCTGCATGGATTTTAATAAGTCCTCTGATAATATTCTGTCATGAGAAACATATAAAAGATTAAGACCTATGTATCTAAGTTGAAAAATTGGATCCAAAGTTGGTAATAAGAGGTAGAGGGTGATGGTGGAGGGCTTCAGTTTTCAATTTTAGCAAGCCTGTGACTAGTCATATACAAAGGCACTCTTACAGCTTGTGATAACCCTAATGAGGAGAGTAGTAGGATTCAGGGTGGTAAGGTGGGCAAGGCACTGACAGATGAAATTTAGTTCTGATAAAAGGACGAAATTTAAGAGTAAGATACATATAACGTACAGAAGGATCCTTTGGATTATTAAAGATCAGGGGGACCTTGGTGTATACCTCCAACATGACTAAGGCTTAACATTAGCCAGATCAAAGAATATGAGAGTAGGAATGTTGTGGTTAATGTACAGGATCATAGAAAGGTACGGCCAAACTCATTCATGTCGACTGTTTACACTAATCCCATTTGCCCACTTGGGCCTGTATCCCTCTGTATCTTTTCTATCCAGGTACATGTCCAATTGATTTTTAAATGATATAATTATATCTGCCTTCAACATCTCCTCTGGCAGCTCGTTCCAGATACTACAAACATTTGTGTGAAAACTTATCCTTCAGATCTCCTCTTACTTTCTTCCCTTCCACTTCGAGACTCATCTGCCCTGAAAAAAATTTTTTTTTTTTGAGGAATTCTGTGAGACCCACCCTCAATGCTCCCCCCTCTGTGAATACTACTGCTCCTTGATCATATTCTCACTCAGACTTACCACCATATCCATGTGTCCTTCCTTGGTACTTGTCTTCATCACCAGGTTAACCTCATCACCACTTGTCTAATGCGGCTTCCTGCTCCATTCCAGGCCTCTCAGTGCAACCAGATGAAAATTAACTGTTTATCTTCCTCCTCAAATACTGTCGGATGAGTTCCTCCATGTTCCACCAACATCTTCTTTTCTTTCCTCTATACAATGCCTCAGCCTATGAAAGCAAGTGTAGATCAGTTGGAAAGTTGTCTGGAGCTGTGGCAAATAAATTTTAATCCAGACGAGTGTGAAATAATGCACATCTGTAAGTCAAATTCTGTCACGACATAGGAAGGAAATGGCACGGCCTTAACAAACATTCCAAAATGCCTTCTTTACTATCCTTCACTTTGAGTGCATAATGGACTTTCACTTGAAAATCACTTAATGAATATCAACTGTAACGAAAACCAATTTCCCCCGGGATCAATAAAGTATGACTATGACTATGACTTTATTCAGCAAGGCTCCTGGGGTTCTAATCAGAAAAAAATACTCATCTATCAGTAAACAACAGGAATTCTGCAGATGCTGGAAATTCAAGCAACACACATCAAAGTTGCTGGTGAACGCAGCAGGCCGGGCAGCATCTCTAGGAAGAGGTGCAGTCGACGTTTCAGGCCGAGACCCTTCGTCAGGTCCCAGAACAGATCCTTGCGGGACACCACTAGTCACAATCCTCCAATCTGAATGTACTCCCTCCACCACCACCTTCTGCCTTCTGCAGGCAAGCCAATTCTGAATCCACCTGGCTAAACTTCCCTGGATCCCATGCCTTCTGACTTTCTGAATAAGCCTACTGTGTGGAACCTTGTCAAATGCCTTACTAAAATCCATATAGATCCCATCCACTGCACTACCCTCATATATATGCCTGGTCACCTCCTCAAAGAACTCTATCAGGCTTGTTAGACACGATCTGCCCTTCACAAAGCCATGCTGACTGTCCCTGATCAGACCATGATTCTCTAAATGCCCAGAGATCCCATCTCTAAGAATCTTTTCCAACAGCTTTCCCACCACAGACGTAAGGCTCACTGGTCTATAATTACCCCGACTATCCCTACTACCTTTTTTGAACAAGGGGACAACATTCGCCTCCCTCCAATCCTCCGGTACCATTCCCGTGGACAACGAGGACATAAAGATCCTAGCCAGAGGCTCAGCAATCTCTTCCCTCGCCTCGTGAAGCAGCCTGGGGAATATTCCGTCAGGCCCTGGGGACTTATCCATTTTAATGTATTTTAAAAACCCCAACACCTCCTCTCCCTTAATATCAACATGCTCCAGAACATCAACCTCACTCATATTGTCCTCACCATCAAGTTCCCTCTCAGTGGTGAATACCAAAGAGAAGTATTCATTGAGGACCTCGCTCACTTCCACAGCCTCCAGGCATATCTTGCCACCTTTATCGCTAATCGGTCCTACCTTCACTCCTGTCATCCTTTTTTTCTTCACATAATTGAAGAATGCCTTGGGGTTTTCCTTTACCCTACTCACCAAGGCCTTCTCATGCCTCCTTCTTGCTCTTCTCAGCCCCTTCTTAAGCTCCTTTCTTGCTTCCCTATATTCCTCAATAAACCCATCTGATCCTTGCTTCCTAAACCTCATGTATGCTGCCTTCTTCCACTTGACTAGATTTTCCACCTCACTTGTCACCCATGGTTCCTTCACCCTACCATTCTTTATCTTCCTCACCAGGACAAATTTATCCCTAACATCCTGCAAGTTAGTGAGAAACTTTCCCTCACTGCAGAGAAATCTGCTAGAGGGCATAGGGTAAAGGGTAAGAGATCTAGAGTGGAGTTGAGGAAGATTTTGCATCATGTGTGGTCTAATGTCAGTGTTGGACAAACAAACAGAGAGGATCCTTAGGGTTAGAGTGCTAGTAACTGAAATTAGTGAGATGGGGGATTGATGGTTAGCAAAGACATAGCCAGCTGAATGGCCTGTTCTTAACTCTACGATCTAAATAGGCATTGAAGAAGCTCTGATTGATATGGTATAGAAAGAACATGCAAAGCAAGAAGGATTAAAGGGTTTTAGTTATGAGGAGAGATTTTATGGGCCGTGTTTCTTTTCCCTGGAAGGAGGTGACCTAGCAGAACTACTTAAGATTATAAAGGACTGTAAAGGTGTATAGTTAAAATCCTTTTTCCAGAGAAAGGGAATCAAAACAAGAAAGCACAGGATTAAGGTGAGAGGAAGAGATATTTTAAAGAGAATCTGAGGGAAAAGTTTTTTTAAAACACAGTGTAGTTGATTTCCAGAACATGCTGTCAGAGGAGTTATAGAATACTACATTTAAGAGGCTTTTGGACAGGTACTTAAATAGGCAAGACATAAAAGAATACAGAAATAAAGCAGGCAAATAAGGTTAGGGTTAGTTAAGATAAACAAACAAGGTCAGCATAGATGGGTGAACCGAAGGGCCAGTTTCTTAACTGTTATTGACTCTATGATCTTAAGTGTTGCTGTCCCTTCCATGGTCTCTGTCTGCCTAGCTCCAACCCAACCAAAGGTAGTGACTTCCTCCATCACAGAAGGGGTGGTGAGGATGGTCAGTGACAGTGAGAGCAGGTAGTGTGTTGCTCCATCTCTGAAATGGTGGTGAGGATGGTCAGTAAGTTCCTCCATCACAGAGGGGACAGTGAAGACATTCAGTGAGTTTCTCCATCACTGATTTGGTGGTGAAGTCAGTCAATAAGGTCCTCCATCACTTAGGTGGTGGTGAAGATGATCAGTCAGTTCCTCCATCATTGAGGGGTCAGTGAGAGCGATCAGTGAGTTCCTCTGTCACCGAGAGGCCCGTGAAGACGGTCAATGAGTCCCGCGTCAGTGGGGGCATGGTGAAGTCAGTCGATGAGTTCTTCCATCACTCAGGTGGTAGTGAGGATCTTCAATAAGTTCCTCTGCCATTGAGGGGCTGGTGAGGGTGATCAGTGAGCTCCTCCATCAGTGGCGGCACGATGAAGACAGTCAGTGAGTTCCTCATCACTGAAGGGATGATGATGACAATCGGTGAGTACCCCCATCACCGAGGGGATGGTGAGGATGGTTGGTGAAATCCTCCATCACTGATTTGGAGGCGAGTATGGTCAGTGAGTTCCACCATAACTGAGGGGACAGTAGGACTGTAAGTTCCTCTATCACCAAGGGTCCGGTGAAGACAGTCTGTGAGTTCCACCATCACTAATTTGGCAGTGAGGTTAGTCAATAAGTTTCTCTGTCACTGAGGTGGTGGTGAAGACGGTCAGTGAATGCTTCCATCACTGAGGAGCCGGTGAGGACTATCAGTGAATACCTCGATCACAGAGAGGCCAGTGAAGATGGTCATTGAGTTCCTCCATCAACACGCACAAAATGCTGGTGGAACGCAGCAGGCCAGGCAGCATCTATAGGAAGAGGTACAGTCGACGTTTCGGGCCGGGACTCTTCGTCAGGACTAACTGAAAGAAGAGAGAGTAAGAGTTGTTATCACTGAATTGTCGGTGATGGATTCCCTATAGGTGTCCCCATATTATCTGTCCGGGCATTATAGGAACCTTTGATTTGTTGCCAGAGTTCCGGGGAAGGATTTGGCGTGCGGATTGGCGGGGAAGCTGGCTGGAGTGTGGATGCTATGCCGGAAGAGCAGGGGTTCCCGGCTGACGCCGACCAGTTTGTTTTAGTCGCCAGTTTGGACAACGCACGGAATCTGTCCAACCTTCTAAAAGCTATCCATTTCCGAGACCATGCCACCTTCTTCGCCTCAGCCAACGGTATCAGAGTGACAGCCGAGGCGGCCAAGAGTGTCCAAGGCAATGCATTCATCCAGGTATGGGGGTGGGCGTGAGACGCCAGTGACGGAAGTTGGGTGTGGAGAGTCGGGGACGAAGAGCTGTGAGGGTGAAATGTCAGGGTACGAAGGAGGAGTGAGTGTGAAATGGGGGTTGGAACGAGGGTAACGTTGGGTGGTGGAGCAACAGTGATGAGAGGTAGATCGAGGTTGAAGTTGGATGTGGTGAGCGAGGTTGAAACCGGGGGTGGGGAGTGAGGGTGCAGTCGGGGGACAGGGGGAAAGTCGGGAGTGGAGCGAGAGTGAAGTTGAAGGTGAAGGGTGTGGTCCAGCAGAAGAGGCAGCGAGGGTGAGGTAGGTGTCAAAGGAGGAGCCAGGTTGAATAGCTGGGGGATGAGAGAGTGAAAAATTGGGGGACAAAGGTGGAGTCAAGGTGAAGTCAGGGAAAGGTGAGTGAGGGTAAAGTCGTGGGCCAGGAGTGAATGTCAAGTCTGGGATGAATGCTTGAGCGAGGGTGCAGTAGGGGGTGTGGAGCGAGGGTAAATTCAAAGGGTGGAGCAACAGTGAAGTTGGGGTGGTGGTGGGTGGAGCGAGAGTGGGTGGGTGTGACGAAGGTGGAGCAAGGCTGGAGTCCAGGATGGCGAGGGAGTGGAGCGAGGGTAAAGCCAGGGTGAAGGGGGAGTACAGGTTCCAGAATTCAGAAGAATGAGAGGAGATAGAAACATACAAAATTATGAAAGAGATAGATAAGATATAGGCAGGAAAGTTGTTTCCAGGGCTAGGTGAGGCTAGAACTAGGGGATGTAGCCTCAAGCTTCAGGGGAGTAAATTCAGGACTGAGATGAGGAGGAACTGCTTTTCCCAAAGAGTGGTGAATCTGTGGAATTCTCTGCCCCATGAAGTAGTTAGTGGTGGCTACCTGAGTAAATATATTAAGACAAGATTGCATAGATTTTTGCATAGTTGAGGAATAAGGGTTCTGGGGAAAAGGCAGGTAGGTGGAGATGAGTCCATGGTCACATCAGCCATGATCTTATTGAATGGCAGAGCAGGGCTGACGGGCCAGATGGCCAACTTGCTTCTATTTCTTGTGTTCTTATGAGTAAGGATGAAGTAGTGGGGCTGGTGCGAGGGTGAAGTCTGGGATGAGAAGGGATTAAGCGTGGATTCCGGGGTGGGGAATGACGGTGAAGTCAGGGACGAACGGGGCTCAAGAGTGAAAAGTCGGGATGAGTGGGGGAGAGTGAGGGTGAAGTCGGGATTGAAGAGACGGGGACAAATTGAGGAGCAAGAGTTGGGGATGAAAAGGGAGCAATGATGAATTTAGGGACAAAGGGGCAACGAGGGTGAAAAGTCGAGGGAGAAGGGATGTGGATGAGGGTGTAATGTCGGGGTACGAGAGAGAGCAAGGGTGAACTTGGGGTGTTGAACAAGGGTAAAGTAGGGGGTGGAGTGACATTGAAGTCAGGGTGGGTGGAGCGAGAGTGAATGGAGGTGGGGGTTGAGCGAGGATGAAGTAGTGGGTTTGGTGTGAGGCTGAAGTTGGGGGAGGTGGACTGACAGTGAAGACGGACAAGGGGGGAGCAACAGTGAAGGGGACAAAGGAGGCTTGAGGGTGAAAAGTCAGGGCAAGGGGGAGCTAGGATGAAAAATGGAGGAAGTGGGGGACTAAGGGAAGGGCGAGAGTGTAAAGTCGGAGAAGGGATGTGAATGTGAAATGTCGGTGTATGAAGGAGGAGTGAGGGTGAAGTCGGGGTGGAGTGACAGTATTGTTGGGGAGGTGAAACGAGAGTGAGTTCCGAGGGGATGGGGAGCGAGATTGAAGTCAGGAGGGGTGGGGGCTGAGGTTGAAGTCGTGGAGTGGGAAGCAAAGAGAAAAGCCAGGAGCAGAGGAGAGTGAAGTCAGGGTGGGGAGCGAGGGTGGATTGAATGGGTGGAATTTATTTAAATCTTCCATCCAACCCACAACATGAGTCAGTAAAAATCTTTGCATTATGACTCCGCCGCAACATACAGACATGAATTTATAAGTTTAATAGCTTGTAGAAAGAAGCTGTCTTGTAGCCTTTTGGTCCTGGCTTTAATGCTGCAGTACTGTTTGCCAGACAGAAGCAGCTGAAGCAATTTATGGTCAGGGTGACTGGTGTCCCCGGTGATCTTCCAGGTGGTCTTTATGTACCTGCTGCTGTAAATGTCCTCAATGGAGGGAAGTTCACATCTACAGATGCACTGGGTTGTCCATGCCACTCTCTGCAGTTTCCGTACCAGGCAGTGATACAGCTAGTCAGTGCTGCCCCTGTAGAAGGTCTTGAAGATTTGGGGACTCATACCAGACTTCTTCAGTCCCCTGAGGTGGAAGAGACACTGTTGTGCTTTTTTTGCCATACAGCCGGTGTGTACAGTCCAGCTGAGATCTTTGGTGAAGTGTATACTGAGGAACTTGAAGCTACTCACTCTTTCAACTGCAGTCCCATTGATAGAAACATAGAAAACCTACATCACAACACAGGCCCTTCGGCCCATTCTGTGCTGAACATGTACTTACTTTAGAAATTGCCTAGGGTTACCCATAGCCCTCCATTTTTCTAAGCTCCATGTACCTATCCAGAAGTCTCTTAAAAGGCCCTATTGTATTCGCCTCCACCACCATCACCAGCAGCCCATCCCACGCACTCACCACTCTCTGCGTAAAAAAAAAAGTTACCCCGTCACCTCCTCTGTACCTGCTTCCAAGCTCCTTAAAGCTACAATATTGATCTGGATGAGCCTGCTCCATTCCTCCATGATCAGCTCTTTGGTTTTTTAGATATTGAGGGAGAGGTTGTTATCTTGGCACCACTGTGACAGGGTGTTAACCTGTTCTCTGTAGGTTGTCTTGTCACCACTAGATGTAAGGCCGATTGATGTTATGTCATCTGCAAATTTGATCAGATTGGAGCTATATATGGCAGCACAGTCATGGGTGTAAAGGGAGTAGAGGGGGGACCTCAGGATACAACCCTGGGGTGACACCTGTTTAGAGGGGTAGAGGTGAGGGAGCCCATCCTTACCACCTGTCAGCAATCGGATAGTAAGTCTAGGATCCAGCTGCACAAGGCAGGATGCAGGCCGAGGTCTCTGAGCTTCCTGTCAATTCTGGAGGGAATTGTGGTGTTTAATACTGAACTGTAGTTCAGGAACAACACTCTAACATATACATCCCTCTTCTGCAGGTGAGTGAGGACAGGGTGTAGTGCTGTGGCTATGGTATCATCAGCGGTAGACCTTTTCTGTCAGTAGGCGAATTGTAAGGGCCTAGGGTGGGTGTGTGCTGCAGATGTAGTCTTTAACCAGCCTTTCAAAGTATTTGCTTATAATTGAGGTGAGTGCGACAGGACGCCCATTGTTCAGCCATGTTACCTTGGTTTTCTTGGGTACAGGGACAATGATGGATTGAAGCAGGAGGGCAGTACACACTGGGTGAGGGAGAGATTAAAAATGGCTGTAAGCACTCCAACCAGCTGTTCCGCACGCAGTTTGAGGACCCATCCTGGGATGCTGTTTGGCTCTGCTGCCTTGTGGCTATTGACACATTGGAATGTTCTTCAGGATTCAGGGGTGGGGAGCAACAGTTAATTCAAGAACAAAGGGGGAGTGAAGGTGAAAAATCAGGAACAAAGCAATGTGAGGGTGAATTCAGGGGGGTGGAGTGAGGGTGAAGTCAGCGATGAGGTGAGAGTGAAGTTGGAGGGTAGAGTGAGGGTGTATTTGGTGTGTGGAGTGAGGATGAAGTCAGGGATGGTGCAAGTGAAGGTGAAGTCGGAGGGTGGAGCAAGGGTAAAGTTGGGGTGGGTGGAGAAAGAGTGAAGTCGGGGGTGTTGAGCAAGGATAAAGTAGTGGGTTGTGGAGTGAAGCTGGGGGTGGGGAGACAGGAATGAAGGGGGAATGAGAGTTAAGTCAGGTGGGTGGAGTGAGAGTGACTTTGGAAGGGGGAGGGTTGAGCTGAACCTACAAGGGAGCATGCTATCTTGGATCTGATTCTGTGAATGACAGGTAAAATTAGCAATCTTGTCGTTAGGGATCCTCTTGGAAAGAGTGATCACAGCATGATTGAATTTCTCATACAAATAGAGGGTGCAATAGTTCGATCTAAAACTAGTGTATCATGCTTAAACGAGGATGCAGCAGGATGAGGTAGGAGTTGGATCGGGTAGTCTGGGAACACAGACTGTATGATGGGACGGTTGAGGAACAGTGGAAGCCTTTCAAAGAGATTTTTCAAAGTGCTCAACAAAAGTACACAGGTGTCCCCCACTTTTCGAACATTCGCTTTACGAAACCTCACTGTTACAAAAGACCTACATTAGTTACCTGTTTTCGCTAACAGAAGGTGTTTTCACTGTTACGAAAAAGGCAGTGCGCGCCCCAAGCAGCCAAGCTCCTCCCCCGGAACTGCATTCTAGCCGGCATTGCTTAAATACGTGCCTTTGAGCATCCATTAGCAAGATGAGTTCTAAGGTATTAGAAAAGCCTGAAAGAGCTCATAAGGGTGTTACACTCAGCGTAAACTGGACATAATTAAGCATTTCGATCATGGTGAACGAAGTAAGGACAAAGTGAGTTTGGCTTGTGGAAGTTGGCGAAGATGATGTTGAAGAGGTTTTGGCATCCCATGACCAAGAACTGACAGATGAAGAGCTGTTACAATTGGAAGAGGAAAGGATAACAATCGAAACTGAATGCAGTAGTGGATGGACCGAAAGTGAAGTCGTCCAGGAACTGAACGTGAAGCAACTGCATGAGATTTTCGCTGCACTGATTGCAGAAAAGTACAACTTTAATTTTGAAAGGGTACATAGGCTTAGGGCATATTTGCAAGATGATTTGAGTGCTTACAAAGAACCATATGATAGAAAAATGCGCGAGGCTAAGCAGTCAAGCATACTGTCGTTTATCAAGCCTTCCACATCAGCCACAGCAGACGACGAACCTAGACCTTCGACATTGAGGCAGGCAGACATAGAAGATGACCTGCCTGCCCTGATGAAAACAGACGACGATGAGATGACACCCCAGTATCCCACCACCCCAACCCCCGGGCCGCAGACTGATATATTGCCGCGGAGAATGCAACGGTAGCTAGGGCGCACCCAGCACATCTTTAAGAAAAAAGCCGAAATAAACAAGCTAATTAATTAGGTGCCGATTGCATCACCTCTGATCTGGGCCGACATTTACATGCCAGGCGGCTCCTAATTAGTTAGCTTGTTTATTTCGGCTTTTTTCTTAAAGGTGTGCTGGGTGCATCCCGGCTACCGCTGCATTCTCCGCGGATCGGTATCGGTTCGCTGCCCGGAGGTTGGGGACCACTGCACCACCCCAACCTCCAGTGACTCAGCCTCACACACCATCATCAGTGTGCTCGGCGCTATCTTCTTGATTCCTGTAAGTGATACTACACTGTACATACATTATTTCTACTTTATATAGGCTATGTATTTTTATGTGTTATGTGGTATGATTTGGCAGCTTCATAGCTTAAAGGTTACTAGAGAGAGTGTTTCTGCCGAGAGCGCTTGCGTGAGATTTTCGCTATGGACAACAATGCGGCAATGATTGTAGAAAAGTATTCCTACTTTATATAGGCTGGGTATTTATCATATCATTCCTGCTTTTACTGTATGTTACTGTTATTTTAAGTTTTATATGTTATTTGGCATGATTTGCTTGGTTATTTTTTGGGTCTGCGAATGCTTACAAATTTTTCACATATAAATAAATGCTTCTTCACTTTACGACATTCCAGCTTACGAACCGTTTCATAGGAACGCTCTACCTTCAGATGGTGGGGGAAGCCTGTATTCCAGTTAAAAGCAAGGACAGGAAGGGTGGGGGGAGCCAGGCATGGATAACTAAGGAAATAAAGAAAGGCATCAGAAGACCATAAGACCATAAGATATAGGAGCAGAAGTAGGCCATTTGACCCATTGAGGCTGCTCTGCTGATCAATCATGGGCTGAACCAATTTTTCCAGTCTTCGCCACTCCCCTGCCTTCACCCCATACCCTTTGATGCCCCGGCTAATCAAGAACCTATCTATCTCTGCCTTAAATACACCCAGTGACTTGGCCTCCACAGCTGCTCATGGCAAAAAAATTGCACAGATTTACCACGCTCTGACTAAAGTAATTTCTCCGCACCTCAGTTCTAAATGGACGTCCTTCAATACTGAAGTTGTACCCTCTTGTCCTAGAATCCCTTACCATGGGAAATAACTTTGCCATATCTAATCTGTTCAAGCCTTTTGACATTTGGAATGTTTCTATCAGATCCCCCCTCATTCTCCTGAACTCCAGGGAATACAGGCCTAGAGCTGCCAGGCGTTCCTCATACGGTAACCCTTTCATTCCTAGAATCATTCTTGTGAATCTTCTCTGAACCCTCTCCAATGTCAGAATATCGTTTCTAAAATAAGGAGACCAAAACTGCACATAATACTCCAAGTGTGGTCTCACGAGTGCCTTATAGAGCCTCAACATCATATCCCTGCTCTTATATTCTATACCTTTAGAAATGAATGCCAACATTGCATTTGCCTTCTTCACAACCGACTCAACCTGGAGGTTAACCTTTAGGGTATCTTGCACAAGGACTCTCAAGTCCCTTTGCATCTTTGCATTTTGAATTCTCTCTCTATCTAAATAATAGTCTGCCCATTTATTTCTTCCACCAAAATGCATGACCATACCCTAATGAAATACATTGTATTTCATTTGCCACTTCTTTGCCCTTTCCCCGAAACTATCTAAGTCTCTCTGCAGGCTCTTTGTTTCCTCAATACTACCCGCTCCTCCACTTTGTATCATTGGCAAACTTAACCACAAATCTATTAATACCGTAGTCCAAATCATTGATATATATCGTAAAAAGCAGCGGTCCCAACACCGACTTTGTGGGACTCCACTGGTAACCAGCAGACAGCCAGAATAGGATCCCTTTATTCCCACTCTTCTGTTTTCTGCCCACCAGCCAATGCTCTACGCATGCTAGTAACTTCCCTGTAATTCCACGGGTTCTTATCTTGCTAAGCAGCCTCGTGTGGCACCTTGTCAAACGCCTTCTGAAAATCCAAGTACACCACATCTACTGCATCTCTTTTGTCTACCCTGCTTGTAATTTCCTCAAAGAATTGCAGTAGGTTTGTCAGGCAGGATTTTCCTTTGGCCTATCTTGTTATGTGCCTCTAGGTACTCCGTAGTCTCATCCTTAACAATCGATTCCAACAACTTCCCAACCACTGATATCAGGCTAACAGGTCTATAGTTTCCTTTCTGCTGCCTCCCACCCTTCTTAAATAGCAGAGTAACATTTGCAATTTTGCAGTCATCCAGTACAATGCTAGAATCTAGCGATTCTTGAAAGATCACCTTGAAAGATCTCCGCAAGCTCTCCAGCTACTTCCTTCAGAACCTGTGAGTGCATTCCATCAGGTCCACCCTCAGACCATTAAGCTTCCTGAGCACCTTCTCATCGTAATTTTCAGTGCACAAGCTTCACTTCCCTGACAGTCTTGAATGTAAAGTAGACGTCTTCCACTGTGAAGACTGATGCAGATGCAAAATACGCATTCAGTTCCTCTGCCATCTCTGCATTTCTCATTACAATATCTCCAACGTCATTTTGTATTGCTCCTATATCTACCCTCGACTCTTTTACCTTTTATATACTTAAAAAAACTTTTAGTACCTTCTTTGATATTAGTCGCCAGCTTCCTCTCATAATTCATCTTTTCCTTCCTAATGACCTGTTTAGTTTCCTTCTGCAAGTTTTTAAAAACTCCCCCAGTCCTCTATCTTCCCACTAGCTCTGGCTTCCTTGTATGGCCTCTTTTTTGCTTTTACTTTGTTTTTGACTTCACTTATCAGCCACGGTAGTGTCCTTCTTCCCTTTGAAAATTTCTTCTTATTTGGAATATATCTGTCTTGCACTTCCCTCATTTTTCGCAAGAACTCCAGCCATTGCTGCTCTGCTGTCCTTCCCGCAAATGTCCCTTTCCATTCAACTTCAGCCGTTCCCCTCTCATGCCACTATTCCACTGAAATACCTGTAAACTTAAAAAAGGTTGCCGGACCAATAATCACACCGCACAGTTATTACTTTAACCTCTTCACCAGTTTATTGTGCTCAGTTCAGCCGGCGAGAAAGACTTGGAACCAGTTATCAAAGAGAGACAGAGACACTCTCTCTCCTTGGAGGCTCAGACGAGCTTTCTGATTTTAAAACAGAAATGCTACAGTATATAGAATGAGCAGACAAAGAACGCTCAGTTACAATGGTATGTCAAGTCAGTTAGAGCGAAACCCAATTACTTTGATAAGAGAGTCCACTAAATCAGAGTTTAATTACAAATAGATATATTGTCCATCTTATACCAGCCATCTCTGTAGCTAGGCCCCGACTTAATTAGAGACAGATGTTCTTATCATTGAGCCTCTCCAAAGAAAAGACTTAAGTCAGTGGAGCAAAACAATAAAGCATGACCTATGTGAGCACTGAGTAATTCCAGCCCTCATGTCACCTTGAAGAGGCAGCTACAGGCTGTTAATCAGGCAAGCTTTTAATCTGAACAAACTGCGGGCCTATTCTTCAGCAAAAGCAACAGAATTTGTTCACTAACACACATAGGGTGGCACTGAAGTTTTTAACTCGTTATTTACAAGAGTCTAAGAATCATGTCTTACTTCCCCAATGTCCTTAAACTTCATCATTCCCTCCTTTTTATCATCACATGATAACTTTCAGAACAGATTGTCGCTTCTACAACATGATACAATACATGGCCACAAGCACCGTAGGGTACAGATAATAATCAAAGTTAATACAATCAGACTTCTGACATGCATAAACACCACTATCAATCAACACATTTCCCTTAATCCAAGAGAGTCCTTCTACTCAGTTCCTTCAGTAACACTTTTGCAGTCTGTTTGATGTATCCTCTGACAGTGCCCCTCCACAAACGCACTGGGTGGCTTATGGTACACGGGCCAGTGTTCCAATATGGCAGATTAATTCATTAAGGAGCATTGGTTCAGTAAGATCAGTTTCTTCTGAAATTAGAGGTTTATCTGCCAATACAACAACTTTTGCTACCACTGGATCTGTAGAACGTAGACGCATATATAGCCACAGTCTTTCAAGTCAAGGTTGTCAGAATCCTGTGTCACCAAGCTTAGAACTTGCTGCACCAGCTCGTGTCTCAGTTGTTTTTTTCTAATAGTTTCACAATAGCAGTCAAAAGTTGTAGTTGAAGACCTTTGTTTTGTGCTTAAGAATCTCAGAACTTTTCTGTACAATGAGGTTGATGTTCTGGAGGGCAACATTCTGGAGTTCTGGTTCTGCAGACATCAGCGTTACCAGTGGGGGAGCCAGTTTCTTCAGCAAAGTGCCATAGTAATCCCAGTCCTTTGAAAGCATTTCCATGAATTTCATTAGAACCTTTACAGCTGTTACGTACCCTGTAACTGGGTTGCCAAACCAGCAGAAATGGAACTCTCGTTGGAGTCTGTGATTACTAGGAACTAATAAAGTTTTATTAAAGAAATAAGTAATACAGTACACTAATCGCAAGGATATAAATGTAACAGGTTAGCAATGCTAATACACACATATACACAGAAATAGGGTAATAGGAATCAACCAAGCTCGATCGCAGTCTAGGGGTAAAATCAGTCTTAAGTGAAGCAGAGTTCAGTTTAGTGCAGTTCGAAGTAATCGCTGTCGTTGTACCGTTGGGGAGAGAGAGGGGGGGCAGGATGCAATTTGGTTCAGGCAGACCTTTGATGTCTTCTATCCCGCTGTGGTCACCGACTGTGACCTCTCCGTTCCGGATACGATCATTCTTCCGTGGTGAACCCAGCACCCAGGCAAGGGCGGACACACACACCAGGTTCCCACCGATCGTGCCTTTACACCCTGTGAGCCTATGGTCGGTTGCCGCGAACCGGACCTTTAAACTCCCACCACTTCTGGGGGCACACCGCGCTTTCCAGGGTCTCGTTGTCTCATGGTGTCCCATGCCTTAGCAAACCTGCTCTTTTTATCCCCCTGCTGGGGTATCATCTGTCCATCAAACTTCAAACAGTTCAGGTTCAAAGCAACCAGTCTGTCAATATTCTGAATTGTGTTTCTTTTCCGTTAATCCCTGTCTCTCCTCTTATTAGCATTTTGAATGTTTCTCCATTGTCTCTCTTATCTCTCTCATTAGCATCAATCGTCTGATAGTTTGGTTTGGCGTCACACAGCCAACGGGACAACAACTGAGTTGGCGTGAGATAAACATGGCATCACATGCTCACAGATGCTTTGAGCTTCTCGGTCATCCTTTGGGCTATAATTGGCCAAACAATCAAGGATAAATATCTGGCCCAATTCAGTACATTCATTTAAGGCTGTTAAAAGCTTGTTGATTGTCTGAAAATTGAGGTCTAACAAGTTGCTGTTTGGATGAGGTTCTGCAATCTCCAACAGAGCAGCCACAGCATTTGCAATGACCATTGGATTAGAGTCAGATATCAGATCCTTTAGAGTGTCCAGAAATTCCTGATCTTCTGCCAGCTGTGCATTGATGTCATGTAACGTGGCTTTACAGACAGCAGCAGCTTTTCATACATAAGGGTCTTCATCCTTTGGACATTTTTCGCGGGGTTCACACAAATACTCAGTAATTTTATGCACACGGATACAGCCTATTGTTCTCATGGCTAGTACTCTAATAAATGGATTGGGATCTTCACAGTCCTTAACAAAAGTGTTGACAGCCATAATTGCCATATCTGGTTGGCTCTTTGCATAGTTCATTAGATAGAGGTACATCAGCTTCTTCAACTCCAAATTGTCTGTCTGCATATAGTTTATGACATCAGGAAAGAGGGCACTGACATCTTTGCCACCGGTAATTGATGTAATCACTTTCTTCACTGCTTCTTTCTTTTTCTTCTGCTTGTCACTATTGAATTCTGCTTTGACTTTGAAGATTTCTCCTTTCTTGGTTGTTGTGAAATATTTAGAGTCAGTCATGGTGAGTGTGGTCCTTTCCACTGAAGTTCGAGTTTCCCTGGATCTCAATTCTTGATCAGGACAAAATCTCCAGGCTGACTTGTGGGGTAGTCACCTTTAGGCTGGGTTTAGTCTTCCCGATAGGCCTGCGGTACCTGTAAATGCAAGCTTTAGAAAGTGTTAGTTAATTTTCCCATCTTCTCCCCCAAGGTATGCATATCTAATTTTGCAGGTAAGCTCTCAGGGAGGAGCGGCAAACAGATGCGGTCTATTGTCCGAGCTTATCATTTCTGGAACTCCATAGCGAGGAATTATTTCTTTTAGCGGAGGAGAAACTGCTTTTCCCAAAGAGTGGTGAAGCTGTAGAATTCTCTGCCCAATGAAGCAACGGGAGCTATCTCAGTAAACATATTTAAGGCAAGGTTGGATAGACTTTTACATAGGAGAATTAAGGGTAGGGGAAAGGCAGATAGGTGGAGATGAGTCCATGGTTAGGTCAACCTTTATCTTACTTGAATGGTAGAGCAGGCTCGATGGGCCAGATGGCCTATTCTTGCTCCTACTATTTATGTTCTTATGTTCTTCTGTTTCATTAGTGGAAGAGTCTTGAAAAAGAGTCAAACAGCCATCATTTAAAATTGAGATATGTAGAAATATGTTCTTACAGTCGGTGGTGGAAGCTGGGTCATTAGAGGTATTTAAAGTGGAGTTAAATATTAAAGGATCAAGGAAAAGGAGATTAAGAGAAATGGCACAGAAGAGGAGGCCAGCATAAGTAGGCCATGATTATACTAAATACTGGGAGAAGCTTGAAGGGCTTTATAACCTACTCCAGCTTTGTTTGTGTCATTTGGACTTACGGAATCCCAGGAAATTTAGAGAAATCTTTCAGAGAATATAGGGAATTGTGGGAGATGCATGGATAAAAGAGTCCTGGGGATGGTGTGAGGAGGTGAGGTCACAGGAGGTAACTCACTACTCATCCATTCTTATTGCATCCCCTTCCCTCTTCCTACTCCAAGGAGATGCAATAATATTGCATTCTGATGTATATCTTGTATCTTTTTTTCAGGCCAGTGTCTTTCAGGAGTTTCGAATTGAAGAGGATTCTGTGATATTCCTCATAAATCTCACCGTTCTTTTAGATTGTCTTACAATATTCAGTGCAAGTTCCCTGCCAGGTAAATACTTTTTGACTCCTGCACATTTTCAACATGCAAATAAGGCTTTCAGCTCTTAGATTCTGACGTGCCATTTAATTGGATCATAGCTGAATTGGAAATCTCTTTCCATTTCCAGGCTTGGTTTTGTTCCCTTTATTAAAAAAGATATAAATCTAAAAAATGGGCTGAAAATGGCACTTGGCATTTTTTGCGGGCAAGTGTGAGGTGTTGCAGTTTGAGAGGACAAACCAGAGTAGAACTTGCATGATGAGCGGTAGGGATTGATGAGTGTGATAGAACGGAGGGATCTGGGAATACAGATCCATAATTCCTTGAAAGTGGTGTCACAGGGTTGTAAAGAAAGCTTTTGGCAGTGATAGATAGGAGCTTCAGGGAGGTAGCCACCCCAAAACTGCAGGAGACAAATGGGTGACTGTTAGGAGAGGGAAGGGAGAACGTCAGATAGTGGAGAGCATCCATGTGGTCGTCCCCCTCTGAAATAAGTACTCCATCTTGAGTATTGTTGGGGAGGACGACCTGGCTGGGAGAAGCAACAGCAGCTGAGCCTCTGGCATTAAAGCTGGCCCTGTGGCTCAGAAATATAGGGCACTGAAGAGAATAACAGCAGTAATAGGGGATTCTGCAATTAGGGGGACAGATAGGCCATCTGTGGACACAAAAAAGAAACACAGATGGTAGTTTGCCTCCCAGGTTCCTGGGTCTATTATGTTTCTGAACTCGTCCACAATATTCTGAAAAGAGAGGGTGAGCAGCCGGAAGTTGTGGTATGTATTACTTTATACTTTGTTTGCCAAACAGTTGATACTAGAACGTACAATCATCACAGCGATATTTGATTCTGCGCTTCCCACTCCCTGGAGTACAAATCGATAGTAAATATTAAAAATTTAAATTACAAATCATAAATAGAAAATAGAAAATGGAAAGTAAGGTAGTGCAAAAAAACCGAGAGGCAGGTCTGGATATTTGGAGGGTACGGCCCAGATCTGGGTCAGGATCCGTTCAGCAATCTTATCACAGATGGAAATAATCTGTTCCCAAATCTGGCCGTACGAGTCTTCAAGCTCCTGAGCCTTCTCCTGGAGGGAAGAAGAATGAAAAGTGTGTTGGCTGGGTGGGTCATGTCCTTGATTATCCTGACAGCACTGCTCCGACAGCGTGCGGTGTAAAGTGAGTCCAAGGACAGAAGATTGGTTTGTGTGATGTGCTGCACCGTGTTCACGATCTTCTGCAGCTTCTTCAGGTTTTGGACTGGACAACTTCCATATCAGGTTGTGATGCACCCTAGAAGAATGCTTTCTACGGTGCATCTATAAAAATTAGTGAGGGTTTTAGGGGACAGGCCAAATTTCTTTAGTTTTCTCAGGAAGTAAAGGTGCTAGTGGACCTTCTTGGCAGTGGACTCTGCTTGGTTGGACCAAGTCAGGTCATTTGTGATATTGACCCCGAGGAACTTAAAGCTTTTGACCTGTTCCACTTGAGCACCACCGATGTAAATTGGGTCATGTGGTCCGCTACTCCTTCTGAA